>NC_138202.1:161602596-161623751 GCF_964194415.1 Vipera berus | reverse complement strand
TGGAAATAGGCTTGACATAAAGTAAGTCTTTAGCATGGAAAGGTAAGCTTCACTATTTTTGGCAGTCTTCCCCTGCATTTCCTAATCAAGGAACAAGCCGCTCTGAAATCAAACAAATTTATTCCCAAATCCAAAGGTTGCATCTGTTGCGTTCAGAAATTATTTCTGAATAATCCATTATGAATGGAGAATCTCTTCTGTACTGAATTATATAACCTTCAAAAGTTTGTGGTTTTTTTTTGATGTGTGTGTGTGTGTGTGTGTGTGTGAAACCTGGGTGGCATAGGAAAATAAAACAAAAGAAACACAAAACCGCTGCACGCCCTCAGCACTGGAGAATCAAAATCGTGTGCTAGCAAGGAGAGAGATCCACTCTAAGCCACTTTCTGCACTGGTGACAAACCCGTGGGCTCTGATTTCGAGGGACCTGTTCCCGATGAGCCACGTTTTCTGGACAGCATCACAAGCTGCCATTGTGGGATGTGGGAGTTCACCCTGCCCTATGAGTTTGAACAAACAAGGGCAGGAGAAAGGGATATTAAAACAAGGATTTGCCAAGCCTGACCTGCCCAACCAGATCGCCCACTTTGAAAAAGCACCTTTTCCGCTCCCAACTCCACCCTTGTGGAATTTTTTTTCTTTCTCGTCTCCTGGGCACTTAGACAAATAGACAAAGTGTCGTAACTTAATAGCCTCGAAAGGCCATTTCCAAAATCAAAAAGCTATTTTAATTTTTAAAATCTCTCCCAAGTCTCTAAATTCCGCCGCCCCCCACCATCTCTTTTAACCACATATTAAGAGGCAACGACTAAGTTTCAAATTATTGCTTTTATTAAGCCAGGGTGTTTTCAAACTGATGAAGAAGTGGTAGTAGCATTTAAGGATGCAAGAAAACTCTGGCCAGATTATCACTTCAATTGCCTAACTTGCATCATAGACAAAATTTTCTTTAGGAGGAACCTCTTCATTTATTTGCAGTGTTTGGTCTCCAAGGTTGTGTTGAATGAAATCGCTTGAAGATAACACTGAAGGTTTTTAAAATATTAGCCGTAGTTTCATAGGAACACAATCCTGCTTATTTTGAAAATCCAAATATTCTTTGACCACCCTCCTTCTCCTCCTCCTCCTCCTCCTCCTCCTCCTCCTCCTCCTCCTCCTCCTTCTCATCCAGTTCACTTTCTTCTTCCTCTTATTTTCCGTTTTTTTAAAAAAAGTTCAGAGCTTGTACTTCCTCAGAGGGAAGTCTCCGGGATTCCACTGTGATTTAGCTTGTAGATCTGACAGTCAGACAGAATGAAAAGCACCTTTGGGTCTGTTAAGTGTGTGCCAAAATAGTAACACTTGCAGAATGAGATGCAGTGCAATCTATTGCTTGTCCATTTGAAGTCACCCCACTGAATTAAATCAAAGGGAACCCCATGAGATTTAATGCCAATAGACCAGGGGTAGGCAACCTTGGCTCTTTTATGACTCGTGGACTTCAACTCCCAGAATTCCTGAGCCAGCCATGCTGGCTCAGGAATTCTGGGAGTTGAAGTCCACGAGTCATAAAAGAGCCAAGGTTGCCTACCCCTGCAATAGACTGAGGTCAGGAGGAATGAGTGATCAGATCCAGGCAGAGCAGTCAGAAGTTCTTCGCAAAAGATTTTGCTCCCTTTTGAGATTCCCTTCGCTTAAACGTGACAATTAATTGACTTAGTGACCTGTTGAATTCAGCAGCAGACCAAAACCGCTTAACTTACATGATGTTGGAGTGGTTTAAATGCAAAGTCTTCAGAGTCTGCACTGGAAACGAATTTTTAACAACACGGTATTTTATATTATTGTCTTGAATAAAGTAAAATAATATTTTTACTGTATCTGAGCTTTGTTCTTGTGCTTATTCATCCAAATGAAATATCCAAAGATTACTTATTTCAGCCTCTTTTACTGTGCTGGATTCTAATTCAGATGGATCCTATGCAATTCTTTCCTGAAACAGAAGAAGTCTCAGTAAACAGCAGAGCTATCTATTTTGGAGCAGGTATTTCCAATTTCCAAACAATCTAATCTTATCGGGATACCTCAAATCCCATAATGCTAAAAATGTTTGCTGATTTAAGTCATGGAGCAAAGCTTATCTAGCGAGCTGGTATGTTAGATTTCATGTTAGACGACTCTGAAGCCCTCCTGCCTCTGAAATCTCTCTCAATCTGATTGTACATTTTTTTTAGTAGGACAAAACATTAAGAATCCGGAAGATTTTTAAATTGTCTTTCCCAACTATCACATTTTATTAAAAGGTATAAGCCTTTGTGAGCTGCCTAGACCAATATAAGTTTTTAAACTGGGATGGCAGGAATGTAGGTGGGGAAGAAGGAGGGAAAAAAAAAGAAAATTAGAGCCCATCTCCTGGTTACAAAGATGATGGATTAGATAGTACCTGGTTGCTCTGGGTTTTTATTTCTTGCTTTATATTATGATTTTTTTGTATTCTCATTTGTTTTATTTTAAGCCTTGTAGAGACCTATGCAGGTGAGATAGGCAGCTGTATAAATCAAGTAAATAAACAGAAAATAAAAGTTAGGTTGGTTATGCAAGTGGAGGTTACAGGTGAGATTGCCAGTATCTTATCAGTTAAGAATTGCAATGAGTTAAAGACCCATTGTGGTCCGTGAGACCTGAGACAGCCCGACACTATGAAGGAGAGGTGTGTGAGTCCACCAATTTCTCCCTCGCTGGTGGGAGAGGCACCCAAGCCTGCTCTAGGACCAGGGAACGCTCCCACCTTCTGAAGGAGGATCGCCTTCTGCCCAGTGCAATCGATGTTCAGTATCCAGGCTTCAACACTAGGGGGCCCTAAAGGTTTTCCTGTGGAAATCCAGAAGGCTGATAAATGCTAGATTCACTTTAAAAAAAAGGGGGCAGCTCTAGGAATCAAATAAATAGATTCTGCCAGACTCTGAGCTGGGATGACAGTGAGAAATCTGAAGCGTTTGAATATCCAAATTTAAAATTATTCTAATTGGAGAGAGAGGGGGGGAGGGGGAGGGGGAGGTGAGAGGGAGTGAGAGGGAGGGAGGGGGGGAAGAGTTCTCGGGGAAAGAGCCTTGGTGGAGCAGTGGGCTAATGCCTCCTTAAGTAACACCAGCTGCCTGCAATTAGTGCAGGTTCGCATCCCACCAGGCTCAAGGTTGACTCAGCCTTCCATCCTTCCGAGGTAGGTAAAATGAGGACCCAGATTGTTGGGGGCAATTAAGCTGACTTTGTAATAATGCCACTTGGGGTGTGTGTGTGAAAGCCCTAATAAGCAGGCATATACATAGAATGAAGGCTACTGCTAAGCACATTGATTTGTGCTTAGATTGTAAGCCGCCCTGAGTCTTCGGAGAAGGGCGGGATATAAATGGGATTAAAAAAAATAAAATAAAATAAAAACAAATCGATATTCCTGTGGGGTCAATACAATCATATGGCCTTGTTCTTCTTTAGAAAATGGAGGGACAGAAAAGGTAAACTATCCAGGAATCTCAAAATAGTGTGCATCCCTAAAGAAAGAAGCCAAGCACCAAAAGAAACAAGATTCCTTTGAAATTCATCTCAAATCTGTGCAGCCGTCTGGGGCATTTACTTACAAGTGACCAGTTAGAAATAGCAGGATGGTTTTATGTTGGATTGTTTGGATTTAGAAAGCACAGCTTCTCCCCCCAAATACACGAAGTGGGTGGGCAGAAAGGAAGAGAGAGGAGAGCTGGAGAAAGTCATATGCTTAATGGGGATGGCCCTTGTTTAAGGGGACAACTACGTGACTGATTAAAATAATACTTGTGTGTGTGCGTGCGCGCATACGTGTATGTATACATATTATTTTCTCTAAGCAACTACCAAGTTAGGCGGCCCTATTTGTTTATGGCTATTAAAGAATTATATCAACACTTTCAGTGATTGAACTAAACTTTGCTAGGAATCCAAAGAACTCTGCCCTAGCTTTCTGCAATTATTGTTTGCTTGCTTGGCTCTCTCTTCTTGAACATACTCATTATAAAACAACAAATCAAAACCAGCGAATCTAATGCATGTCGTTATAGAAAAGGAACAAAACGTTTCCAGAAAGAAGAAATGAATATTGGATACCGCTCATCAGCCAAAAAGAGAAGGTATTTATTTATTTTTTCTTGTAAGGGGCTACGTTTATATGTGTGTGTGTGTGTACCTGCGGGAGAGATCTAGAGAGTGCTCCCCAGGCCTCCTTCCAACCCAGAGAGCAACACGAGCGAGTTGACCCCTGCCTTCGACCTTTCTTGTTCCAGCTGACACCCGTGGTGAAACCAAGTTCATCCCAGTGGAACATCTGGCCCTCGAGGGTCTAGACAGATGTAAACACCGCCAGGACTTTAGGACGAGCTTTTTCAGGGAGCTCCAGAGAGGACGCCATTGTTTATGACCTGTCTTAGCAGAAATGCTCCCCAGTTCACCTGAAAGAACCCAGCCGTAAAGCTGGGAAACAAATATTTGCTCAACCTTCTGCCTAGGAGCACTTTGAGCTTCTAAATGTAGAGGAAATTCAGGTCTGCTTGAAACACGCCTTCCCTCTCAGCGGAGGTGGGCGAGACTGTTGCCAAGAAAAGCAACAAATAGGGCAGCCTCTTCAGAGGGTCCCCTAGAAAATTCCCCTCTGTGTGTCTGTCTCTCTGTGTGTGTCTGTGTGTCTGTCTCTCTGTGTGTGTGTGTGTGTGCAAGCACCAGTACTTGAAGGGATGGGAGATAGAAAATCCAACCCCATAAAATTCCTTTCAACAAGACAGCCAGAACAAAAGTACAATGTCTACATTTTGTCCTCTAAAGAGTTCCTCTTGGGAAAATGCTTCTGAATGACAAGTATGAGTGTGTGTGTGTGTCTGTGTGTGGCCACCTTTTACAACACCTTAAGAACCTGTTTCTTAAATAAACAGTTCTCAGGAGCGTTCAAAGCAAACTGACTAGATTTCAAATAAGAAGCTTCTGAGGATGGTTCTTTTTTTAAAAAAAAATGAATCTATTTGAGGAAGGGGGAGATAATTAATTAGAAGGCATTGAGATACCCAGCATCCACTTACAACTTCCTGGGAAATCAACCCTACTAAATTCTACTAAGTTCTGGGAGTTGAAGTCCACAAGTCATATAAGGGCCAAGTTTGAAGACCCCCTGTTCTACTTCATGGAATGAAGGAAATGGGGGGGGGGCTGAGAAACGCGAAGAGCACCTGTAATACCCCCATTCGTCTGTGGCGAAGTTTTTCTAAAAAGAAAGCTGGCGGTAACCTAATCTTCTGGATTCTGATCTGGGTTTTTTTTAAAAGAGCGTCCCTATCTGCCAATGTTTAGAACAGGGGTAAAGCAACAGCATGGCTAGCTCCGGAATTCTGGGAGTTGAAGTCCACGAGTCATAAAAGAGCCAAGGTTACCTGGCTACCCCTGGTTTAGAAGATGCGGTCGGGATGGGCAATAAAGTGGGATTAGAAGGGGGGGGGAGAGGGGGCGGGGAAAAAGAGGAAAACAGAAACTCCTGGCCGGTTCAAGCCTTTCGGAAAACAGAGGGGGGCGCCAAAGGCCAGCAAAAAAAAAGCACCCACAGATATCCGCTTCCTATTTTTATGAGAGGTTGCCCACGCTGCAGGCTGGGCCTAAGCTCGCCCAGGTGGTCTCAGGCACAGGAACGGCAGATTGCTTTTGTGTTATTCCGTTCTACCGCCTCTAGTTCGGTGTTTGTGTCGGGATGGGGCAGGGTGGAGTGAGGGTTAATAGTCGCTTCTTGCAGGGAATCCCCTCTCCTCTCTCTCTGGGTTTTGCGGGTGAGCCTGTCACGAGGCCTGGTGGCGACTTGAAAAACAAAACACGCATTGCCACGGATTCTAACAATCAGAGTCGATCGACTTCGACAGAGAGAAAAAAAAATATGAGACAGCAGGGAGGTGCAAAGTTCAAATTTTCCACCTGTCCTGTCAAGAAATGGGAAAGCAGCTTAGGTTCGCCTTTCTTAACGAAGGCTGGGAAGAGGACTTTGCCCACTGGCTGGTTAATTCCCCCGTAGCTTGTATATGTATTTTCCTGCATATCTTCTGGGTTGGTGTGCATTCATCGTTTCCTAGAGGAAAGATAGGGAAGCAGAAGGAGAGGAACGCAATTTTAATACAACGCACGGCTCACAATAAAGTATCAGAGAAGCCCGCGTATGAAATGGCGTTTCAGGCCGCCGGAGGAGCTTCTGTTTCCAGCTCGTTGCCTTTCCCAGCCCTTCCGGTTTCAAGATGAGTCCAGCCTTGGGCTGCTATTGCAACGAAGTTCACGTTGGGAAGAACTCAAGACGCCCCTTAATTAAAGGCGGAATTGGATTTTAAGTTCATTCGCCTATTAGGGACCTTAAAGGTGACGCTAACACCCTTCCCGTGGGGGGGGGGGAGAAGGGGGGAAATCCGCAGGCTCGCTTGGATCCTTTTGAGCTACTTACAGTAATGCAGCAATGCGTCTGTTCTTATTAGTCTGCGGGAGTATTAAGATTGTGAGGAATTAGCTAACTCAGCTTTTTTTTCTTTTTCTTTTGGTTTGGAGAGGAACGAATTCTTCTAAAGAAGAATTCTTTTGAATTTCGGCTCAGAACTCAAGCGCCACCTTTCCTCCCAAACCAGATGGTCTATGCCCAAATGCACCGACTAGCATCCCACCTGAGTCACGCGCCCCGAATTTTTTTTTTTACCCACTCCCTGCAAAGGAAAGGAAAGAAGGACCCGAAGTGCGCATTGGCGTCCGAAGCGACGGCATTCGCACCCTACTAGTTTTAAGCCACACACCGATTCACTCTCTCCATTCGAAATCCTTCTGGTGGACGGACAACGGCTCCCTTTAAGCCCGGAACTTTCCAAATATATCTGTTCTGAAATCAGCCTGGGGCAGGGGTAGACAACCTCGGCTCTTTTATGACTCATGGACTTCAACTCCCAGAATTCCTCAGCCAGCTATGGAATTCTGGGAGTTGAAGTCCATGAGTCATAAAAGAGCCGAGGTTGCCTACCCCTGGCCTGGGGACTTAATCTCTTGGGAAGTAAAACGCAGGGGAAAGCGTGGGGGGGGGGGGGGTAGAAGGGCCGCGAGGTCAATCTGGGGGGCTCAGCAGCTGGGAGAAAGTATGAAACAGGTCTCCCTGGGTTGGCTGGCCATATCCGTGTGGCCCCTCAGAGGCGCGCCCGGGACGTTAATGGCAAGAATGCTAGTGGGGCTTAAGCGTTCGCCCTGGGCGTCTGGCGGGTAATCAAAGTTCTCGCCGAAGGGAGGGTTTCCGATCAGAAGGCCAGAGAAGAGCAGCGCTCTCTCTCTCTCTCTCTCTCTCTCTCTCTCTCACACACACACACACACACACACACATTCTCAGTCCCCTTTCGGCGCTGCTTCTTCGGCAGCATTGGAGAAAGAGAGAGAGAGAGAGAGAGAGAGAGAGAGAGAGAGAGAGAGAGAGAGAGAGAGAGAGAACGAGCGCACGCGCGAACCGGGAAAGAGAAACAGAGGAGCAAACTCTGGTTCAGGTAACTTGCAGTTTGGCTGGGACGGTGTGTGTGTGTGTGTGTGTGTGCGCGCGCGCGGCGGGTGGGGGAGGAAGACCCTAAAAAGAGGAGGAGATCTCTAGGTGAGTCGCATTCTTTGCCCGCGAATCTTTGAGCTTGGGGAATCGAGGCCTTCACCAAAGACAAGAAACGGATATTTTTAAGCAAGTAATCCCGGCTCGATCGAAAAGGGAGAAGAGACTGAAGAGAGATCTAGGCAGGGGATAAAGGGGTGAACGAATGAAAGCTTTCCTCTTTTCTGCAGCTGTATCCAAATAAGGCCACACGCTTCTCCACTCATTTAAATCGGGTTTTGAAGAGTCGTCGGGACTCTGCCCCCTCCCCTTCCTTCAGCGAGAGGATGTTGTGCCCGAGGCTAAGGAAACACTTTAAGCAGACTTCCGTCGTTAAAGGGGTTGATAGATCCGTCCTGTCAGGAAAAAAAAAACTTTGAAAGAGGGGAGAAAAGGGGGGGTTTGTGGGCGCGTGAAAGGAAATGTGAGCAACCCTCTGAGATGAGGCTTGAGGGAGCCGTTCCCCGGCTGGGGGTTGCGCCTGATTGCGGCCGGCCTGATAGGTAAGCATTGGCCGAGAACTTAGGGAAGGCTGAAGAAGGGGCGGTTTCGTGGCCGGCGGCCAGGGCGAGTGCGTTTCTTTCAGGAAAACCCGTTTTTTTGTTTTTTTAAGGACACCGGGGAAGAGGGTCAAAAGCTAGCAGGGAGATGGGTGGGGGAGAAACAGTCTCCGCCTCCTCACTCTCTCGGGCAGGTTCTTTTATCCAGGGTTATCCCCAAAACCCCTTTCGCAGGAATCACACAATCTGTTTCCGTTTGTCCTGTGTTGCTGTTGGAGGGGAAAAAAAACAACAAAACGAAAAACAAGCTGCGCCCCTAGGAGCTAAAAAGCGGGGCACACACTCACGCGTTCACACTCATAAAACCTCAGCGCTCCCTCCCTCCTCCTCTCTCTCTCTCTCTCTCTCTCTCTCTCTCTCTCTCTCTCTCTCTCTCTCTCTCTCTCTCTCTCTCTCTCTCTCTCTCTCTCTCTCTGAAAAGCAAATGGGGTGGGGGTGAAAGGAGGGCTGGAATCAGCGCATAATGATTCACCTAAATGAAGGGGGAAATGTTGCTCAGTTCGTTTATTAATCAGGCTGCCAATTTCACCCCAGAGGCCAAATCTCAGCAACCCGTGCAGGATCTGATCCAGCGCTGGACGAGGACTCCTCTCTGCCTCCTCCTCCTCCTCCTCCTCTTCCTCCTCCTCCTTCTCTCCAGTCCTGGTCTTTCCGCCTCCCTTGTTGGATCTATTTGTCTGCTCTGAAGCCGCCTTCATTATCCGCTGACAGGATCTTGTATTTATTTGCTTATAAACCTGTTACAATAAATGATTATTCGACCAGCGTCATTCGTACCTTAATGACGAGCGCTCCTTTTCTGTGATGAATGACATTTCGGGGATAGAAAGGATGTATAGGTCATTTTGACCAGTCATTCCCTTCGCGTTTACATCTCGCTCCCCTTTCTCCTCTTCTTCTTGGTTTTCTGCCTCCGCCGAAAAAAAATAAATAAAAAAATTAAGAGAGATTTTCCTGACCTGAAAGCGAATTGGCCCTTGTTGCCGTGAGCTGATTATTAGAAGGACCAATCATATATTTATATACATCCCACATACAACCGCGGACACTCAGGCACGCACACCTACCTACATTCCCACGTACAATTTTTTCAGTGTGGGGGGAGCTGAGATGATGGAAAGGATAAGAAAAGAGATGATTTTGATGGAGAGGGGGCTACACAGCCCCACGGCTGGCAAAAGGCTGGCGAATCTGACCGAGGCGGCTGGGAACGCAGTCCTGGAGGCCCTGGAAAACTCGCCCCACGGCGGCCGGCTCAGCCCGAGACTAACTTCCGCTTCTCTGCACAGCTCCATCGGGGACCTCCCCGCCGCCAAAGGGAAATTCGAGATCGACGCTTTATTCAGCCTTCAGCACCAGAACAGCGAAAGCGCCGTAGCGGCAGAATTGCCTCCCGCCGAAAGCCGGAAGAAAATTAGCCATTACTCAGAAGTGGCCGCCGAGGCAGACATGAACAGCGACGTGGAGGTAGGCTGCTCCGCGCTTCGCTCGCCGACCAGCCTGCCCTCCTCTCTGAAGGAAAGCAATAACAAAGGTAACTCACTCTCTTCCTTCGCGCTCCCCATCCCAACTCGAAGCCGGCTTTTAGCGGGGCGAGGCGGGGGCGGGAGGGGGGGGGAAATCCCGGCATAGCAGGATCGAACCCTTATCCTGTGTTGTTGTGTTTTTTTTTTACTTATCCCTTTCCCCCGCGTTAAGAGAAGACATCCCGTAAAAGAAGGGTTTAAACACGAGGGTAAGGAATCGGAGATCAACTGAAGGTGCGAAGTAGCCTCCCAGCGTAGCATCCTTAAGGAATCTGAAGCAAAAGGTTATCGAGTTGTGTGGCTTGCACACACACTACCCGCATTAAGCGAATCTCGAGTGGCATTTATACTTTGGGTTCTCTGTGTCAATGTATGCGGGACAGGAGTGATAATGTACTTGTACTTGTTACACAGCATATCCCCACATCTGAGGATCTTTCCGGAGATCTGTTATGGGATTTACATGGCTGATCTAGAAATCTGAGGCTCACTTATTTGCCTGCTATGTTGAACAATCTGCCCGCGATTTCGCAAGTGTAAACAAGTACTTTTTGCTGAATTTTTGTGAAGTGTATTTAGAAAAGAGTGTGTATACTGATAAACTCCGAGATCGCAATTAGATCCTGTTGGTATAATTGATATAACTCAGTTTATTCAGAGTGCAGGTGGCGGTGTCCTTTAAGTAATTTATGTCCACTTATGCCTGATTTTCTATTCTGGGTTTTCATTAAAAAATGCAGCATTTTTAAAATGTTTGTTCTCTTCTATACTTTTTGCCTTCTCTCTCCCTCCTGTGCGACCTACTTAGCATTGTTATAATGCATCACAATGTCACAAACTCGACTAACAACTTATTTTTAAAGCTGGGAACAACCCGTTCTATCGGAGCCAAGTTGCACAATTAGAATCATCAGAGACTGGGGGACTGTGGAATCTTTAAGGAAACACATTTGAACAGGGCGTTCGTTTGCAATCCGAATTGGGCAAGCCTTTCCATTTATCGTCCTTCTGTAAACCTCTGGAAAAAGTAAACGAAAAAGGGGAAAAAAAAATCCCCAGTGATGGGCCCCAGAAAAGATTAGCTGTAGGCGTCTTACAAAAAAGACGCCGCACTTAACTTTTGCCATCGAATATATTTTTAGGTAGAGTCTTTTTATCAATAGATGGTTTTTTTAAAAAAAGGATGCTTAATTTTCTCGATGTCTTCTCATTTAACTGCAAACAAAAGATAAAAGGATAAACTTTCTATTGATTCGATTAACGCTGGCAATTTGTGTCCCTGACAGACAACATTAATTATTGGGGAAGTGTGGATTGCAGGGTCTGAAATCCGCCTGGCAGCGCCTCTCCGGGACAATAAACCCGGTCTTTTGTTACTTTTTGTCTGGAAGGCTATTCGGAGAGCAGTTCGACTCCGAGCACCACCAGCTCTTCCTCAGGATCCACCCTGAACAACTTGCACAGCGGAAGCAGCCTGAGCACTTCCAGCTCCGGGGCCGATCAAGTGAGGAGGTACCGCACCGCATTCACCCGGGAGCAGATCGCACGGCTGGAAAAGGAATTCTACCGCGAGAACTATGTCTCTCGGCCTAGACGGTGTGAGTTGGCCGCCGCGCTCAACCTTCCCGAGACAACCATAAAGGTATTTCCAAGGAAGGGGGACTCACGAGGGCCAGGCCCGTCCTGGCGTGGGAGGGTGGCTGGCGTCTCAGGACCCGGTTTGAGGGCTTGGTTTGTCATTTCCGCGTGTGTAGCTCCCCAAGCTGTTGTAGTCCTGTTTTAGCCGGGCTTGCCTGAGACTGAAAAATGTCCTCTTCTGCGCCCGCTTCCTCAGAAAGGAGGAAGGGTTCTGATCAGTATAAAAAGGAATCAGATAAATAAAAAAAGGAAAGCTGATTGCTTTGCTATTTTAAGAAACCTCCTCCTTCCACGGGATAGGTTTTCGGGTTTTATTTTGTTCACCTTAAGACTATTGCTTTTCACATTTGTAGATACACACAAACACACAAAAAGAAAAAAAACGAGGAAAAAAAGCAAACAGTAGAGTGAACGAAATATCAAGAATAAAAATAAAAGAAGCAACGAACGGATTGGATAATTTAATCAAGTCACTCTAGAACTGAATATACACGTTTTGTCCCCCCCCCCCTTGGTGTATTTTGTTATTGTGGTTTTTCCCTATACGGGTTTTCTCTTCTCTTTAAGAGAAGGAGGATGCTAAGCCATGAGGCCTCTTGTAACTTTCTCAACAAATGTAGATTGGCGTTACAAATAAAAACAGTAGATAAAAATCAAAGAGAGCAGCAGCATCAGTCTTGTATTAAATGTGTCTTTGTGCTTTTAAACTTAAAGAACGGAAATCGTGCCTTCAGCCTAACTCTTCAGGAAGGCATTATGTGAATCATTTCCTAAATAATAATGGCAAAGGGGACAGAGATAAAATGACAGTAAAAATAGAATCCATTTTCTTATAAAGCATTCCCCAGGTCAAATCCCCCTTTATTATTATTATTTTACAATTTCAACAGTCTTATAGCAGTTTTCCCCTTCCGAAAATTTGGCACTGGGTGATCATGTCAGTTCTGTATATGCTTAGCTGTCATGGACAGAAACTAGGCTGAATTAATAATAATCGATTGGATTAGAGGTTGAAGAACCATTTAAGAATAGAACAGTAGTAGAATTTCAGATAACTTTTAAGGTGGATGTTTGAGAATGTATGTGTCATGGTTGTTCTTTTGCCATGCTATGCCGGCAGTGATATTCAAATAAAATGTAAAAAGCTCTTTTCAAAGAGACATGTATGTATTTTAACATGAATCAGAATTAGAGAGGCCAAAATCTGATAGAAGGATTCTGAGTTTATCCAGAATTAAAATGCAGGCAGTTTCTTTTCGATTTTGGTAAACACCAGCTGAGGAATCCTGCCTCCATGAAGCTATTTTTGGCAGAAGCGGAATTCCGTCTTAGGGAGGACGGATGCGAATTGGTGGCAGAGTTCGTCTTGTCCAGCTACGGTAGATAGAAAAGGGTGTAATGGTTAAGACAGTGCCCTAGGAACCAGGAGATTGTGAGTTCTAGTCCTGCCTTAGACAAGAAAGCCGGCTGGGTGACCTTGGGCCAGTCACTCTGTCCCTCAACCCAACCCACCTCACAGGGTTGTCGTTGTGGGAAAAACGGGAGGAGGAAAGACTATTTTGTATATTCAGGCCTTGAGTTACTTCTAAGCGAACCACGGCCGGATAAAACTCTAAGATATGTTAAAAAATAGAAACGCAGCTGACCCAATGGGGGGGAGGACGAGGGGGAGCCGCCGCCGCCGCCTCCGTTGCTCTGGCTAGGTAGGCATCCCGCCCCACGCCTCGCTTCTCCCGCATCCCGCTTCTCACTAGGCGACTCCGCTTCTTCCTCTTCTTCCTCCTCCTCCTCAGGTGTGGTTCCAGAACCGTCGAATGAAGGACAAGCGGCAGAGACTGGCCATGTCCTGGCCCCACCCGGCGGACCCCAGCTTCTACACCTACATGATGACCCACGCGGCAGCCACGGGTAGCCTGCCTTACCCTTTCCATTCCCACGTGCCCCTCCACTACTACCCGCACGTCGGGGTGACGGCGGCGGCGGCCGCCGCGGCCGCCGCCTCCGGAGCGGCCGCCTCGCCCTTCGCCACTTCCATCCGCCCGCTGGACACCTTCCGCGCCCTCTCGCACCCTTATTCCCGCCCGGAGCTGCTGTGCAGCTTCAGGCACCCGGGCCTCTACCAGTCGCCCGCCGCCGCCGCCGCCGCCGGGCTCAACAGCAGCGCGGCGGCTTCGGCGGCGGCTGCAGCAGCGGCAGCGGCGGCGGCTGCGGCCTCCTCGGCTCCTCCCACCGGCTCCGCCCCTTGCTCCTGTCTCAGTTGCCACAGCAGCCAATCGGCGGCGGCGGCGGCGGCGGCGGCGGCGCTGGGCTCGCGCTCCTCCAGCTCGGATTTCCCCTGCAGCGCGGCTGGAGCCGCGGCGTCCGCTTCGCAGCGCTCGGAGAGCAGCTTCCTGCCTTACTCGGCGGCCGTGCTCAGCAAGACCGCCGTCCCCTCCCCGGACCAGCGGGAGGAGGCTCCCTTGACCAGATAACCGGCCACCCCCCCGGCGGCCTCCAGGGCGCTGTTGGGCCGGGGTGGCCCGGGGCAGGAGCGAACCACCGTTGGGTCCAAGGTGGGACGGGAGAGCCGTAGCTGAAGCTCTAAGCTAGAGCGGAAGGGTTTTCTAGCGCCCTTGGTCACGATTTGGGCTATTGGGGCTCCGGTTTAAGATGGAATCCCCTCCCTCCCTCCTCCCCCCCCCCAAAAAAAAATGGAGAGGACCTGCTGCCTGCTGCTTCTTCTTGCCGTTGCAAAAGTTTAATGGATGGATTTGGGCCCCGGTAGACCAAAAAAAAAAACAAACTATAATCCCTCCCTCTTTCTCAATGGAAAGACTGTGTGTAAAAAAAGAAAGAGAGAGAGAAAAAAAAGCGCGATTCCTTTCAGACATTTACGGTACTTTTTTTTTCTTTTTAATCTTTTGGGGAGCCTGGCTCTGCTCCCCCTGCTGATGGCAACGGGAACTGTTTGTACTTTTTTTCTGAGTTCGGCTGCCTTTTGTTTGGTTTCGTTTCGTTTCGTTTACCTTATCGTTTCATTAAGCCATCCGAAACCACGTTTCGGAGGGCTTAATATTGATACCCTGTTCCTTCGTGTTGTTTTTCTTTTTTCTTTTTTTGTCCTGAAGCAAAACCAGCAGTATCTTTTATAGGGAATTGGTTGAGGATGAAGCTGACAAAAACGACCGAAGGAAACGATCGCAGACATACATACCTGCGGTTCAAGGAGGCGAAAAGGGGCTCTTTTAGGAAAAAAAGGAAAATCCGACACATTTACTGTGTCCTTCCTGATCTTTCTCTGAAGGCGTCTGGTAATAAGTCTTGCGCGGGCCTCCAAAAACGCTTCCCCCCCAAAAAAAAACAAAGGGGGCAGATTGCCTTGGATGGCTTGGTAAAAAGATAGGTAGACTGGGACAAACAGAATGGCAGTTTAGAAAGGAAGACACGCGGCTTGTTGCTTCCGAGTCTCTTACTCTGCATTTATCTGGGAAATACTTGAAACTTTCTTGGCATGTGTCCTATCCTGAAACGGATCTTCTACGTAACTTTTTTTTTTTAAAAAAATGTTAAATTCTTCCCCTGTCCTCCCCAAAGGAGGAAAATAATCACGCTTGCTTTATTTAAGCCCCCCTCCCCCCCTCCGCGATCTGGCTAACAGAGAGCCCAAATCCCCACAACTTTCCGTGAACTTGAGAGACGCATCAAAAACCACCGGTGTTACTGCGGTGTCAATTTTGATGCTAATAATGTGCAGATTATGACGAAAATTGCCAATCATGTTCTCTGATGGACCCTCCTTTGAATGCAGAGTGGTGGGGGGAGTTTCCCGCACGGAGACCTGCTGTCAAGTACTAACAACCCGCTAAGGGAAGTCATTAGAAGAGACGGATAAGAGACTTGGTACATAAAACATTGTTCCTGGTGCAAAGGCGGTAGGTTATTTAATGTTAGATCTGTTACCTTGGAAGTGATTTTGCACAAGAAAGCTACGGTTCTGATCATCTCAATTGCCAATTTTCATTTTGGGAGCTTGGACGCCCTGGGTTGACTTTTCAGTTGATATTCCACCAATGTGAAAGAGCCTCATTAAATCAAACTTGGCTATATTTCCATAATGCTCCTGGCAGAGTCACTTTACTCTTCACATAATGAGATTTTTCTGAAGAGTTGAAGCTCTCACATAACTAGCTATTGCTTATTTAGGCCCCATGTGTAAGACGTGAGCACAGGCGTGCAAGCCCATTCATTTCCCTTAATTTATATATATTTCAAATAAGTGTCCTGAAATTTGCTGTTTTTTTAAGACACTGGACTTGCTGGCATTCTTTCTTTTTACCAGCCCCACATTTTGATAATGGACATTCAGGAAATTATTTTCCAGTCTGTACTGTTTTGTTCAGTGAACAAAAACTGTATTTTATTTTTATTATTTTTATTAGTGAGAAGGGGGAGTCAAAATATAGCATAAGATTGCTGGTATGAAGATAGGAAAGGAAAGATTAAAAACTAACAGAAGTTTCAAGAAAAGAAGAGTAGATTATGTTAACAAGAACATGAGATATATAGAGAACATTGAATTAAGGACCTAATCCTCAAATAATAAATATTTTTTTTAATATACCAAGACAAGACTTCTTATGCATCAAAAGAAAAATACCAGCTATTGTCCACTGACTTTATATTTAACTTTTAAATTAATATATAATTTAATGCTAACTAATTTTAAAAAATGTGGCATTATTTTATCAACATTTACTTTTTCAATTCTCTAAATATTTGGTAATGATGGCCCTTATTGGATATAGAGAGAACAATTCTGGCAATAATGTTTACATTTTTCCAAAATAGAAATAGATAAATAAATCTATATATCTTGGAAGTGGTTGATAGGTTTGCTGGTAAATAAGATTAAAAAAGAAACAAAATAATTTTATGTTAGGTCCAATGGATCTAGTTATTATGAAAAAAATTGTGAATAAGTCCTGTGCTTCAGATATTCACTGGCTGTATGAATTCACTGTAAAATATTTTACAAATGTGCAATAACAACAAAGCTTTGTATATTATGTTATTTATTGTGTTTGGTCATGTAAAATAAATGTTATTTAAATCAAAAGCCACCTGATTTATTTAAGTCTTCCTGATATTTGGTTTGTTTGCTGTTTTAATACAAATATATTTTAAAATGTTATTTAAGCTTATGACAGCTTCTTAAAATAACCACTTTTGCTGCTTTTTCACACACGTATCAGAAGGATTAAGTCATACTAATTGGTTTTTTACTGCAAATGCAGCGCATTACTCATGTTTATAGTAGACATGCATTTAAGTCCAAACATTGGTTTAAATAATTGCCTGGCCCAAAGATGAGTGTTTACAAACACTATGTGCATATTCTGTAGGAAAAGCAGTCAACAGACACTAAATTTACCTCACTTTCCATCTATTTTCATGTTTTCCTGGTATTTTAAGTAAATATGGGTCACATCTTTTAGGACAAAGAAGTGCGGTTACTTTAATTTCCAAAGAGTACTATTTAACAAAAATAAAACCAGAGATAGTGGTTTTAACAGAATCATGCTGAAGATGTTTCCTTAGGACAAAATACAAGTTTTCCTTCCTTCCTTCCTTCCTTCCTTCCTTCCTTCCTTCCTTCCTTCCTTCCTTCCTCCCTCCCTCCCTCCCTCCCTCCCTCCCATAAGATCGATATTTCAGTCAGAACATGTAAAAAGTCAATGAGGTGTATCAAACAGTCTATTTTTGTTCAATTTAAAGCATTTTTTTTAAAAAAAAATCCTTGCCAATGTCCCTTGCACAAAATTCACCTTTACCAACTGCTCACCATGGCATTAATTACAACGACACAGAAGCTATTGGGAATACAGAAGCTGCTATCACAAACCATTTTGGCCTGTAATTTACCATTATTATTGCATTAGCTCTAAATGATACAAGCTGATACTGTCTTTAATTGCAGTTTGGTTAAGTATATATTGGAGTGTTCCCTAGGGTTCTTTGTTAGATAAGCCACACACGCCCCACTTTCTCTGTCTCTCTCTCTCTTTCCCCCCCCTCCTCCAGCCTATTTCTCCCTGTCCTCCCCCCTTCTCCTTTTGCTCCCAAAACACCCCCATTAAAGAAATACGATTATAGCAGCACATTTGGACTAGTGATGTATCACCCTGCTTTTCTGTGCTCTTTGCTAACGCGGGGGTTGTAACCCTTAAAAACAAAAGCATTGAGATAGATGGGAAAGCAAACAGGAAAAGACAGTGCCCCCCCAACCCCGTCCGAAATAACCACGTATTTCTCCCCCCCTGATTGTTCTTGTCTCGAGGGTGCGAAGAATGAAAAAAATAATTCATCATAAAATGCAAGAAGACTGTCTGTCATCACCCCTGAATTGTTTTTGACAAGAAAATAAATCTGTAGGTTGTTTAATATATTTTATATTTTCTTTATTTCGGCGCTAATAGAAAAACCAAATTAAATGTCCACCGGCGAGATAGAAATGCAAAGATCGATGATCCAGCCCCCCCACCACCACTACTGTCCAATCGCCCCTATTTAATTGACTGTATTTTCTGGGTAATTGAACTGCTTGTTGTAAATTGAAGATTTTATAGAAACGACATGAAAACTACATTTACTGACACTCATCGCATCTTTGACATTGATTATCTGATCAACGCATGTCATGCTAACCTCCAATTCTTCATTACACACTGTTTATGAGCTGTTACAGAAGAACTTGCTTGTTCCAGGGTGATTGATTGCCTTATTAACGCGTGTTCTTGTAAGTGTGACCGAACTGATTACGATGCATATGTTTAGAATAATGTTTCATTTAGCTGACTGCGAATAATGCAGGGTGACAGCTGCTGCGGGAGGACAAAAACCCGAACTACAGGGAGCATTTGGGACCAAAAAGCCCAAGTTATTTAAGGTGGAACCAATCATCCAGAGGGAACCTCTGGAACGATTGAAGCGCTTTACAGGGTCTTCCTCGGTGCGGACAGTTCCCCCCAACCCCGAATAAATATATCAGCGTGTGTGATGGGAAACAATAGTCAGATATGGAGGGGGTGGGCCAGGGACAAGTGGAACTGGGCTTTAAAGCAGAGCTTTTCTGTTGTTGTTTTCATGGTGCGTGTTATGTGCCTTATTTACCAAATAAATGTCCTCTCTGCTCCCACCTATTGCAATTCCAAAATAAAGCCTGAAGTTTATTTGGTATAGGTTTTCTTTAGTGGAGGGGGGGGCATAGGAACCTAAAAAAAATATCTCAGCGTCAAGTTATGAATACATAATATGAATACATAATACATTCATATACATAGAATGAAGGCTATTGCTAAGCACATTGATTTGTGCTTCTTAGATTGTAAGCCGCCCTGAGTCTTCGGAGAAGGGCGGGATATAAATGGGATAAAAAAAATAGTAGAACTAAGAGGAGTTTGGGTTGCTGGATCTGGCCAGGGAAGAGGGCTGGTAAGAGGCAAAGCTTTTGCTGCTTGCCCTTGTCGCTTTTGAATTGGTGACCTTTTGACACATCCTTAGTTCTCAGATCGGCAGCGTGTTTTTCAAGGCTCCATTGATGAAGACGCGGAGAAGCGATAAAACCTAGCCGGCTAAAAGAAGCATTTCCCCGTTTCATGATCTTTTCCTTCGCTGAGCTTAAAAGTTGACAAGGCGTTGAGTTTGTTTTTACAGGGCTATCCCTCCCTATCCAACGGTTGTGCTGTGACCCTTGACTTTGTTCCTAAGAAGTCACAGAAAGTTTATGAAATGATGCTCTTCAGGGCACCAAGATTCTCTCTCTGGCTGGGCATCCAAAAAACGGAATCCAGCACGGTGGCAAACATCTCCTCCTCTGAAGCCCAGGTTTTCCCCTCTGCATTACTGAAGCCTTTAAGACCCCCACAAGCTGCACTGATTTGAGGGGGAAATTTTTGAGGATGGTAGGTAGCCCTGCAAGCCACGACTACTGGTATATGCTTAAGTCACAGGGCGAAAGTCTTTTCTTGGTGGGTCTTATACTCCAGGATCCCTATGACTGTTGAGGCGGAATGGGATTCCGTTCAGAAGCTTCCATTTCTCTGTATTTATTCTCCTAGAGGACTAGTGCCCTTGAAGCTGGAAAAGGGAGGGCAAAAGAGCTAAAAGACAAGAATGGCAGAACCTTTTCTTACATATTTGAACTTTCTTCTGTGATTAAGCTACCCCCCCTTTTTTTAATTGGGTGAGATGCTGAATTGTCTCCATCAGGAACCCAGGGGTCTCTTCTGTCTCTGTGTGAGGACACGTTTCATCCGTTTCTATCTGGATCAGAAATCTAGAACATCCACCCTCAATTGGAGGTTGACTAGTGAACATGAAAAGGTCCATTCTAAGTATATGCTCCAAAAGCATCCATTTCACTAGGATGTTTACACCAAAAGTACCCATAATGACCATGAAAGGGTGGTATCAGAAAGATCTAAAAATGCGAGGATGTTTTCTGAAGGGAGATAAGGGGCTATGAGGAAAAGTCACGTCTGGATTAAGAACAGTCACTTGGAAGTTATTGACAGTGTACTCAAAACCTAAAGTATATATAGTTTTTTCCACCGATTTATTTTTAGTTAAGGATGGAAGTCTAGACTAAGTCTAGGACTGAAGTCTAAGGTACCTTAACTTGCAAGTCTACATAGAAACTACATTAGAAGTAAAAGAGATTTGACTCAAATGTGATTATTTTATGTGCGTCTATTTTGTCTTCAGAATTTGTTGCATCACAAAGTGGCTTATACGGGCAATCATAAGATACTGTATAATAATTACTCCATAAGAAAAGGAACCACATCCAGATTATCAAAGTAACAGCATAACATTTCAGTATTAAAATTAAGAAACACTGGCAGGATTTTTTTAAAAAAGCTGTTCAAAAACTTATTAAAATAAAAATAATTTTGAAAGCTCTCCTAAAAACCAACAATATATTTTTTTCTAGGGTATTCCTGAGGTGTGAGGAACGCCACAACAAGGTCCTAGTATTAATTTCTTAACACTTCTCATTGGTGAGGCCCTTCTGTTGTATAAGCAGGTTCAGTTCTCCAAAGAACCCATTGAAAGCTATAGGACCTCAACCCTTCACATCTCTTCAGTAACTTCTCTCATCGAGGTCAATGGGACCTGCTCCAGAGAAATAATTTATGCAAACCTGGGACTTCAAGTTATTCCTGCCAGTTGCTTGAAAACAGGAGATTTGGTCCAACATCTGGCAAGCCACAGATTCCCCATCTCTGGAAAAGATGGCAGTCACAGTGTTCATTTCCTCCCTTAGATTGGATGGATCCAGTCTTACTTCAAGTTAGGTGCGGATTGTAGGACAGTCCTAAGAAGAATTCTTACAGGGTAGAACCCAAGACTTTATTATGGAGCCCAGAACCCCAGACAGAGTTTTCTTTCTTTCTTTTTTAAAAAATGTGAAGTGTCTTCCTTCCGTTTTCCTATTTGCGGGGGGGGGGGGGGGGAGATGCTTGAGCCTATTATTCGACGGGCTCCCTTCTGCTACATTTCTCCTGCCCTCCAAAGGCAAGGGGGCCATCAACTTGAAAACAAATTGTGGGGATAAATTGGGTTGAAATGAGCCTCTGCTTGGACAGTGGCAAAGTGGACCTGAGCGTTCACGTTTCTATGGGGCGAGGAGAATTATATGTCCACCCTCACCTTGCCTCGGTTGCTGGCTCCCACTCCGACGAGCTTGGAGGAAAATTCAGAAGAAAGGAGGTGTGCCTCTTTAGGATGGGGGGGTGGGGTTGCTTCCTTTTGTCATTCTGGAAG
>NC_138202.1:161465096-161597596 GCF_964194415.1 Vipera berus | reverse complement strand
TGCAGACAAGAAATGCTGGGAATTAACAGCTCTGCAAGGCTCCCGTTTGGAGAAAGCTGTATTAAACGATTTGAACTGAATCTCTGTTGAATTATTTGCTGCCTAAGTTATGTTTACAAATGGAATTTGGCAAAATCAGTTTCCAGTATTCCAGTTTCCTGTTTTCCAGTTTACTGCTGGGGATTTTATCCTCACTACCCTCCTTCAGAAGTTATCTTGGCGCTGTATAACTCTTCATTGGCTGTGTTCACCCAATGTAAGCCTCCGTTTCCTTAACAAGGATTCACTGAATAAACAAGTCACTTAACAATCTAAGCCATAAACTACGGTTTGGGTTGGACACATCAGTATATTTGTTAACTTTTGATGGATCTGAGACAACATGCCATATATCCATAGAAACTGTGGTCTTGTTTTCTTGAAACTTTTGTTTGAACATTTCAGTCCTCTGACTCTCATTCAGTTGGTGGGAGGCACACTAAATTGGACCTTAGAATACTGTGAATCACAAATATTTGTGATTAAGTCATGGCTACTGTGCCGCAAGAACCCCCAAACTTTGGGCTAGAGAATCAACTGTGCATGAAGTAACTATGGGTAAGCCCATGGTTTCTGTGATCAGAATCACTTTGTGTTTGAACACAGAAATATTTTCTCCATGTAAAAAAAAAAATCTGTGTGGTGAGGCAGGTGAGAAATGCTGAAGGGAAAGGCCTGGACTGTTGATGGACTTTTAAGCCAACCACCTTGTAGGGGAGATAGGCAGCATAAAAAGTGAATAATTAAATAAACAAATTTTAAAACAAGTTCATTAGGAATGAAGGACTTACTGGGATAATACAGGTCGCTCCTGAGGAACCATTGTCTAGTTTCAAGGATCTCTCCAATTGGTTAGAATAGATCACAGGTAGGCAACCTCGGCTCTTTTATGACTCATGGACTTCAACTCCCAGAATTCCTGAGTCAGCTGACTCAGGAATTCTGGGAGTTGAAGTCCATGAGTCATAAAAGAGCGGAGGTTGCCTATCCCTGGAATAGATGGTCATTTTGTTTGTGTGTGTGTGTGTGTGTGTTTTCTTTAGCTACTGGAGGAAAATATTGTGTTTATGGAGGAAAATACAGATCCAGAAAAGAGGCTTTCTTCACTGATAGATGTGCATACTTGAATCACAGAGCAAACAATGTATGTATATGGTGTTTGTAATATTCTTGTTCTAAGTCTGTAAACTGATTTTTAAAAATTATTATAGTATACAGTAATCTTATCCCTATCTTCCGCTTCTTTTTGCTATTTCCACTATCCACTGGGGCTTGTTCCTAGGTAAGTGGTTTGAGTCGAAAGAGTGTAGTGTCCCTATGTGGTAGCCTTCTCCAAGTAGATGAATATGTACACACTTTTCAGATGCGGTTACATAGAAGGCAGTCTTAAAAAATGTAATTATTTCTCATCATTCCCACCAGTTGTTTGCCCTTAGGTTCTCTGACTTGTGGAACCAAACTTGTAGAGCTACACATTTTGGGGGGGGGGGGAGTGGGGAAAAAAAACCCCTCCACTGAACTCAACGGGACTGTTGAGTAGTCTTGCAGATATGTCAGAGTGACAGCAGGTTACCTTAAAGTGTCTTTGAGAATGAATGAATAAAATAAATAGTACCACTACTAATACCGTGGTCTTTCTGAAAGAAAAAAAGACGCGTATAAACCTGACGTTGATGAGAATAATAATAATAATAATAATAATAATAATAATAATAATAATAATAATAATAATAATAATAATAATAATAATAATAATAATAATAATAATAATAAAAGCCCCTCTTCGTTTCAAATTAAAACGAAGGCAGAGGGGGACTGCGGATAGCAGCAGAATCTGAAGTCTTTGGGGCAGGGGAGGAAGACCCTCGGAGAGAACGGACCGAACCGAGTGCTGCTCATAGAATGTGACCGGTTCGAACTTTAGCGCTGTTTTCACAAAGTGGGTGAAAATTCAGGGGCATTTTGTTGCCAAGCACCATTTGGAGACGCAGTAAATTTCGCGAGGATCCCTGGCGTCCGGTCGTACGTAGCTCCCGGCTCCTCGGCGCTTCGCCTCCAGGAGTTTCCTCGCAACTTCGGGCTCCTCCCTCTGCAGCCGACTGCAACTGCACGCTCCCGGACCACTTGGTCCCGAACAGGGGTGACCCTCGGAGGAGGCGACCCTTCCCTTATGCAAACCTCGCCCACCGAACTGTCCCGTCCCAAATACGGCTGCCTCCCCCAGCAAGATGGGCTGGATTACCAATCCCATCAGGCCATGCATGCTAGGGGGGTCCTCGGGTGGGAATTGCAGTCCAGATTAGCTGGAAAGCTGTAAATCGGGGGCAGGGAAAAGGTCCAAGCGGAGGGCCTGGTGGTTAACCTGACGCCTCAACTCCGGGCTCACGGAACTTAGGAGGCGATGCGGAGAAGCAACCGCTCCACGGATGAATAAGCTCCGGATGAGAGTCTACTACGACTACAGTCAGGTGCCCTCCTTGCCACGGACAACTCTTCTCCCTCCCTCCCCCCTCCCCCGAAAAAACCACGATGCCGCTCGCCAGGGTTCGCGCTGCGATTTTGCAGGTCGAACTAAATGCGGGAGGACAATTCGGGAAGAAGAATAACCTCAGTTCACGTCGCTTCGACAAGGGCGATTTTGACAGGCCCCACAGGACTCACCGGGGGAATTCAGCGGAGGAGGAGGAGGAGGAGGGAGGAAGAGGCGGAAGAGGAAGGAAAAAAAACACCTCCTGAATTGCTACCTGTAAAAACAGCGTAGCCGAACAGGGCAGTCCGTGCAGGTCTACCCAGGAGGGGAAAAGTAAGCGCCGTGCAGTTTCGGCTTCCTATCAAATGAATACAACGCAGAAGCGAAATTCAGGAAAACAAACAAACGAGCAGAATTTTTCCAGCAGCCTTTTGGATGGAAGAGTGGAGTTTCGTAGGAGAAGCGCAGCGAAGGACTTGTCTGCTCCACAAACTCATTGGCCGCTCAGAAGTCGCACTTTGTAGGGTTAGCCTACAGGGTTATTTAGTCCAATGTTGCGTGTTTACAGTTCATTGAACCAGACTCTTTAACAGGGGTCTTCAAACTTGGCCCTTTTATGACTGGTGGACTTCAACTCCCAGAATTCCTCAGCCAGGCATGCTAGCTGAGGAATTCTGGGAGTTGAAGTCCACCAGTCATGAAAGGGCCAAGTTTGAAGACCCCTGCTTTAACAGCTAGGCTAAACGGCGTCTGACTATTTAGGGGGGGGGGGGTTTCCAGGGTTCCGTGTGAGCAGAGCTTCCGGTGTTTTAAGAAAGCTGCTTTTTTCTTAACCCTGTCTGCAGCGTGGTATATATAGACAATGAACAGACTAACGCTTTGGGTAGCCTGGATAGATAGATTTTAGGAATGGTCCGACGTCGCCATTGCTCATGAAACTGGGATTGCGGGTGGGGAGAACTATTTATAAACTTCTTTTTTGGGGGTGGGGGTGGGGAAATTCGTCCATCGATTCATTCCGTACGGGTGTAAATTGGGGTTGGGTGCTTGGAATCTTCTTCGAAAGAGTGCCGGCCTGTTTCCTCGTCATTGTGATGAACGATGGCGGTGCGTCTTTTTGACGCCCCTGATTGCATTCCAGAGTCCCCTGTTTTTGATCTGCGGCTGCAATCCATAAAGGCCTCTTTGGAATATTCTCATTGATCGCAAAGGATCCCCAGAGCAGAAGAGATGTGGGCTGCCGTCTGTGTCCAGGGACCCCGTGACTCTCATTAAACATCCTTAAGACAAGCACTTGAATTGAAAGTACTAACTAGACCCTTTGTTTCAAGAGCCGAACGAGCTGATTATCTTTCTTTAAAGGAAGGGATTTAGCGAACGACTTGGGTTTTGCAAGCCTAAAGGCATTTTCTTTTAAAGGGTAACTAACACTCGATTCACATACGGGATTCAACGGAAAGGCAAATTAATGAGGAAACGTTAGCAAATTGAGACACGTGTACTTTTTCAAGCTTGCCACTCTGCGCTCTCACCCACTTCTTTCACATCAAAACCCCACCGAAATCAGCGGGGAGGAATTCCCAGAAACGCTGCCCGAGGTTAACTCTCTTTTTACCACCACCCTGCAAACCCTTAATTCAGGGTAGAATCGGGGCGACTGGATCGGGAGTGAAATCTAACCTACTGCGCCTGTAGGCTCTTCCTTCCAATTTCAAATATACGCGTGGCTCTGATGGAGTGAATACTTCTCTTAAAAAAAATCACGGGGAGTGGCTACCATGAAGAGCCTAGAAACTAACCAGACCGTGAGTTCATCTCTCATGTTTTTTTCCAACTTAATTAACTATTTCCAGCGCTTAATGGCTGAATTGATTTTGTCGGACCTCCTTCTAATGGTTGTGTGTGGGAGGGGGAGGGGAGGGGAGGGGGAGGCTAAATGTCTTTAGATGGCACTGGCCGAGCAACCAAAGGCAATCCTGCTGCAGCTTGTTGGGGAGGGCGGGGGTGTGGGTGGGTGGGTGGGTGAAAGAAAGCGCGTGTTAACTTTGTTTCCTCCTCCTCCTCCTCCTCCTCCTCCTCCCTGGTCGCTTTCCAACCTTCCCAACCGCAGCACTCGATTATAAGAGCTTTTGATTTCAACGATCTCTCTTTACAGGCCTCCGAACGCGCGGATGTCGAGGGTAATCTTTGAAAGAGGAAGCGGGGCAAAGCCATCCGCAAACGAGAGACCTGACGGCTCTTGGGTGGCGAGAAGGACGCCAGCGCTACTTGGCCGCCAAAGCAGGGACGCGCCGGGGGCGGGGGGTGGGGGGGGGAAAGAAAACCACACACCACAGGACGATGACGTCATTCCTGCGTGGAGAAAGGCTGCGGGTGGGAGGAGCGAGGGGGTCACGATGTAGTGCCTGAAGCCCCTCTAGGATTTCCCTCCCCCCCCACCAAGAGGAACAGTTTGGTTTAGAGATGAAGGTACCAGGTAGGAGCCGGGAGTTCTAGCGGCGTTCTAGCAGCGTTCTAGTCTCACCTTAAGCGTGAAAAAAAAAACAAAACTGGCTGGGTGACTTGGCCACCAGGCTGTCTCAGCCCAGCTCACCTGGCAGAGTTGCTGTTGTGGG
Source organism: Vipera berus (assembly GCF_964194415.1). Taxonomy (NCBI): domain Eukaryota; kingdom Metazoa; phylum Chordata; class Lepidosauria; order Squamata; family Viperidae; genus Vipera; species Vipera berus. The sequence goes on along the minus strand of NC_138202.1, from coordinate 161,592,472 downwards.
GGAAAAATAGGAGGATGTATTAGGGATGTCTACCTCCTGGAGTTGTTTATAAACAAATAATAAAGGTGGGCTCTACATTCAATAAATGTAAATTAAATTAAGGCACAGAAGTGGTAGGGGTGAAGCACAGAATCTGAAGAGAGAAGTCGTTAGATTATTTTAAGATCTGGCCTAGCCTTTGCTCTCAGGGTGTGTATCACTTCAAAGAGGTCAAGCCAGCCCAGCTGGATCTGGCTAATTTCTGGTGGATCCCTGTCCTCAAACCTGTGTTCAAAAAACTTTCCTGGGTAGCACCTCCTAATTTTTCCTTGGCTGGAAGTAAGCCTAGTAAGATTTATTATGCCTGATGGGTGGGAATTGCTATCCCCCTAGGCACAGATCCCATCTAATAAAGTAGGCCTCCTTTGGAGTAACAGGATAATGATGCACAATCACCTGCGCTACACAGCATAGTGATGACTTCAACTAGTATGCTGCTTGAGCAGGAGGTTGGACTAGAAGATCTCAAAAGGTCCCTTCCATTTGCCCACTATAGAAGAATGGGTGTTTAAAGTTTCGAATCTTGCAGAAATGTCTAAGATTTCTGCTTATTTGAAAGATCATTAACAGGAAAGATATATTTCAGTTTGGAGGAGATGGATAAATTATATTCAGAACAAATATGGGACTAAAAAGTTCCATTTAGCTTATGAGTAGATTTTAGTGGGATATTGTTATTGGTACTTTGTAGTTATGTTAAAGGGGAGTTAAAGCACATTATGAATTTGGTTAATTGTATATTATGCATAATTTTTATTTAGTATATGATTATTGTAACTATAATCCTGTATTTAGCTCTGGGAAGTGGGGGGGGGAAGTGGGTGGGTTTGGGGTGGGAGGGATTTGGGGATATATTGTAAAATTTTGTTTTTTGTAAAACTTTTTAATTAAAAAAAAGGTCCCTTCCAAATCTCTGTTAATGGAATAATGAAGGTGGTCAGAGCATGGACTTTGGGATGGCCTTCAGGCTCTGCTTCCAAACAAAACCAAGAACTCCAGGAATTGGAGGCTATGCCATCTCAAGGGGATCCGATGAGGAAGGCCTGTGTCACGATTCCAATAAATGCGACCAGTAGAAATAAGAACTCTGAGGCAATTGCTTTCCTCAAAGAACACTTTTAATGGCCACATAATATCAGCACGAACATAGGTGGAACCAAGACCGAAAGTTACCCCCCCACACACAAACAGGTTACAAAGTAAAAGTTGAAGTCCCCACCCCACTGATGTGTCATAAGTCACAATCCCCAATTCACACCTTTGGCGGGCTTCCTAAAGGTAGCTCCAGCCTGCCAAACATTTAGGCTGCTTGATCTTGGTTCCCACAAGAAAGTTATTGTTTTGACTAAACTAAAAGAATTCAGAGCATTTGAAGGTTTGACATCCTGGGGTTTACAGGTTGTATATGTGTCTGAGATCCCAGATTAGTGAAGCATCTTCTTGCTGCAGAAGATTCTGCTGAGATCTGTGTGTCAAAAATATCAAGATGGTGGCCATCACTCCATGCGTGCAAAAATAAGGCAGGGTTTTGACTATGCAACCATAAGTACCGTTGACTTTTTTGATCCTCCTGATGCACAGGTACCAAACTCGATTACGTCACATGATTTATCGTGACATATCGTGATGTTTTTTTGCCTTTGTGGAGCTGGGCTGGGCCTGGCCTGCATGTGACACATCTGGCCAGTGGGCCGCTAGTTTGACATCCCTGTCCTTGAGGATCCCCCTGGGCATCTGAGTTTCCTATCAGTAGTTTGACTGCTTCCCACTTTCCATTTCACTAAGAAAGCTTAAATGATCTTATTAAAAATGTGCTAAGAACAAAGATCAGCCTATGTTTTTTTATGAAGTTCTTACATATCATAAGGCAGCCTTTTTTTTCTTTCTGGAAATGCTGGATTGCAGATTCTGCTACTCCAAACACACTCTTTCCCTATGTCTCCTGGGCGTGTGTGTGGGCTGGCCTGCCAGTCTCATCATCTGAGCCAGCAGCAGGCACAAGGGTGGATGACACTGAGACACTTAGAGTTGTAGTCCAACGTATCTGGAGAGTAACAGCTGGGGGGGGGAATTAAAGCACAATGCAGGACCCACCAGAATATTTGTCTCTTTTCAAGTGATGTCCTTTAGATTCAACTTCTTACCTCCCTCCCATAAATAATAATAGACTTGTTTCCGTTGTCTCAGCAACTGAGATTAAATTGTCTCGGTGAATGAGTACTATAGTACAAGACATCTGGGGATGCTAATTTGAGGAAACCCCAGGAAAATGGTACCCTTGGTCTGGGCAACGGGTTGTTCTTCTGGACTTCACATGACCAAATTAGACAAGCACATGCTTGTGATGCCATTTCCAGAGAGTCTTGCACTCTATCCAGGAGAACACAGGTTGTTTTTTCCTCAACTCCCTCAAGTGAGAAGAAAGCCTCAGTGATATCAGAAGCAAGATACAATCCAAGACACTAGTAGCAATTCTGTTGCAGCTGCTTTCCGAGCCAACTGCAGGATCCAAGCCATCATACTGTAATAATGCAAGCTCCACCCCTTTATACATCCATATGATACCACAGGTCAGGTTTAAAAGTGACAGCGCTTGCACTGTGGTAATGTGACGCTGCTTTCATCATTTCCCCTCTTGACACCCCCTCCTGGGTACACATGCAAACTTGTTTCCCTGAAATTGCTGTGTAAAGTATTTCAACTTTGACTAAAAAGTCTTACCTACTACAACAAGGAGCAGAGGTCACCATCTTCTTCTCATGCCTCTAGAACAGGGGTCTTCAAACTTGGCCCTTTTATGACTTGTGGACTTCAACTCCCAGAATTCCTCAGCCAGGCATGCAGGCTAAGGAATTCTGAGAGTTGAAGTCCACAAGTCATAAAAGGGCCAAGTTTGAAGACCCCTGCTCTAGGAAGAACTGTGCCACAAGTGATGATGTTTTTAAAAGGTAACTGAGCTGGAATACAAGAAAAAAAAACCATATCCTCCTTCCAGGCTTCCTCCTTTGTACATAACCATGGGACAAAATTGGCCTGATAACTTTTTTTCCCCCCTGATATGTTGTATCCCCACGATGTTGCTTTCTTCTCATCCCTAGCTCATACATGAGATAGCCTGAAGTTCTGTACTGGTCTTATTGTAATATTTTCCCCTTTTCCAACACAATCCCAAGGATCACTTCAAGGGGTAGGAACACTTGTTGAGTATTGTCACCCATTATTCTGGAGAGAAATCAAATGATTGGTAGGGATTTGGAACAGAAGCCAGATAGGGCTTGGTATCGGGGATAAACAATTCAACTGTGGCATTGATTTTTTTTTTGTTTTCTTGGGAAAAAGTGCTTAGTGCTTCAACTTAGCCGGGGCGAAAGGACATAGAGATTCCTTGGCTTTGCTGAGGATCACTAGGCCTCTTTCTAAAACCTTGGAAGGCCCAGCCAGCTTTCAGGAGAATCTGTAATCTTCTAGGTCAGGGGTGTCAAACTGCCAGCACGTGGGCCAGATGGGTCATGCGGAAACCGCGCCCACCCCATTGCCAGCGAAAGCAAAACAGTCCCGATACGTCGTGCAACAACATCACGTGACATTGCGAGTTTGACATGTCTGTTGTAGGTCAAGGGAGCTAAAGCATTTTGTTTTCAAGTTAAGAGTGAGCTAGGCATATTTTATTTATTTTATTTGTATTTATCAAATGTAGGCAACACCCATCTCACTATTTATCAAATTTAGGCACCACCCATCTTCACTATCACTATGACTAAGGGTGGTTTACAGATAAGAAGTTATAAAAACATAAAAAGATACAGTTGAAACAGAATTAAAACTGAATGACAAACAGATGCAAGCAAGGATAATAGGAACTCTCTCAGGCCACCAACCACCCCCCATGGTTGCATGCCACTCTTTAATAACCAGGCGAGTTGGCAGAGCCAGATCTTCACACTTTTTCAGAAGGAGTGATAAGGAAAGTGAGGTCATATTATTCATTGTTTTTTTATTTTTGTCTTTCCCTGTGAGCTCATGTATGACAAAAGATCCTCCCACTGGATCCTCACAATGTCCCTGTGATCTGGGCTAGGCTGAAAAAGACTAACTAGCTCAAAGACACCAGGTGAGCTTTATGGTGGAGGGAGGACTTGAATCTGACCTCCTCTTAAAACCCACCATCTTAAGGGTTATATGCAGTGCTTTTTTTGTAAAAAAAAAAAAGGTGCCGGAACTCACACCTGTCATACAACCCGCCTTGCCTACCCTACAAGGTTCCATCCAAAAAAGGTGCCGGAACTCCGTTCTGAGCGTTCTATGAGAAAAAAAGCCCTGGTTATATGTTATCTCTCCAATGAGCTTGCAAGCTTTTCCAAAATGAGGCTCCCCAGCTGGTTTGGACTGCAACTCACAAACAAAGTGCTATGTGACAAAATTTCAGAAATCTGGAAGTTGCAGTCCCTAGAATCTGGAAGAAGCCACACTGTTTTAGGTGTCCTCTTTCTGCTTCCCCCTGAACCTTGTTAAAAGAATTATAGAATCTCTCTACGAAGTTTGTCTGACTAAGCTCTCCTTAGTAGAGAGGAGTGAAGCCATTTGTACATACTGTACTCAGAGACTCTCTTCTGTTGTGCTGAGGATGCCATTTCCATTAACTCTTGCACACAATTATAGGCCTCTTTTCAAGGAAATTCAATGGGCGTGATACTTAGCCATGTAGCCAAATTAATTAAATGCAACTTATCTTCATAATTTGGTTGGTTTATAGCAGGGGTCTTCAAACTTGGCCCTTTTATGACTTGTGGACTTCAGCTCCCAGAATTCCTCAGCCAACGAGGCTAGCTGAGGAATTCTGGGAGTTGAAGTCCACAAGTCATAAAAGGGCCAAGTTTGAAAACCCCTGGTTTATAGTAAACTAAGGCCTGGTTAGTTAATTGACGCATTTTCTGAAGTTACACCACCTATTCAACCATATTAGACTAAAATATGGTTGGCTTTTTTGCTGCTCAGCCATGTTTGAGCCTCCCATGTCACAAATGGATCTTCAAATAAATATAGGCTGGAAGAGGAGAGCAGAACTTCATACAAGGAGATCTGGTGCCAGGTCTCTAGGCATAGAAATGAGCTGCTTAGGTCAGTTTGTTGTTTTAGCATTATCACTGGAAATCTCACTTGTGGATTATTTTTAACAGAACGTGGTTCAGATCTGTACATACTGAGTGAACCTCTGTGAAATGCATTCAAGCCAGTTTAGTTGCAATCCACTGTCAGTACTAAAATTAATTGGACACCTGGCTTAGTGTGTTGAAGAACAGGCTGATACGTGACATCCTTAGGTGAATTCAATGGGATGCGAGGAATTTGGATTAGGGCAGACATGTCAAACCTGCGGCATCATGTGACGTCGTGCGACGTATCGGAGCTTTTTATCCATTGCCGGCAATGGCACGGGCGTGGTTTCCTGATGATGCATCCGGCCCATGGGCCGGCAGTTTGACACCCCTGGATTAGGGCATTCTTTGATAATCATCTGGGAACTGGGGCAAAAACCACACACTTGGTCTTGTATGAATGGTGCCAGGCTGAAATAATCCAGCAAAAATACACCTGCCTTTTCCCAATCATCCAAACATCAGTGGTGGCACACTACTTCAGAAGGCTACTGGGCACCCAAATGAAGCCACACTTTTGCTCCTACCTTCCTCTCCACTTACCTTTTTAATTTAGATCAATTCAGAGAGAGAGAGAGGAGGGAGGGAGGGAGGGAGAGAGAGAGAGAGAGAGAGCGCGCACCTCAAGTGTTATGTACTGGGTTCTTGAGGAATACCACGTGGGTTGCTGGAGCAGCTAACGGCTCTCCAGCAACCCAGACTACAAGTCTCCTGTGCTGCAATTTGCTATCTCCAGGCGGCAATGGTTGATTCAAACCTATTGGCTGCCGCCTAGGGGCTGGACTATATATTGCGGCTAGTTGCAGCCATTTCCCCAGTACAGTTCCAGCACGAAATAAACTATGAGTTACCTTGTACTCAGCTACGTGTCTTCTTTCCTGCGCCAAAGAAGCTGCTATTTAACATCAAGGAAATTCAAAGGCAAGAAGATGAGAAATTTAAGAAGCAGAAGGAGAGAGAGAGATTTCTTGTGTGGATTTATTTGCATCTTTCTGTTTCTATACCATCTGTTCCATCAACAGACCTGAAGACGTGGTTTTTCCAACAAGCAGGCCTGGACTGACTACGATTTTTAATTAGGCTTTTACTGGGTTAAATTGTTTTGTAATTTTGTATTTATTGTTTAATTCTCTCTTAAATTTTTTACTCTATGTTTTTTTTTAATTTTTATTGTTGTGAGCCGCCCTGAGTCTTCAGGGAGAAGGGCGGCATATAAATTTAATAAAATGAAATGAAAATGAAATGAACATATAGAGGAAGGGTAGGGAGTGAAGTGCTGTGTGGGGGTAGGCTGGAAGGTTGGAGGAGAAGAAAAACTGTTCTGTATTGACAATGAATTAGCAGCTAGAGAAACCCATATGTTCTCTAGAAGAAATACCTTTTGTTGATTAACCAAAGTTTGCTGCATTATAAACTAAGCAGCCTCTGCCACCAAATCACATTAAATAAATTATGGTAGTTTGGAGATTTAAGGCCTTTCCAGGCCAGAGCCAAATTCACTAGACTGGTATTTCTCAACCACAGCAACCACAGATGGGTGGATCTCAGTTCCCAGAATCCCCCAAACCAGCCATGCTGACTACAGAATTCTGGGAGTTGAAGTCTGCATAGCTTAAACTGGAAGATGACTACAGCAGTGAATCATTGATACAAATGAATTTCTAGAATGAGTGGAAGGACGTCATAAAATGAAAAATAAGGGAAAAACATAAAAAGGAAACATATAAAGAAATTCATTAGAGAAAAAAAATTGACCTGCAAAAGAAAAATGGGTGATAGGTGAAACGAAACTGAAGTACTAGTAGTCCTCAACTTATAACAGTTCGTTTAGTGACTGTTGGAAGTAATAACGGCACTGCAAAGGTGAGTTATGGCCATTTTTCACACTTACATCCATTGCAGCATTCCCATGGCCCCGTGATCAAAATTCAAATGCTTGGCAACTGACTCATATATATGACGGTTGCACTGTCCTGGGGTCATGTAATCACCTTTTGCGACCTTTTGACAAGCAAAGTCAATCGGGAAGCCTGATTCACTTAACAACCGTGTTACTCACTTAGCAACTGCAGTGATTCTTTTAACAGTTGTGGCAAGGAAGGTCATAAAATGGGGCAAAACTCACTTAACAACTGTCGTATTTAGCAACAGTAATTATGGGCTCAATTGTGGTCATAAGTTGAGGACTACCTGTAATGGAAGGTAAAATTGTTCAGTATAATTTTGGATACAGGGGCTATGTCAGAGGATTGGCCAATAATTATATTCATTATTACTCTATTTAAAGCAATGTCAAAAATGCAATGATTACCGTACAATAAGTTTAATGAGTCATGTTTTTTTTTTAAAAAAATCTTAAACTGGTACACAACAGATCTACTGAAGTCATTTTACGTGTCACTAGTTTAGATTCAGGTAATGGACATGCCTTTTTAAATTTAAAATGTCTGGCAGAATATTATGGAGATATGAATGAGGATGTTGATGAGGCAACGGTCAGGGTAACTAACATTCTATATTTGTTAACCTGCCACTGGCTTCAACTGCATTAGTAGACTGTGTGCAGTGGTGATGACCTATAAAGCCCTAAATGGCTTGGGTCCGGACTATCTAAGGGAACACCTGCTGCTGGCATCAACTTCCCATCGTCCTGTGCGCTCCCATAGGGAGGGTCTTCTCAGGGTGCCGCCGGTCAGGGAATGCCGGCGGGTGATCCCCAGAGGGAGGGCATTCTCTGTGGGCGCACCTGCCCTTTGGAATCATTTACCTGTGGAACTCCGGACTGCCCCCGACCTGCGCTCGTTTCGCCGGGACCTGAAAACCTGGCTTTTCGATCTATCTGGCCTGGACTGAGGGGGTTTTTAGTTTTAGGTTTTAACATTGTTTTATTGTTGGGCTATTATTAATTTAATTCTTTTTAATTCTATTTTTATCTTAATTTATATTGTCTTTTAAATATTGCCCTGTAAAGCGCCCTGAGTCCTTCAGGAATAGGACGGTATAGAAAACTAATAAAATAAAATAAAATAAAATAAATAAACTCTGCCCTCCAAAATCTGGAACGCACCTCCTATTTCCTGCCTAGCAACACAGAGCTTCTTCTAGACAGTCGTTGTTGTCTTTCATTATAGCAGAAGCCCAGCTTTATATCATTTCAGTGATGGCTAGATGATGTTCTGAAAATGTTCTAAGTCACCAGTGTGGAAATGTCCCATGATGACCATTATCCAGAATTAGATAAACCTTTCTCTATTCTGAATTTGGTCCACAACAGATTTTGAAGGATTTTGAATGACAAGCAGCAAAAACGTCCTTCAGTTCTGGTATAAATACTAAAGAGCTAGGCCTTCAGTGAGATGTATTTTGTGGATATTACTGCTTTTGAAATCCAATACCGATCTGACTGTTTGCTTTATGTGTTTATATTATTGCTTGTTTCTTTTATATTTATACTGTGGATACTTTATCACATTTTTATGGATGTGTGTAAACTGCTGAGGGCTTTTTTTTATTGCAAGGGCAGATAAGGGGCAGGTATGACTCTGATACATACAGTACACGCATATATAGCAGATATTTGACAGACGTGCCCCTTATGTTACAAATGTCCCTCGCAGTTGAATTTCAAAAGGAGAAAAAATAGTGTTTAAACATCATGTACGATTTGGAAAATGAAGACAAACTTTGTTTTCCAGGCCAGATGTTTATAATCTCTGTCTAGAACTCACTTCTAAGATACAGCCAGGAGGAAAGGTCTGATATTACATCCCAATTCCAAAGAAATCATACAGGTGTCACTTCATAATGTAACTGCTCAGTCAAGTTGACCTTGACTCCAATAACTTTGTGGAACACATTCATGCAATTTTCTTGACAACAACACCTGTGGAAGAATGTTCTTGCCTTTTTCGGGTGCTTCTTTGACTTCCCAGACCAGCCTGTTTAACTCCAATTAAATTGCTGGGGTTTGAAGCAGAGGCCCAATGGGATTTATTAGCATTATCAGTCAGTTTGTCAGTGAGTTTGCATTTGTTCGCTTGAAATAAGCTGCATTGACTCTAAATGTATATGTACAAATTATCTCCTGACACAGTGCAGTGGGTTGCAGAGGGATTTTTCCGCCAGGGAAAATATGTTTGCTACCCAGCAGCCAGTCCCTACTAGTGTTGGAATCAAATGCTGCCTTTACTTACAAACAGAAGAGTGAGAAAGTGGTAAGAAAATGGCAGATTTCTGGAACTCTTCCAATTAAACAGTTTCTAGCATTGTTCTTGTTGTAAAAATACGAGTGGCAAAAAAAGTTGTGCCTTTGAAGACATTTTTATGGAAGGAAGCAGGCAGTGACCTTTTATCCTTTAAAAATATGTTATTTACAAGTGAAGTTGTTGACTCTCTAATTGCAATTTAGAAACCAGCATACAGTCTCATTTAATCTCTGACCATTTCAGTTTCGGAACACATTTTTGTTTCCATAGGGATTGCCTATATTTGCTGGAAGTTAAACCCAAGGTAGATAATAAATGCAAACTTGTGGGAATTGGAGGATCTAAATGCAAAAAGATTCCAAATACTGGGGAGAAAAAAGGATAGCACAACCCTTCATTGTTTTGAAATTGTCTTTGTAATACTAAATCAAACAGGATGGACACAACGGGAATGAAGAAAGAAAAATGATCAAAACTCCTTAAGATTCTCAGAGAGCAGGGCCAAGTTAGAAATTTGGGAGTTGTCAGTTGAGGTCAGTTTGATAAAAGCTGTGTGAATGCGCACAAAGAGAATTCAAGAGACTCAATTACGAATGATACTGCAGTTGGATGCATATTGCCACAGGGAGGGGAAATTCCATTAAGCACAGAGGGATTTACGTACTTCTAAATACGACTTTATTTGTAATTTCAGTGGAAGCTATTTTGCTTTAAAAATGTTTATGTACCGGTAATTGTTAGATTACATAATTTACATAATAAATTGTTATTACTGTTAAGCAGGAAGGTCTGCTTAAAAGCCCACCCTGACAAAGAGAATAGAGAGGAAAGAAGGCATGGCTACCAGCCCTCCTACCCCTCCATTTGCACGTTGTAACTAAAGGATACTGGCAATCCCTCCTTCCTTCCTTCCTAATGGTGCTTTTGTTAGTTGGTGGATCAGATTGTTAACGTGAATGATCAAAAGCAAATTAATGAAGTAGAAGACAAAACGAAAGCTATTGAGCATCAAATAATCTCTAGCTATTGTACAACTCTTTAACTTGTTAACCTCATACCAAGCAATCAATATTTTGAATTATTTCCCTGTTGGCAGCTTTAAAGAGAACATCTTGAAAAATTGATTAGTGTCAAAATTACAGCAGCTCTTTCCAAACCACCCAAAGCCTTTTCTTTCTTTTACTAACTATCCAAATGGTCAATTTTTCCCTCCGTACAGCATTATCAACTTAGCTCTCAGTGCAGAGTCTGGAATGTCTAGACACGCTGAGGGAGAACCGCTACTCAAAATCTTTTGTGTTTGTTTGTTTGCATATATGATACATGCTGTAATCAACACAAACTCAATACTTTGGTGTTGCCGTATAATGATCAAATCAGAATCTTCAGGGCCAAACTTTTAAAAAAAATATATTGCTCTTAGACTACAGCAGCCATCCCCAGCTATGAGTCCAAAAGACATGTTTGTTTTCTTTGTATTTTGGCTTCTTTCTTGACAAACTTGCTTGCAGATAAATCCTCTTGAGATCAGTGGAAGTTTGGTTGGAAGTTTGTAAACATGCATACGTTACATACATAAATAACAAAGGTAAGTATCCACCCCACAGTGGTCTGGTTAGCAAGGAAGTGCTTTCCCCCCCTTCCATAGGATCACAATTACTAATTGCCCGGTATGAAGGCTCTTAGATAATTCTTCCTTATTTCCAAATCTTATATATTGTACTTGTATTTATTCCATATTGTATTTGCATTTATTATATGTTGTGTTTATTATATATTGTATTTTTATTTACAGCAGTTTATATTTTTGAAGCTACTTTTAGAGAATTGTGGTCCTGAAAGCCAAGATATTAATAATTGAAATAAATAAGTAGCTGCTTGGTAATAGTAAGATAGAAATTCAGTGAATAACACTATCTTAAATAAGAAATGAGAGAATTCTTGTATGTATTGGAATCACTTCAAAAAGGAGGAGAGTGAGCAAGATTAGCACAATAGTGACCTGGATGTTATTTAGAATGGATTATAATATGAATCACTTTGGTTTAATGGTTAGAGCATCAGGCCAGAAACCTGGAGATGGTGAGTTCTAGTATCACCTTGTGACCTTGGGCCCTCTCTCATCTCTAGGAAAGTGGCAATAGCAAATCTCTTCTGAAAAACCTTCCAAGAAAACTGCAGACATTTGTCCAGGTAATCACCAAGAATTGCATACAATTGAAAAGAAGAAAAACAAACAAATAAATAAAAATACTACAATTTAAATATCAAGACAATATCTGTAATGAGGAAGATTATAACAAGATGGCTTGAGTTAGGTCTGCAGTCCAGATGCTCAGTGTGAATGGGCAACCTGAATAGGATAGGATAGGATAGGATAGGATAGGATAGGATAGGATAGGATAGGATAGGATAGGATAGGATAGAATAGAATAGAATAGAATAGAATAGAATAGAATAGAATAGAATAGAATAGAATAGAATAGAATAGAATAGAATAGAATAGAATAGAACTGGAAGGGACCTTGGAGGCCTTCTAGTCCAGCCCTCTGCTCAAGTAGGAAAACCTATACCATCTCAGACAACACTGTCCAGCCTCTTCTTAAAACTCTCCAGTGATGGAGTGCCCACAATTTCTGGAGGCAAGCTGTTCCACTGGTTGATTGTCCTCACTGTCAGGAAGTTCTCCTTAATTCCAGGTTGCTTCTCTCTTTGATCAGTTTCCAACCATTGTTTCTCGTCCTTCCCTCTGGTGCTTCGGTGAATAACGTGACCCCCTCTTCTTTGTGGCAGCCCCTCAAATACTGGAATACTGCTATCATGTTTCCCCTATTTCTTCTTTTCTTTAGACTAGCCAAACCCAAGTCCTGCAGCTGTTCTTGGTATGTTTTACTCTCCAGGTCTTTGATCTTCTAAGACTCTGTTCTCCAGCTTCTTGACATCTTAAAAATTGGGCAACTTTTTAACAGAGCCAGGTAGCCATACCAGAAAAATGTTTGGGATATTATCTGGGTCTGATGAGAGCTGTTTCTGGCATATTTGGAGGGCATCAGTCTGTTTAGCTGCTTTCTCACAACCTTTATAATTGTTGTATAAGTAGAGCATATGGTAATCCTTTCATTTTTACTTCATTTCAGTTTCTCATTGCTATGCAACTTTTTCCCAACAATAGATTTTCTACAAAAGAAGCCAAAGCATTACTGAGCCATACTGATCACATAGATAGAACATTCCATAAGCAAGGTGCTTCACTCTCTGGTATGTGTTAAACTGGCAATAGGTGGCTTTCCAAATGTTGCTGAATTTTATTTCTTAGCAATTCACAATAAATTTTATTTTATTAATCAATTTAGATGCTGTTAGCTTCAGAGTGACTGTAGGTGGCTCACAATCCGACAAAGAGGAAAAAATATAATACAATTCAAAGAGACAAAGCCAACAAAAACAAACAGGATAAGAATAAGATAAAGAACAAGATGGCAAATCCAGTGAACACACAAACATATATTAACAAAACTCACAAGCAGCTCCAACTACACTACACCAGGAGCTACATGGTCAACATGACCAACAACTATGAGGCTCCCTACCTAGACACTGAAAATACTTGCAGTCTCTATCCAAGAAGATAAGATGGTTTTCCTTACAAGGTCATATATGTTTTCTCATTTGATAATGAAAAGTAGGTAGTAGTTCATTGAAACCAGTCTCAGAACACCTTATTTGCCTACGCTGCTATTCTTTAGAGAACTAGAGGAGTGGCCTTTCAAAAATGGAAGGTTTACTAAATATTCATGCCAACCAATGTCAACATAAATGGGGGTCATAATGCTAGCTAGAACCCAATTACGTGGTTACCATATGTTTAGATTGGTTTGGTACTTCTGCTGTTGTTTATGTTTTACACAGTGTTTAGGTATTCATTTGTTTTCATTCATTCCATTTATTTATTCAATTTATACATCTGCCTACCTCAAATTCATGACTCTGGGTGGCTAACAACAGTAAAAAAAATTATTAAAGCATATAACTATACTGAACCCATGGAAGAGAACAGTTGCTTCTCAATGCCTAGAGTTCCTATTGGGAGACAGGTGGTTACATACAGTAAAACAAATAAATATGTAAATAAATAAGGTAGAAAGCAAGTTCTTCTGTTAGACCCATCAGAATTACTGAACATGTTTTCACCTCCTACAGTGGTCACTTCATTTACTTGGAAAGTAATAAGAATTGGCAACAGCAACATACACACCAATAGCAATCTAAATGCTTTATGTGCTATTCCTTATTAGTCACAAAATGCACTGGAAGATGTGCAGAGGACACATGTATTAGCAGGCTTGGAATTTTTGCAGATCCTGAAAAGCATTAAACAACAGGAAGAGGGACAAAAACAATTCAGTGATGATTGGCACTCCTCCATGCTGCTGGAAGCCTTGCCCATCGCCAACTGCCACTGTATTGTGTCACCATTGGTCCTCAAATTTGGGGAAGAGTTGAAAGGATAGAAACACCTCCTGGATCACCAGCAGGGAAGTTAAAAAAAAAGGAGAGAGAGAGGGAGGGAGAGAGAGAGAGAGACTCCAATCAGTGACCTATCCACATATCTTCACTTTCATGGCAAAGAAAGGAAAAACATGACTGAACATGTGGGAAGAGCAATGAAAATGTCCCTATGATTTGTCTAGAGAAAGGGAGAGGTTGATAAGATGCTATGGCATGTTGGCTTTAGCAGGGAAGAGGAAGTCCCAAGAGCAGGCATTCTCAATGACAGCACCTGCCCAGCCCTCAGCTTCAGAGGAAATATTACAAAACTGCCTTGCAGTATTTCCTCTAGAGAAAAAGTTGAGTGCATAGGGAATAAGGATCTACAAAGTTTCAGATTCAAAGCCAGAAAGTGCTTTGGAGAACATCTGGGTGCATGTATTGTATAGCCAATCTTCAATTCCTTACATCAAAAGCACTTTTTCCCAGGGTTGTGCTGCAGGGGTGGAGAAGGGAGGTATGTTTTGGTGTGTTTGGTAGGTCGAAGACAATGAATGATTGTTGGGATGGAAGATGTTAGTTGAATTTAATTCAATCTGCAATCTAAAAGACATTTTTTAATGAACATGACTCATATGCATGAAAAAGGGGATAAACATAACAATACACTGATTAATATTTGAACTTATCAAGTTAAGCAAAAATATTTTCCCAGAAGCAAGTCTTCTTGATTTATTCTTATAAAAATGTGCGTTGGGACAACTGACTAGTTGAATCAATTTTAAATTTGAATAATACCCTGTGTAAATTAAAGAAAATATTATTGATTATCTTGAGGGTGCAATAAATGTAACATAGGAGAAGAAGGAAGAATATGCCATTTCAAGAGCTACAAATGAACAGTTTTTATTAACTATTGTAAACAGTATAACTATAAAATGACAAAACTTATGATTCTATGATAATTGAACTTATGGAATTTCATTGAAAAATAGCTTCCTGTTTCCTACCCCTTCCTATGTTCCCTAAAATATGTCCCAGGACTGTGAGGATCCCTCCCAAACAGTACGGGATGGACGGTGAACAGGTGCTGGGAGAATAAAGAGCCTTTTTTTCTGATCTTCTATAAACACTTGTCAACTTCCAAATCAGTACTAAGTGGAAATCCAATTCAATATGAAATATTATTCTTTCAAGAAAATGTTTCCTGATCTGAAAGAAATTAGGTAAAAGAATCTGGCCATAAAATGGTGCAGGACGGAGTTTTAAGTTCCAGCCAGCCTATCATCTTCCAATAGCCAGCATTCTGTACTCATGGAGGAGGAATATTCTGTCCTTGTTAGTCAATTCTAGGACTTTTGATCTTCTCCTTGCACTCATCGAGAAGGTTCATACGTATACGTACTTAGTCCATGGATGTCTCCGGTCATTCTTTCTGCAGGATTTTAAACTGCTTGAGAAAACTCTCAACTGAACAAAATTGCTTGCCATAGAAAGTAGATGGTTCTGCATCCTATAGTCTTGCATGAAAAAATAACAATTGCCAAGCATTAAAAGGGAGCATAGCATTATTGCTATATTTCCCTCCCCGTTTTCTATCACAAAAATAGCAGATGTATTTAAAATAAAAGGTATTAATTAATACCTAATTAAGAGGAAGCCCAAAGTCCTTCTACTCAAGTGGTTTAATGCTCAGTATCTTTTAGCTTTTTTCTTATGGGGAAAAATGGCTCTTAAATGATGCATGTTTTTTTAACATTAACATTTGCTTTTGATTAGCCTTTGTAACACTTCAGTGCTCTCATGTATGGCTGATGTTTGTTCAAGAACTTCGAGTAAAATGACACCGTGAGTCACTCGTGAAGAATTTATGGGAAAGATCCTGACAAAAATAGTGTCCCTGTTGAGCAGGCAGGTACTATAGATTTTATTGGTTTGCCAGAAATACATAGTTAAGTTTATCTATAAAACCTGACTTTGATCTTGTTCTTCTGTTCCCTGGCCTTGAGCAAATAGCCTGTACCTATATTCTACCTTCAGAAGTACTTGGTAAGGGTTTTTATGATGATGATGATTGAAACTAGACTTCATCCATCTGGCACCTTTCAGATATGTTGGGGGTGTAACTCTGAGAGGTCCCAACCAATGTGTCCAGCTAAAGACTAGGCTGATGGGGAGTTTTGGGAACCACAGTCTCAGTGTAGTTGGAGGGAACCAGGTTGGAGAAGGCTAATCGAAGCGATATTTCTTCATTAGCATATATAATTAATTCTGCAGTTTGGGTCGCTACAGGAGTTTGACATGATGCTATAAGTTCATTTGACAGTTCGTCTTTTCATATGATTGGTGAACGGGGGCCGTTGTTCCACTTTTCTTTTTAAAAAGTTCTTTAAAAAGGACACCTCCAAGTTTACACCATTGGACCATTGCTATATTTAGCTGGCCTGAAAATGTGATTAAATAAAATAAAAAAAAGTTCCATGAATTCTGGCTGTATTATGACCATGACTTTTTAAAAATTACTTTTTCTTATGGTCACCCACTCTGGAGATTCAGAAGACTCTGATCCTTTTGGTTTTCTGAAAGGCCTTTAAGACCTGGCTTTTTCTCTGGGTCCTGGATGAGACTGTCTATAATGATTGGAATACTGAATGTTTGTGGATTGGTTTTAATTTATATTATTTTTCCCCTCTTTGTTCTACCTTGTTGGTCTATTTTTGGTTTTATTCCTCTGTTAGGCACACAGAATCACAGTTTATGATTCAGGCATCAAATAAAGTACCGGTAAAATAAAATAAAATAATAAAATAAAACAATCCAGTCTGTCCCCCACATCAGAGCACTTGAATATATACTTATAATTGCATAATTCCTTTATTTCTCATTTTAATTTGTATGGCTGTCCATCTCAAATTCATGACTCTGGTTGGCTAACAGCAGTTAAAACTGCATATAAAGAGATTGAAAAATTAGAACGGCATCTGGATCCCAAGAAGTTGTCCAACATGTATCCTAATTTATAGTCTAAATGTTGGAGATGTGGTAGTTTAGAAGCTACCTATTTTCACATGTGGTGGACTTGTAGAAATATAAAAGCTTTTTGGATCAAAATTTGGTGGAACATTCAAAAGATTTTAAAGAGAAAGATAAAGTTTTCTCTGCAATTGTTTTTATTGGGTATTGTTGTAGATTGTGATGTTAAAGAAACTAACTTGATGTTGAACATGATAACAGCAGCACGGTTACTGTTGGGACAATATTGGAAGAAGGATAGTTTGCCCACTATAGAAGAATGGGTGTTTAAAGTTTCGAATCTTGCAGAAATGTCTAAGATTTCTGCTTATTTGAAAGATCATTCACAGGAAAGATATATTTCAGTTTGGAGGAGATGGATAAATTATATTCAGAACAAATATGGGACTAAAAAGTTCCATTTAGCTTATGAGTAGATTTTAGTGGGATATTGTTATTGGTACTTTGTAGTTATGTTAAAGGGGAGTTAAAGCACATTATGAATTTGGTTAATTGTATATTATGCATAATTTTTATTTAGAATATGATTATTGTAACTGTAATCCTGTATTTAGCTCTGGGAAGTGGGGGGGGGGGAAGTGGGCGGGTTTGGGGTGGGGGGGATTTGGGGATATATTGTAAAATTTTGTTTTTGTAAAACTCTTTAATAAAAAAAAGAGATTGAAAAATTAGAACAAGAACACATGCAACCCACAGGTAAAAACAAAATCACCTATGACAAATGAATACAACCACTGCATAGGCTCTGCCATGCATCCAGATCCCAAGCCCAGTGACAAAACTGTCTTATGAATGGTAGACAGGTTTGAGGCTAATCTAGCCTTTTTAGGTTTGTTACCATGCGCTAAAAATTATTAAGTGCATGAGCGAATATATCTACATATACTCTGGTTTCTCTTTAGATCATATACACCTTTCTTTTTTAAAAAAAGAAAAAGAAAATAATAACCATGCATTTTTAGTAAGGGTAACAGATCTTTCAAGAACAATGTAGGGAAGATTTGGGGAGAAAAAAAAGCTATAACCAGAATGAAAAGGGACAACAATATCGATCCAGATGCAGGCTAAATCTTCTCAGCATGAAATGCTATGTCATCAGCATTTTTACTTAAGCATTTCAAACCAACTGGATAATTGGATTAGTTCTTTCCCCCTTCCACTGTAGCTGAACAAAAGTTACTGAGTGTCCTGCCTTTTAAATCAAGACCCCTTCCTGCATTATCTGAACTGACTCCAACACTGAACTGCTGAAACAGAGAGCGCAGCTTTACTAACAAAAATGTTTGTGCTTTTTTATGATTAGGGCTGTATGCTTTAATCAGTAGATTAATCAACTATAGCATTAGTTAATTAATCACTCGGGGGCAAATCTTAGTCGGTGTGGAAAAATGTTCATTGCTGAAGTTAAAGCTGATGGGCAATTTGGGGACTTTAAAAAAAAGAGAAAAAAATTATCATTGATCTGTTGTGGTTCATTCCTTGAGAAGATTACACACATACACACATATGTTTGTGTCTATGTACTTGAATCTCTATATATCTATCTAGCTACACACAAACACAATGTCTCCTTGTATATTCAACTGTCATTTAACTCCTCATTATTTCAGAAAGCTATATTGAGATTTTGGTAACAAGAATTATGTTCAATTCTTTATCTATTATGCAGCCATTTTAAAAAGGCAGGTGACAAATAATTACTTTTTACTTACTTATTCATTGTAAGTAAATCTGTTGGTTGTGTGTGTGAAGAGAAAAGCGGGCAGGAAAGGAGAGCAAAAGTACGTAGGGCATTATGAAATGTTTACAATTTCTATCCAAATCTGCACCTTGAAGCAACAAGCCCAGTCCAAAACTTGATGAACCTGCCTTGAGAGCCTTCCCGTGATTACAGTATGCCCATGTAGTTACGGAAGAGATTTTTGCTGGAATTTGCTGGAAACTCAGTCAAAATTTCAGTCAAAGTATCTTCACTTGATGTTGTGAAAGTCCCCATGAAGACCTTGAAGCTTCAAGTAGCAGATTTGGACGAGGGGTTCACAAAGTGCCCTTGCAGAATCCTAAGCGTTCATCTATATGCAAAAATTGGTTAGAAATTCATTAGTTATTTGCATATTTGAAACATGTATTTTAAGTCTCCTAGAAATTTGTATGTGCGAACAATTGATTATGACCACTATATTAGGTACATGTGCAATTATGAGTACACTAGCGTGTACAGTGATGTGGGTAAGATTAGACTGCACTTCAGCCTCACACATAGCCATCTGGAGTATGACAACAGATGGAGTAATGATAATATTACAATAATAAATATTTATATAAATATACATCTTTAAGTAGAAGAAATGGGGAGGCTTTATAAATATAAATCTAGAGCAGGTGTGTCCAACCCACAGCTCATGGGCTGCATGTGAACCTGGACAGCTAATAATGCAGCCTCACAAGATTGTAAACTTTTAACATTAGGATGTGATTTATATACATTAACTGTATTATATATTTTATATGTGAACCAAGACAATTCCTGTTCACTCAATATATCCCAGGCAAGTCAAAAGGTCGGACACCCATGATCTAGAGCAATTAGTTATCTAAGTATAATATTGAGTGTATCAGGCACAGTACCTACCACCATAATCCTAGTCATAATCTTTTTTAAGAAATGATTTTAATTAACACGAAGTAAAAATAAGTAACCAAGCATAAAACTGAATGAAACACAAAAAACAAACAATCCAGAACACAAGAAAAGCCAAGCAAAAAACTAGAAAGAAAGTCAAAAATGATATGTAGCAGAAGAAATTCAGTGGGGTCCAAGTCTTAAAACTGACCACATGGAAACTTATTGATCAGATATTCCCCAACATAAATATTGTATTGTAGAAAGTGCATACATAACTTCTATCCAGGTTTTTTTAGAGCAGATACACCAAAGTAAATCAACTTCCTTAGCTGCACCCCACAACCAATAAATCTAAATGTGTTACTCTTCAATAGGTTCTAAATTTTCAAGATGTAATTTGATATCACAGTTACATTTTTAATCTAATTCTTTTCTCCCTCTCTTTAAACCACAATGCTGTCTTTGTAGAACTTGCCCCAAACTATTTATTAGTGTCTGTTCCAACATAGAGATTGAAACCCAGCTATTGTTGCACATCTTCTTGAAATATTCAAAATATTTTTATGAGTCTGTAGTTTTTAATGAAGGAAATCATTAGATGTATAACCAAAAGAAGTACTGAGTCCCTGTCAAGATATTAAGAGGAAGAAACAACAGCTTTCTAGTTGTATCCATAATGGTTTTTGAAATAAATCATTTAAATTCCACAATGCAATAGAATTCAGAACAGAATCAAAATGGAAAAATCTCCTCTCTATATACTGTCATAATTTAGGTTTTAAAAGTAGGGATCTGACTAGCTCTTAAAAATGTATATTTTCAAAGCACTCTCTGTTTTAATGTATTTGACAGCATTTCCCCTTTTCTTTTACAAAATCTTTCACAACATGGAGGTTTTAAGATTAGTGTTTAATGCCAGAACATGGCCCTGCTGAGAATATAGAAAGCTTGTACTTTGCTGGCAAGACCAATAATGGCTGGAGGTGCTGATCTTGCTGAAGCCCTGACACTAGCTAAGCTGATAACATTGAAAGTGATTAATGAATGATTGAAAATTCAATCACTGCAGCTCCAGGAAGAATCTCTTATTTAGAGGCTGTGGCAGAAAACTAGGCAGCTTGTAAATGAGCCTCTGATCATTGTATTGATAGGTACGCTACTGTTTTCCAAGGCTAGATGGAGAAGGAAAAAGTATAGGCCAAGCTTCAGTAGGTAGCAACCAAGCTAAGAAATATCCTTCTTACTGTGTATAGAACGCCTGTCACTTTTCACCTCTTCGTTTCTCGGGTTCAGCTTTTGCCTAAGAATGTTATTGTCTTAATACCGACATTCTTCATCAGCCTGGAGTTTCTGTAGAAAATCCTTCATAGGTTTTCTGCAAAAGGTAAAATGGAGAGGGGAAGCTATGGTTTCATACGATGCCAAATGAGAAAAGTGGAAGGGATTGCAGATAAAGGTGGTTACCATGTTTAGATCTCAAATTGCAATTAATTTTCATATATACAAATTCATTTTCAGTACTATACACCACCTGTAAATTCATTCCCTTTCTTCCCTTTGAGAAAAAAGGGACCGTAACAATTTTTAAAAGAAACAAACAGTTCACTGGGTCAATAATTTTATTTTCAGTTCCAATGATTTAGATAATTTTTTGGATGTTTTGGTCTCTGTAAGTAATGCTAAGCCTATCTATTGCAAATAAATCGTATAGAGCCAATGAAGATAGTTTCCAAGAATATATATTTTGTAAGCAATTAAATATATTTTGTGGGAAATTACCCCCACTGGATAATCTCCATCTCCATTTTAGAATCCTAAGCCTAAAAATAATTTTTTGGACATAAATAACTTTGTCAATAAAACTTAACACTTAATGGGAATATAAACTATTTTGATTTCGCTACATTTAACACCTCTTTCCTGACTGCATCAGAACTGAAATATGCAAACTCTCTTCCCACTGTTTTCTTTCCAGTGATATTACTTCCTCAGATTGCTATGTTATTTTATCATTTTGTTATTCAAAAAGTACGGTGGGAAGCAAGCAAGGAAGCATAATTTCCCCCAGCAATACAAATTAACGTACAGTATTAGGAACCAAGTTGCTTCTCTCACTGATGAATTAGTTTGCCTCACGAAAGATGAGGTAATTCTCAGATGTATGATTAGAATGGTTACAAATCAAGATTCTATCAATTTAATAGAACCCAAGTTTGTGTGCCAGATAAAACAAAGCAGTCAGTGCTCAACTTGTAACAGTCCTCTATGATGAAACGTTCCAATAAATGGAATGCTTATACATGTAGAGAAAGTAAAATGCCTCAGTAGTAACAGACTCCTTAAATTTTATAGTTTGAGGATTTTAAAATATGTATAGTATGCTAGGGTAATAAAGATTTTTACATTTTATATTGATTTCCCCCCCTTTGCTGAGTACTGTTTTTCCCCCTAAAGTTATTGTCGATAGATTTTTTTGTTTAGTTTTTATAATCTCCATTGATAATATTTATTACTGGGAAAGTGAAAACATATAGTACTTCTCCAAGGTATCCAGACAGATAGATACTGTATATTGATACATGAGTGCATCAGCTAAGTTTATTATATTTACTGTATTTTGAAAGAACACAACTACAGCAGAGGATTTAAATACATGACTGCTTGGCATGCTTGGATTAGCTCTGCTAGTTTGGAGTCAATTCCTTCCCACGCCATAGATCTCATATAATTCATTGTGGATACTGTTCCATTAAGATAGAGGCTGACAATCATTTGGGGCCAGAGATTGCATTTTTCCTTTTTAAAAAAGTGTCTTTGGTTTCCACTGGTTGCAGCAATCATGGCAGACAACCTGTTTCTGTCACTACTGGTAGTCCTCAATTTATAACCACAATTGGGACAGAAATTTCAGTTTCTAAGTGATGCGGTTGTTAAGAGAGACATCACTCCTGATCTGATTTTACAACTATTTTATGCGGGCATTAAGCAAATTACTGATTGTTAAGTGAATCACACAGTGATTAAGCGAATCTGGCTTCCCCTTGCCGGAAACTGGCTGGAAGGTTGCAAATCATGATCATGTAACCACAAGAAGCTGCCACCATCATAAATGTGAGCTGAAATGGTAAACATATGACCAAGGGGTGGTGTAACAATCATAATTTTGAGGACAGGTCATAAGTAACTTTTTCTGAGGCTGTCATAATTTTTAACTGTTTTTAAATGAATAGTTGTAAGTCAAGAACTATTTGTAAAATGGGCTGGGAGAAATGTTCAATCACCCGTGATGCTTTTCAAACTGAATATATGAGACAAAATAGATATAATGAGCCTCACAAAAATTCCAAAATCTTTCCAAAAGTTGAAATACTCCCTCCCCATTTTCACCAAAAGGATCATTTCTGATTTCTGTTTCTTTATTAGAAAATCACAAAAGATATCCTACAATCATCATTGCCATAGAATATAAAAATGTTCTGTTTTCACTTTTTACAAAGAGTAATCTCATGTTGTCTTTGGGCTTCAGAATACATTATTAAGGTCTGTACTTATCTTTCATGAACACACTGGAGAAAAATCAGCAAGCATATTAAGGTTATCACACCCCTGCATCTTTAAATAATCATAGATGTCCACTATGAGGGAGGGCAAGATGGAGAGCTCTTGGACATAATGGTGGAAGGTCACTTTAAAAAATAAGACGAAATAGTTTTTCTCTGATGTATCCATTTTCTGCTTGGACCAATCCTCTCTTATTCCAATCACATGGAACCGAAAAACTTGGACTTTTGTGGCAAATGTATATTCTTCTCTTGTGAACTATAAATCAAACTTGCAAAAGAAAGTCATGCAGAGAAAATAAACTAAAATTCAATTAAAAGAAACCTTAATGGAGTGGACAGATTGATCAGCTATTTAAAAATAAGCTACATAACACATGGGAAAATTGTAGCAATGGGAAGAGTAAAAACAATGAAGAGGTGAAGCTATCTCTATTCTTTGAAAAATGTGAGCATGTTATAATATTTATATCTAGCCATTATAAACAAAACATGCCTGCATTGTTTTTAAGACATACACACACTTTTTATCCATTCTTAACCTTTATCAAATTTTACCAACATGATTTTTATTTTTCCTAGATAGAAAGTAGGTTGGGTGGTGTGGGGGTGTGGGTTTGAAAAGTAAGAAAAGTCTTTTGACTTTATCTGTATGTAGGTATATTAAACAAGGCACTCCCAAACAAAAAAAAACGGTCTTTTTATTAAGGTTTCATTGGGAAGCAGTTACCCTAACCTCAAACTACAATCAAACATAAAATTCTGATGAGGCTATTTCTTTGTTAAGCCTATAACATCTAATGGCCTGAGGTTATAAGAAAAATAAAGTACTCAATTAGAGAATTTAGGATGGTTGCCCACATACCTGATGGCAAATTATATTGCAGAACTGTCCTTATAAAAGGACTAAACAATATTTCCTGTTTTTCCCCCCTTGCTCTCTTTTTTTTGGAGGTGAATGAATTATTCCATGAATTTCCCTCCTTGAACTTTCTTAACATTTTATTTCTATGATAATACTTCCTTTTTTTTAAAAAAAGGAGCAACAATTTGGTTTCCACTCTTCTACTATTCTGCTGACCCTTAGTTGGCATGTACAAATACAAAAATATAAAATGCTTTTCAATAGGTTTTTATTAAAAACAGTTTTCCTCCTCCTGTCTCAAATTGCTCAGACAGAGTGAGGTATCCTGTGTTATCATGATAACAGATACTCTGCGTGTGAGGCCTTTCTCAGAGTCCACGGCTGTCTTTTATCATGGACTTTTTCATCGGTTATTTCTTTCATTTAAAGGAGGAACTGTTTCTCCCAAGCCATAAACACCTATTAAATATTCCCCACCCTTTCATACTGGGGCTGAGGGTCTTAACAGTCTGCAGCTGGGTGGATCATTTTATCTTCATTTCAAAGGCAAAGCGCTCCAACATGTAAGCCAGCTTATTACAAACTCCCCTTAATGGACATTATCTTCAATAAAAAAAGCATGTGATTATGTCTGCAAAGGGAGAAAGGTTCCTGTCCTGTAATCTATATTCACAAATAGAAAAATCAGGTCCTGGCGTTCTGGGGTCCAGCAGTCTGAGTGCAATCAAAGTGGACCAGCTGGGAAATAGAATCGGTGTCCTGCCAAGTGAACCTCTTGGGTGGCTGACTTTTCACCGGGAATTTGCAGAAAGGAGAAGGCCTGGTGGATGGAGTGGCCTTGCTTAATCTGATAAGAGGCTCAAAGGTGCTGACATGGTTCTCATCTCCTGATCTAGAAAAAGAGAGTCCGATTTCATTATTTCACCAAGGGTATGTATATGGGTGTGCACATGTGAATGGATGGCTGTAAACACAGAGGACGGCTTTAAAATGGTTTGACTCTTTAGAAAACAATGCCTTTTCTTTCTTCATAAACTGTTCAACTGGCCTATTCATTTCTACAGGCAGGCAAATGGGCATCATTTATTTCGGCGAAAGCCCCATGTTTCTTAAAAGAAACATAGAGGACCTAAGAGTTTCAAGGAGCAGCTAAAATATAGTAAAACTCATGCTAGCAGGACTCAAATAACAAAAATGCTAACTAAAGTCCAACCAAGTTATACTGAACTGCTTGTCTAGTTTTATCTTCTAACAAATTATGGAAGTTCAGCCTATGCAAAACTCTGCCTTGTTGGGGGGAAAAAATCACAATGATGTAGTATGACATTAAGTTATAAACAAAGAAGCCATGTTTCGAGTCGGTGTGATGGGTGAACCAATCAAATAACTAGAGTTAGCTGGGAGTAAGTACAACAAATGTAGTGCTGAACAAACTGTTGAGAAAATTCTTGTCCACATCCATGCTATCTTGATTTTTTCAGAAGATAGAACAGGATTTCTAGATTAGCAGGTATCTTGACATCCTGGAAAGGAGAACCAAGGCATTAGAAATTGTTGGATACATTATCTCTGTCTATCAAATTGTTCCTTTTATGGTGCAGAATAGAGAAGATATCACCTGGTGTCCTACTTTCCATTTCTATTCAACTGTTGTTATATATACATAAAAAGGATTAAACCTGGAACAATCAAAGGCCAGTCCCTTTGGATTTGTCTATACTAATTACGGTATCCTCTGTTATTTGCAATAGCTTTGGAAAGTTCTGTGTTTCTTGACAGAAATGGAGATAAAGATTACAGTTTGTCAATTTCTATTGGTCATCTTTCTCTCATTTTCTATCTTTCCATCTCTTGGTCTTTTATCCCACTAACTATTTTGGTAGTTGCTGATGTTTAGTATATAAATATCAGGCTATATTTTTGCTAGCTGAATTGAGTTGTCTGATTTTGTTATAAACTAAACTGAAAATTACTCACAGTAATTATTGAACAAAACGGTTATGGACCCAATATGGAGCAAAACTGAACTCTGATCACCCCAGTAATAAAAACATCCCAATTTATTTCCAGGCACTTGATCTAGCATACAGCTGATCAATGCTTAGAGATCATGGGTTGTTGATTTTTATTAGGACTTAAAATATCCTAACTGAGGAACAGTTTTCATTCTTACAAATATAACATAGACTTTTTAAAATGGCTGTGAAATAATGACCAGAAAATCTCATCCTTGAAAATAGGAAAGAATATGGCATCTGGAACATCAAATGGAGTTTGAAAAGCTGGACCTCTTTGAAGATGTCAGGCAGCTTTGATGAAACAGGATGGATTGCTGAAATTTGAAATAATTCTGAGGTTGAGCTTAACAAACTGTAAGCCGATTGTTAAACTGTACTTCAGGAAGGAGAATCAAACAGATTGAAAATGTTTTTACTAAAAGAACATTTCAAAGAGTAGATGCACAGTTATGATATAGGATACATCCTCTTTAACTCCTTTAATAACATATATATCAATCAGAATGATTATTATGATTTGGCTAAAATGAAATCTTTGAGAGAATATAATCTTTATGAATTAAAAGATTTTTATAGTAATAGGGAACCTTTTGTTAAAGATCAGATTGAATAAGAAATAAATGATAAATTACCACGGCTCTTCTGGTATCAACTTAAATCTCTTCTGGGCAATAGAAATATCAGAGATTCAGCAACATAGATCTACGCCAATTTTGAGAATTTAATATTTCATTATTTAGAACAACCAAAAGGAACACTTTCAAAAATTTATGGGTTATTATTGCAATCAGAAAAAGGGGAGCTTTTAAAGGAAGCTTGGGAAACTAATCTGGGTAATTCCATGGCAGAAGTTGCAGAAACTGGACAGATTCACTTCAACTTTGATGCAAAAAATGTAGCAGAGGATTATACATCATTGGTATACGATTCCTGTTAGGCTGACATATATTTATCAAAATACTCTTCCCAATGTTGGAGAGGTTGCAAAAAAAGATCATTTTTTTTCATTTGTAGTGATCATGCAATAAAGTTATAGCCTATTGGTATAAAAATTTTGAGAAGATAAGCACCACCACTAATCAAAGAACTGCATGCTTCCCAGAGCTAGGCTTACCACATTTATTTACAGAAACAAATCATAGGCTTAAAAATAAAGAACTCATATTTTATTCAATTTTAGCAATCAAATTAACAATTGTACAGCATTGGAAAACTCTAGATAACATGACAGCTGAGTTGTAGATTACTAAGGTCTTTTCAATTGCTATTTTAGAAAAAAAAAACGAAGTTAATAAGACATCAGAGGCAGGAACTACAACTTTATCAAACTTGGATGGATTTTATGGTTTAACTTAATAGCCATAGATTATAATCTGGTATTATACACACATGCAAACACACACAACACACAAGCACAGATGGAACAAATTTTTATATGTATAGTACTTTCCCTTTATTCACATTACAGTGGATCTCTGGCATTGTTTATATTTTGTTTCTTTTTTATTTTTTCCTCTAAATTATTTTGAATTTATGTAAATGTAGTACCTGATATTGTTTGATAAAACCAATACAGATAATTTTTTAAAAGAAAAGGAGATGGTTGGTTAAGCAGACAGGCATGTTCAGAAATAAACAATCATACCTTCATGCAGAAACTCATAAATCTTAAATTACTGGGGAATTTAATGGAACATGCACCAAAGTATCTCTCTATTCCGGAGACACTAAAAATAGTGTGAACCTTTCTAGTGATTTAATCAAGAAAGTGATATTAAAATCATGACCAGAATATTATATATACGGTATGTATTAGAGCTAATCAAACTTCATGATGAAATTTCTCTTGAGAAAGTAATTGCAAAACTGGAGGCATAGTAGCACAGTTGGAATAGTTTGCAACTGTAAAGAATTCTTTAACAACGTAAAGGAAAGAAATGGAACATGTCATTATTCTAATAAAAGATGACCTATTAAAGGAAAATGAAGACTTTACAGAACTAAGACTCATATAAGAAAGACATATAATGAGATCAAATATCCTAAAACAAAAGTCAAGCCTGACCAAGGATTGCAAAAACAATGAGATGTAGACAAGCACAGTATTTATGTTCGCCTACTTGAAATTGGCTATGATTCTGAATTTAAAAAGTTAGACAGATTTTTGTTAGATAGTGGTACATTATCAATTTCTCTGTAACAAATATATTTTTATGAGCATTGATGAATTTTACTATGGAAAAGTTAATTGAGAAATGGAATGTTTATAGATGTATGTGGAAAAGGCAGTATTAAACTGAAATGCCTGATAAAATATAATGAAAGCAGAAATGCTCTAAGAAGCATATTATGTACCTGGATGCAAATGAAGTACATCTGTGTAATCTATGTAACATGGTTGTAAAATAATGTTTAAAAATAGATTTTGCACTGTTACAAAGGACCATGAAATAATGTTGATGGAAAATTGAAGCTAATTTGCTAAAACTGTGCAACCTGAGGCAAACAGTACCAAAACATATGCATTATAATAAAATGGCATAGAATATTTAATTATAGAGAATCTGTTTTTAGAGAATAAAGGATGAGGACTATTAGAGAAAAAAAATCAGAGTTTTTTAGCATTCTACTTCCTTCTCAGTTACCCAATTGATGAGGTTCAAATCAGTCAGGACACAGTACCTTTATCAAGACTGCAGAGTCTGGTCAAGTGGACAAAGAATGTGTTTGACAGTGGCTTCTTGGGCAATGTTATGTATTGGGCTTGTGGTGTTACACCACGTGCGTTGCTGGAGCAGCTAACGGCTCTACAGCAACTCAGACTAACTGTCTCCTGTCCTGCAACTGGCTAGCCCCAGGCGGCAAGAGTGGGTTCAAACCTATTGGCTGCCGCCTAGGGGCTAGACTATATATTGTGGCTGGTTGCAGCCCACGTTCCAGTACAGTTCTAGCAAGAATAAAGTATGTGTTATCCTGTACTCAGCCTCGTGTCTTCCTTCCTGCACCAAAGAGCCCACTACTTAACAGGCAAGACCACAAGCACACATATAAGCAAGGTTTTATAATCATTTTCACACAAAGAGTTAAAGACAGTACAATTGCATTGGCCAATACATAAATTATTCCATATGTGATGATTTTCAAACTAATTTGGAAGTTCCCTGCTTATAGTTTATCTAGCACAGGAATAACTGTCTGTAATGCCTTGGCAATATACAGTGGATAACAATGAAAATTTTTATATTCTGTGTTGATAATACCAGTGGTTTTCTAACACGGTAACCTTTTCCTGGAAGAGGAGAGCTTGTGCATGCTATTATCTATGCTTTTATAAGCTATTTTGTTCCTTTATGGTTGTCCTGGTTTTGTATTTCAGAACAGTTACTTTAACCATCAGTGTCTGCACAGTACTAAAATATTACGGCAGCTGTCTTGCCCTTTTATTCCATACATCCCTTATAGGACTGGACTCTATATTGGTCCTTACAAGAAATAAGAGGAAACAAAATGTGATTGTTGCTTAAAAGGAAAAGGAAAAGGAACAAATTGAATTCAAAGAATTGGACCTTAGTTTTTTTTGATGACTGTCAAAATCAAAATGAAGGGCAGTTAACAACTACTTTGTAGTGTTCATGCACTGTCATTCAAAATATACCTGCATATCTTTTAATGAGAGGCATTAAACAATTATACCAATATTTGTGTTTTTTAAGAATATATCAGCACAATACAAAATCAAAACTAAATCAATATACTATTAGGGGTTATCTTTGTCAGGAGGGTGGTTATTAATAGCCCAGGATGGCAAAGGATTCTTGTTTGTGTCCCGATACTAAAAAATCTGGTTCGTTTGTTGCTGACTAATTTTATGGTGCTCTAACTTTTCCTGATGGCTTCAACCTTGAAGATCCCTGTTCAACATTAAGCATAGAACTTTGGGGACAGAAAGAAACAAAAAGGATGCAGTTCATTAAAAACAGAGAAGTCAGCTTTTCACTACATTTTCTTAGACACACATAACCTGGCTATTGTAACATTTGCATTGGTAATTGGTAGTCAGATTCATTTCATATGATTTGATATTTGAAATATGGACTCAGAATAGTGCAGATGATGACTAACATACTGTGAATATGAATAGATCACTTGGCCAGCATGACTATATGCCAAGGTGCACAGAATGCAGTTACCTTCCCACTGAAGTGGTACCTATTTATCTACTCAAATTTGCATGCTTTCGACTGCTAGGTGGATAGGGATTGGGGCAGGTAACAGGAGCTCACCCCACCATGTGGCGCTTTGGTCTTGAAACCTGGGCTGCTGGCTTTCCAGTTGACAAGCTCAGCATCTTTAACCACTGAGCCATTGTGCCCTCCACCCCCCAATCTTTCAATAAAGCAATATCTAAACAAATGGCACAGGTTTTCTTCAAAACACATTAAAATGAAGATACCTGCTTGTTGAACTTGAAATGGGGAGGGAGCATCTTGTCAAGAAAAATAAGTCCTTTTAGGATTGTAAAACATTTTATGCAGTTTTGTAAATCCAGGCCAATATATTTAGGATTCAGAATGTTAAAAGACCAATCAAAATGGAATACTGTCTCTCTCTGTGTTCTGTATGTTGTTTATCCTATAAATATATGCATCTTTCTGTGCATCTATGCATCTATGCACACATTCTCGCATACAGAGTAAGATTGATAAACTCACAGATATGGTAGAAAGTAGAATCTCATCTATATTTTTCTTTTCTTTATTGTAATGGGCACTGAGAGGCAGTCTTCATTTTTTCTTAAAGTTTTATGTTGACTACAAACAATGAGACACTTTCTGAATTAATATACTTTTTTAAATAAGGAAAAGTATGTGTTACTGATTAAGCATTCTGTAAAAATTCATAAAAACACAAAGATAATAATGAAAGTATTTGGGGACTTATGCTCTGGTATAAGTAGTAGGGGGAAATACACAAAACCAAAATCCACAGATTTCTCCATGCAATTTGATTAAAGGTTATTCGCCTGAAAGCAGAGTTTTCAATTTTATGGACTTACTAAAGCTAAAATTGAATTTCATATGCAAAGTATATACAGTTCTGTTTGATATTAGCATTGTCCCCTCCCCAGATATATTTGCAATTTGTGTAACTGAAAGATGAAGCAAGTTAAATGCCCATCTGCATGCCTTAGTCCTTTACATGATGCATGCTTACTTTATCAAGATATTTAAATGGAAGCATATTCTTGGGCAGTTTGTGGATAGTTTAATGCATATATTTTGGATATATGAAAATTAGGTTTTGTGTTTTGGGCCAATTTACTAACTGACATAGTAATAAAAAGTATGACAAATACCATTATAGATTGAAAGAGTTCAGTGGAGGGTCTATAATTTTTTCTCTAATAATTACCAAGTTTGACTTCTGAAAAGCTTTTCCCAGTTTGTAAGAAGTTAATAATTTACAACAACAACTAAAAGGCACATATATTATGACACCAATTTTATTGTCTTGGACTTCTTATGGACTTATATTGGTGAAATGTAAATTTTAAAGATATAATGCACAATGTATTTGGTGTAAAATATAATACAATGGAAATTAATACTTTTCTTTCATATCACGTGATAATGCAATTCTGAAAACTTTAATCCTAGTGATGAATTGTGTTAAATTTTGATATTATATAGCGTATATTTTCCAATTTCTCATTTTTACCAGTGTGTATATTTGAGCAATTCTAAAATTTTGCTGCAAGAGAAAAGATGTAATTCCTCTAAAATATGAATGAATTTTACCTGGTTTATATGGAATTTTTTTAAAGCACAGAACACAATTGAATAGATAGAATGGAGTTCATTGCATGGACATGAGCAGGTGAATTAAAAGTTCAGTTTTGTACTAGGTGAATAGATAGCCTTAAAATATGTGTGTTTGTGTGTTTTGTGTGTGTGTGTGTGTGTGTGTGTGAGAGAGAGAGAGAGAGAGAGAGAGAAAGGTATGTTCCTGCCATAAATGAGATCTATCAGCTACTACAAGATCTGCCATGATGGATCAGGATAATCAATAATCCATGAGCTATATTAAAGGTGCTTAGCTAGACAGACAGACAGTCAATCAGTAAGTAAGTTTATTGTTGTAACCACTGGTCATTACTGCCTCACAGATATAGCATATTGGAAACTATGCAGCATATTGGAAGCTGGAAGTTGGCATTTGTTGCTTGTATAAAGGAAGACATTGTCAACAAAAGTACATGCTCTCTATACGACTCAAGAAGAGAAGATGAATCTAACAATGATGGACAGAGACATACAGCCAGATATTTTTTTTTAGATTTTGTTTTTTAAAAAAAATTTAAGGTTTTTTTTGTCATGTCTTTTATTATTTTATAAATAACCCAAGGCAGCGAACACATTTAATACACTTTCCTCCTCCTGTTTTCCCTACCACAATAGTTCTGTGAGATGGTTGGCTGAGAGAGAGAGAGAGAGAGAGAAAGAGAGAGTTACTGGCCCAAATTCACCAATATGTTTTTCATGTTTAAGGCTGGACTAGAACTCACACTCTCCTGGTTTCTGGCTTGTTGCCTCAATTATTAAACCGACTCACTATTTGCTCCTTTTCTGCTACGGGACATACTTTTCTCACCAGCTGTGACAAGCAGAAGAAGGAAGATTAGCAAAGCCAGAGGGATCAACCAATTGTTTTATCCGTCATTGCAGACAAAATCAGGACAATGCAATTTGCGATCATCCAACACCATAGGATGAGATTTTATCAATATGAAGATGATACTCAGCTTCAAAACTCCTTTCCTGCTGATCCAAGAAATACTGAGGCTGCCCTTTTGCAGTGCCTGGAGGTTACAGGGGTCAGGATGGGAGACAACAGACTGCAGCTGAACCCTAGGAAGATGAACTTGCTGTGGATTGACGGACCTCAGGATCTAGTTGTTTTTATTATTTGTAGTTCTGTATGAGGTTGTACTACCCCAGACAGACCTGGTATGCAAATTGGGGGGGGGCGTTCTCTTAGACTTATAACTCCTGCCTGAAGAACAGCTGGCAATTGTGGCTACAAGGGCCTTTGTGCAACTTTTGTGTTATATACCAGTTGCACCCTTATCCAGATTACAAGGCTTCGTGTAGTCACTCATGTCCTGGCCATCTGTCGACTGAATAATTGCAATGCACTCTGTACGGCACTACCCTTGGAAGAGTATTTGGAAGATACAGCTGGTACAGAATGCAGTGATATACAGTTCTGAGGACCCCTAGGGTGGCATATATAACATCACTGTTGTGCGAGCTGCATTGGTTACCAGTTTGCTGTAGAGTCCAATCCGTTATTATTACCTGTAAATCCCTATATGGTATGGGTCCAGGGCATCTAAGGAGCCGTTTCATTCCATTCCATCTTTGTGGACCATCTATTAAGGAATTTGTGGTAAGCAGAGTCAAAGGGAAGAGCCTTTTCCACTGTGGCCCTGTGCGTGTGGAACACTCTACCACTGGAGGTGAGAACTGCTCCCACCCTTCTAGCTTTCTGGAAGGGTAATAAATCTTGGTTTTGCCAGTTGGCCTGGGACCCTGAGAGGGGGAGCCATTCACCACTGGAGGTGGTTGATGGGGTAAGATGTCATCCCTGTGTCCTCTGTTTCCTTGATTCTAGTTTATATATAGCCTTTAACATTTTAATTATGTTGATATTTATCTTTTTACTCTTTGTAAGCCAGCCAGGGACATTAGAAAAATGGGTGGCATATAAAATAATAAACATATAAATTTGGTGATGACTTAGAAGAGAGAGGAGGTAGCACAGAAATAGCAACAGTTAATGCCAGTATACATTTCTGCCAACCCAAAGATGTTTAGATCGCACTTTATTTCAATAACCAGGAAAGACCTTCAGACCTTTTCAGGCACTGCAGAATCAGTACAAAGCTAGACATGCGCTTCAGGCACCTCCAAGACAACTTCTGTGCTGCAGAGCCACAAATATTGGGAAGGTTTTGTGCTCCCTACCACTTACCACTGCAGCTTTATAGATCTATATCTAACAGCTGAAAGTGTGCTTTAAAGCACCCCCTTTGTGTCTTCAATACCTTAGCACCAAAAACATGGAGGCTTTTTCAAACCGGAGACATGGCTCTGACTACACTTGTGGGAAAGAGTGAGAAGTCATGATCTTTTGCCACGATTCATATCTTAATTCCTTGTTTCAGAATATATATATATATATAAGGTAAAGGTAAAGGTTCCCCCGCACATGCGTGCTAGTCGTTTCCGACTCTAGGGGCCGGTGCTCATCTCCGTTTCAAAGCCGAAGAGCCAGCGCTTGTCCGAGGACATCTCCGTGGTCATGTGGCCGGCATGACTAGACACCAAAGGCGCACGGAACGCTGTTACCTTCCCACCGGAGCGGTCCCTATTTTTCTACTTGCATTTTTACGTGCTTTCGAACTGCTAGGTTGGCAGAAGCTGGGACGAGTAACAGGCGCTCACTCTGTTACGCGGCACTCGGGAATCGACCCGCCAAACTGCCGACCTTCTGATCGACAAGCTCAGCGCCCTAACCCACTGAGCCACCGCGTCCCTTTATATATATATATATATATATATATATATATATATATATATATATATATATATATATATATATATATATATATATATATATATATATATATATATATATATATATATATATATATATATATATATATATATATATATATATATATATATATAATGTGTGTGTGTGTGTGTGTGTGTAATTTTTTTTTGGCTTGCTAACAAAGAATAAAGGGAGACCGATATAATCATTTCAAACTTATTTGTTCTCATCAGTCAGCCATATCCTTCTGAGGTTTGAATCTCAGAAGGGTATGGCTGACTGATGAGAACAAATAAGTTTGAAATGATCATATCGGTCTCCCTGTATTCTTTGTTAGCAAGCCCAAAAAAAAACCTACACAAATATGAGCTGCCACTGCTGTGGCTACTGCCTGTAGATGGCCTTGGGCTAGGCTGAAACAGGAAATAAGATTTGTCCCGTGTCTGGGACTAAGCAAGTGTATTCTGAATGCTTAACAAAATTTAATGTATGTATGTATGTATGTATGTATGTATGTAAAGTGTCTGTTAAGTATTTAGAATACCTTGCTTAGGCCCCAAGCACTGGACAAATCTTTTTTCCTGTTTCAGCCTAACCCAAGACCATCCACAGGCAGTAGTCACAGCAGTGACAGCTCATATTTGTGTAATTTTTGGGGGGGATTGTTAACAAAGAATTAAAGGGAAACTGATAAGTTTGAAATGATCATATCAGTTTCCCTTTAATTCTTTGTTAGCAATCCAAATACACACACACACACATCTATATATCTATATATATAGTCACCGAAAGGGATGCGGTGGCTCAGTGGTATAGGACGCTGAGCTTGTTGATCAGATGGTCGGCAGTTTGGCGGGTCGAATCCCAAGTGCCGCATAACAGACTGAGCGCCTGTTACTCGTTTTTTATTTTGTCTTCTATATATATTTAATAATGCTAAGTTTTGTTTGATCCTATATAAGTTAGAGAGTGATGGATTTTAGAATTTATAGTTGTTAGTATATGGTTGTTTATGATTGCCTTTTTATATATATATACCTTGTATTTAGCTCTGGGAAGTCCGGGGGGGGGGAGGGGGGTTAGGGGGAGGTGGGGGGGGAGGAGGGAGGGGGGGAGGGGGGGGAAGGGGGGAGGTAGGGAGGGGAGGTAGGGAGGGGGAAGGGGGTTTTTTAAAGGAAAACTGTATTTTTAAAACTTTTCAATAAAAAAAAAAAAAAAATGTAAGTAGAAAAATAGGGACCACTCCGGTGGGAAGGTAACAGCGTTCCGTGCGCCTTTGGCGCCTAGTCATGCCGGCCACATGACCACGGAGACGTCCTCGGACAAGCGCTGGCTCTTCGGCTTTGAAACGGAGATGAGCACCGGCCCCTAGAGTCGGAAACGACTAGCACGCAAATAAAGTTGAATTGTTGGTTTTATTTCAAAAACAAACATCCAAGCATCTGGGGCTATATTGGTATACAGTAACAGTAAATGTTTTAACCAAGTATATTGCTGAACAGATGATTTAGGTAAGCTACAATCAATATGTATCTTTTCAAATTCTTAAAATACTGGTTGCCAATCACCTAATCTGAGCTATTGATCTTGTTCAGCTAAGAGTTCTGATAAAATATTTCCCTCCATCTTTAAATCTGGATTAGCACGTTTTAAGAAATGTTAAATGCAGTTCTTGTGAGTTAGATATGAAGTTAATTCATCAGAAACTGTTTCTTGGGTTTCCCAAAAGAGGTTTAAGAAAGAATGGATATGAAGATTTTTTATGTTGATTTTGCAGGTCTTTTTGACTCAAGCTCAAGTTCTCTACAGTGCTTTTCTAATCTCAAATTCCATGTTACTCCAGTTTTGGAGGAAAACTTATAGAAATGTAACCGAAGTGTGGAACCCTATTCCAAAAATACAGAACTTAGCTTTTTATAAAGAACTTTGACTCTATCTAGCTTGGGGATCATTTAAGAGAATCATTCTATGAAGGTAGAATGATAAAGAGTGGATTCAAGAGATGTGTTCTTTGTTGATTTTTGAAAAGGCTTTACATTGTAGGGAATTATGTTGCTGTAGGGTTTAGATTTAACAATATGTTAGGTGTCTATTAACAGCCCACTTTTTAAAAAAATCATTAAAATATATGATTGTGGATGCTTTTTATCAAGTGGGATCTATTCTATAACTGCCTTGGTCCACCTGCCATCAGTTCTTCTTGCTGTGTGAGCAGCCCATTTCCATTTCAATGCTTTTACTTTCTTGATATCGTACAATTTCGTTTGTTCTCTAATCCACGTGCAGGTCTTTCTATCTTGTCTTGTAATGCCGAGCGTGTATCTTTCCATGGCTCTCTGCACCACTCTTAGCTTTTGTATCGATAGTGAGGTTAGTGTCCATGTTTCACTGGTATGTTAGAGCAGGTAGCACACACTGATCAAATTTTTTTCTCTTCAGGCATTGGGAATGATAAAAAGCATCCATGATAAGCAGTGCTTTTTTTGTAAAAGAAAAAGGTGCCGGAACTCACACATGTCATACAACCCGCTTTGCCTACCCTACAAGGTTCCATCCAAAAAAGGTGCCGGAACTCCGTTCTGAGCGTTCTATGAGAAAAAAAGCCCTGATGATAAGAGACTTAAAACAAGATGGATAGATGTCATCAGCAAGCATTGTGGGCCCAATTGGCAAAAGAAAGGCTCAGGACCATATTGGTTGGAAACATGTGAAAGAGGCCTTCATCCTGCAGTGGGTAGACAATGGCTAAGATGATGATGATATATGATTATGTATCTAGATTTTTATATTATCATTGTATTGTATTGACACACTTCCCCTCTTCTCTCATTCTTTCCACCCTCGGCAAGAAAAGTGGAGGGTTCAGAGCACCCGGCCTCTGCCCTCCTCTGGCTCTCACTGCAAGTTGTTCTGTATCACATTTGCTTAGGGGGGGTCCTAAGTGTGATTTTCTTTCTGGTTCCCATGAAGAATAATACCATAGCATTGCTGCTGTGGCAAAATGTGCTAAGACAACAGCAGATTGTTGAATGCCTTTGGTGGAAAAGGACGAGAGATACAACATCATATCTGAAGACTAGCATGCCTTCTCCCATTTGACCTTATTCCCTTTTCCCCCCCATTATATTTGTTTTGATTTTGGATTGCAAGCTGTGTGCCCCCAGCGCCCGTTCCTTGTAAATTGCCGTTAATAGCTCTGTCCTCGTAATAATGGGAAAAAGACTTTCCATCACCTCCGCCCGTGCAAAAAGCACATCTACGCCTCTCTATCTGTGCAAAGGCTTTATACATCGATGTTCAACAATTGGATATGTTCTTTAAATACTCCCTTGCAGCTTTAATGCTGCAGCATCAAATACAGGAGCTGTAAAACCAGATTCTACTCCCGTTGGGCGTCTTCTTCCCGCCCCGTCCGTAAGAGCCACCGCCAGATCTCTGCCTGTCACTCTCCGCGCTTCATTTCATTCTGAAGGTTAAAAAAAAAAGCCCCGCCCAGGATTCTTTTTAAGCCCGGGTGCTTGAAGAGTTAATTATTATCTGGGTTTCTACGCCCGTCCGTTCTGAATCGAATCTTAGAAGTAGAACTTCCCTCTCAAATTCGGTACTGTACCACTCTGGCTTCTGGGGAAGGCGCTATACCTTTTAAACTCCACTACAGTATGCCGATTCTCAGAGAGGCAATCAAGAAACCCTCTCTTTGAAGTACAATTGTACTTGAAAGCCCGCCGTAGCGGAAGAGCGGATGAATCCCGAACGCCAACAACGTAACAAACGCCGACCGACTCGTCCTCTCCCAAGATGGCCGCGCAAGCGCCCGGCGCCAGTCTTGCGTCACAACCGCCTCTCCGCCGGCCTTGCCCTTTTCCAGAATGGCCGCCCCGCGAGCGTCGCCAGCCTAACTCACGTCGTTCCTCGGATTAGAGAAGAGGCACGAAGGAAGTTCGACGGCAGGAGGGGTGGGTGGGAAGTCACCCTTTTTTCCCCTCGTCCCACGTCGAGCACCGCGGCCCGAGCGCGTCGGAAGGAAGCCGCGCTGGGGCGGGGAAGGTGCGTTTCCACCGGGGGGGGGAAAGCAGGAGAGGCGGGGGGGGCGTGTGCGCTTCTTGCTGGCCGGCGGGCGACTGGCGATTGAAAAGGGGAGGGGAAAAAAAACTTTTTAGAGAAGGAACGACGGGAAAGGGAGACGATTGCAGTTTAGTATCGCCCAGAGAGGGACACCAGCCCGGGGCTCTTTTAAGTGTAAGGCGAGGGAGAAGCGAGGGAGGTGAGTGGCTGGTGCGGAGTCGGAGCAGCTTGCTTGCTTTGCCCGCCCTGGCCCTTATTTGTAGCCCGCTGGTCTTGGCCGTTCCCCGAGGTCCACCGCCTCCTGCATTTCCTTTTGTGAGAGGCTGTTGGGGGGTCCGGTTGGGAGCGCCGGGCAGAGGCTGTCGATGCCCCGCTGCCTGGGATGCCAGGGGTGGGTACGAGTGGCCCGAAGCTTGCTTTCCCTGCGGAGGCTGCCGCAGTAACCATCGAAGGGATGGGCGGAGGGAGAGGAGACAAGCATGTGCTCCTTTTTTTTAGGCCAGGGGTCTTCAAACTTGGCCCTTTTATGATTGGTGGACTTCAACTCCCAGAATTCCTCAGCCAGGAATGCTGGCTGAGGAATTCTGGGAGTTGAAGTCCACCAGTCATAAAAGGGCCAAGTTTGAAGACCCCTGTTTTAGGTGCTCATCTGGGGCACGCTTGATACACCTAGTCCAGGGGTAGGCAACCTCGGCTCTTTTATGACTCATGGACTTCAACTCCCAGAATTCCTGAGCCAGCATAGCTGGCTCAGGAATTCTGGGAGTTGAAGTCCATGAGTCATAAAAGAGCCGAGGTTGCCTACCCCTGACCTAGTCTATCTAGCCTTCTGGAATAATAGGCCTGAGAGTGTGACTTAGATGCGCGGGTTGCGTTTTTTAAGCTGAAACTAGCACTTTTCCATCTTATTCCCCCCCCACCCGTAGATATTATATTAAATTAATCCCCCTCCTGTCAATCAATGGTCCTGTATGTGGCTGTGTAACTCAGATATGGGCGTATAAAGCCTTAGTGTAAGAGTTAAAAAATGTAAAAGGATTTCTGAGTTGTACCACAGATACATCTTAGGTAAAAGTTGTTAGGAAAAGCCAAGGGGAGAAGTCAAATAAGTTCCTTGTGGGAAAGTATGCATGGTTGAGGGGCCTCTTTTTTCTTGCCTCTTTTGTGAAATTTCGTCTAGTTTTGTCGAAATTAAAATAGGAGCAAAGTATCTCTGTGGTTTTTTTTTTAAAGAATTTCATTACTGTCAACCTTCTGCAAGAGTGTAAAAATGCAGATTATTGCAGCCGTGTATAATTTAGGTTTTTTTTTCCCTTAAGGTGGGGTGGGGGTGGAGGTACCAACTGCAGTGGAGAAAGGGAAGTATTGATTTCTGCCTTGGAAGGTGTAAATATTATCCTCTTTTTTTTCTTTTAACATTATGTACTACAGAATCTGTTCTCAAAATTTCATTTTTGGTCACACTACATAATTAAGGTTCCACTTACGACATAAACACGTCTCATTGCTTTTCAGTATTTGCAAATATTTAGCAATCCAATCCAGACACTTATGTTTCTCCTCTGGAGTTTAACAGTTCAGAATTAAACTATTCTGACTATAATCCTGCAGCTCCTGAGATGGCAAGGCACTCTCTGCCATACAGAGAAGTTAGGCTCTTCAATGTAAATGTCTGCAGCTGTTGCTTCTCTCTGAAGACAGTAAAAAGGAATGTGTGGGGCCTATGACAGGGAAGTTTCAAATAAAGTTCTTCTATTCTCCCATCACTTCCATCCCAATGTAGGGAATAAAGGTCTTGAGCTCAGAAAGTTATATACTTTATCTTCTGATCCACTTGGGAAATGAGGCAATGGGAAGAGAAGAAACTAAATAAAAAGATCCATCCTACCATTCAGCTTTCTAGTGAAGTTAGTAATTTATTTCCCCTGTCCTTTTTGGATTGCTTAGTTAAAGGCATATTCATCAGTCATTGCTTCTTTGCATTAGTCATTTATCTAGTTCACCGTTTATTATCTAGCCAAAATATTTGGAGGAGTTGTGGTTTGACAATGATTTAACTGTTAACATATTTTTCTAGTATCTCAGTAGTTGTTTCTTGATTAGGTAAATACAATTGTTTCTTGAGTTGTTGCTGAAACTGAGTTGTTTCTTGAGTAGATAAAAACTGAAAGCGGTGTAACTTGAACACAGTAATGCATGTTCTGAGATGTTAAAACAATTATCTCCA
This sequence comes from Vipera berus, assembly GCF_964194415.1. NCBI lineage: Eukaryota > Metazoa > Chordata > Lepidosauria > Squamata > Viperidae > Vipera > Vipera berus. The sequence continues at coordinate 161,551,571 of NC_138202.1, read as the reverse complement.
TTCTCTTCCAATAGCTTTTAGTTCCAAAGTAGAAATTTTGTTTTCTTTGCATGATAAAATACATCAAGAAATTGATATTTAATAGAAACATCACCGAGGGCTGATCTTTTATTTTTTGTGTGTGTAAACCATGTTTTAATGTTTAAAGTTCAGTAGATATTAGCTATTTTCTCTAATAACAACTTCAACATATGCAGATTTCTAGAATTCCCCAGCCAGTGTGGTCGTAGTTAATGATGCTGTGGGAATTGAACTCCACACATCTCAGGTGGGGAAATGTTACTTTAGTGTTTAAAGGTATAGACCGGGGTCCCCAACCCCTGGTCCGTGGACCAGTACCGGCCCGCGGCATGCCAGCAACTGGGCCGCACAAACAAGCGAAGCCCCATCCATAAGACGCAGGCAGCACACAAAACCACATACTCTCTGGTTCGTGGAAAATCCTCTCCCCACAGAACCGGTCCCTGGTGACCAAAAGGTTGGGGATCTCTGGTGTAGACTACTGGGCCTAAATGACTTCAGATGCATAGGCCTTTAGAGGGAGACTGAATATGTGATTAGCATGATGCAAAGACAGCATAGGGCTAAAAAGTTTGTTCCCAGCCCAATTCCAAATAGGCCACATGGCCCAGTTTCCCTATCTCCCCCCAACCGGGCCACCAAGCTGCAAAGCTTGAGGACTGCTGGGTTAAGGCACCAGGCTAGAAATCAGAAAACTATGAGTTTATTTATTTATTTATAAAATGTATTGGCTGCCCTTCTTACCACTGTGTAACTGGGCAGCTTACAATTAATTCTACTCCTGTCTTACACTCAAGAAAGCCATCTGGTTGATTTTGGGTCAGTCATTCTCTTTTAGCCCCACCCACTTCACAGGATGTTGTTGTAAGGAAAATAGGAATAGGGAGGAATATTAGGAATGTTTATCTCTTTGAATTATTTATAAAAATAATGAAGGCAGGATATAAATAAAGGAAAGAAAGAGAAAGAAATCAAAGAGAAAGCTAAAAGTGCAAAAAAGGGATAAAACTAAAAATAGAAAAAAAGAAAAAAAAGATAAAAAGAAAAATATAAATTACCTCTTTCAAAGCAGTTGTAAATAGACAGATCTGCTCAGAGTCAGTTTGGTATACACAGTGGTTAAGGCATAGTCCTGCCTTAGGCACAAAAACAGCTGGGTGTCCTTGGGCCAGTTACTCTGTCTCAGTCTTAGGAAATAGGCAGTGGCAAACAACTTCTGAAAAATTAAAACTTGCCAAGAAAACTGCAGGGACTTGTCCAGGTAGTCCCTGAGAATTGGACACAATTGAATGGAAGAAAACTAAATCTTTTCTTCTTGCTTGGAGAAAAAGCTATTAATTAAATAAAACGCTGAACGTATATTCTTTCATTTTTTAAAATAATATACCCTTTTACCATTTACTTTTCTTTACTAATACCGTACATGTTTTCATGTATTAGGATATTATGAAATAGCTCATTCTTCTTGCCCTTAAATTCTTTTCTTAAAATCTTTTTCTCATGATACAGCAAGAGCTACTTAAACTTCAAGAATTAGGAAGTGAGGCAGTCTTAGAATCAATCATTTGTAGCTCAGTACAAAAAAGCTTGTAATCCTTTTTGTGGAAAGAACTTCTAGTTACAGCCTGGTTTTTGCTGTTGTGTTGTACCTTATTGTGGTAAAATTGTGGCCATGTAAATTGCAATTCTTGGCCTGCTGTATATTACTACAGGTTGGCTATGTTTCAGCAGCAAATGAAATGATCAGGAACTGCTCGTGGTTGTTGGTAAATATTGAAGGTCCCATTCCAGGTTAGCAGAAGCATGGAGAAGGTTTTAATGATTAGGATTCAAGCAAGACACTCCCAAAAGCTTCTGCAAACATTTTCTTTCTTCTGGTTAGCTTCTTAATACTTCCCATCATCTGATTAACTTGTAAGATTGCAGACGTTGCTGCAGGGAAAAAAGTAATCACCGAGTATTATGCTAATTTAAGCTTTCCTATTTAAGCCGAAAAGGAAGATGATAAGTGTGTCTTGTGTATTTTATGTGTGCGAGCAAGCAAGCATGCATCCATGCGTGATTCTCATAGAGTTCTCTTTAGTAAGATTTGTTGAGGTAAATGGGAAGAAGTTCCCAAAATTCCAGCAACTCAAATTCTTTCTCATTTATAACCAATATGTTCCCAAGTACATTGGGCTGAAGACTTTTTCATTTCTTTATAACAGCTCTCCTATGATCTAGTGCACGGGTGTCAAACTCGCCACGTCACGTGACAGGTCGCAACGTATCGACAACTTTTTTCACACTGCTCGGGTGGGCGCGGCCTCCGCATGATGCAACCCGTCCCTGCGCTGGCAGGTTGACACCCCTGATCTAGTGGGAAGAATCATTGGGAGTTGGGCAGCCCAGAAATATACCGTAGTAAATTATTACTGATGTCTCTGCTCACAGGGAAACAGCAGCTGGTTATTTATCTATAAATCTCCTGAACCCTAACCAGATTGGGACTTGGCTATTGCACACACGTACGCATATCATACATACATACAGCTCTTTTTTATTTTGAATGTCAATATGGCAGACTAAATCTTGAGACATTGGAATACAGGTAGTCCTCGACTTACAACAGTTTGTTTAGTGACTGTTCAAACTTGCAATGGTATTGAAAAATGTGACTTACGACTGTTTTTCACAGTTACAACCTTTGCAGCATCCCTCTGGTCACATGATAAAAATTCAGATGCTTGGCGACTGGTTCATACTTATGACCGCTGCTGTGTCCCAAGGTCATGTGATCACTGTTTGCGACCTTTTCACGACCAGAGTCAATAAATCAGAAGAGCAAAATACAGCCTTCTGCTCTGTTGAGAAATTCATCTCTTTTTTCTGTCCCTTTAACCAAAAGAAACTAAATTACTTCCATCACATCAAGCCAGCAAATAGCAACCCAGTACTGCATAGAAAGATCACTTTTTTTATCTTTCTCAGTTTTTATTTTCTCAAGAAAGCAACTTCTACATTAGTTTTTTATTCTCTCTTCTTAAGTCAAGCTTGTCACGATTCTGCACTTTTAACGTGTATGTATGAATGCTACATTTTTAAACTTATTCTTTGTTGTGACAAGAAGCTTTAATGCTGCAACTTATTTTAATTTTCCACTTTTTTCTTCTATACCTAACTCCATTAAAGTGAATCATTTCTTAAAATCCTCCAGTTCTTCCTTGACCTCGCTCTTTGATTTTTTTTTTTATCATTTCACTGAGTGTATTACATTTTTCTTAGATGGTTCAGTAAAATTTCTGTATAACTGAATTGTAACTGATGAACTGATGATGTTTCTTTGATATCCAGTAATCCCAAGTTTTATTTAATAAATTGATTGGTTATAGTTTCATTTTTTTGGATTTTTCAACAGCTGTTTAATAAAATTTATTAATCTATAATATTCAGAAGATACAGGATTACCGGTAATACTGGAGGAGGCCCAAACGTATAGTAGAATTAATAGAAATATTGGTTTCCTTTTTGAGCCTATCTGTATTTTTCGTTCCTTTGAGGTGAAAAAAAGAAATGGAGGTTTAAAATGTTTTATACTTCTGAGGTGTGAATGAGGGACTTGAGATGCTTTCACGTTTACTCAAGTACCATTGAGTTCACTGACTAAAGCAGGGGTAGGCAACTTCGGCTCTTTTATGACTCATGGACTTCAACTCCCAGAATTCCTGAGTCAGCTATGCTGACTCAGGAATTCTGGGAGTTGAAGTCCATGAGTCATAAAAGAGCCAAGGTTGCCTATCCCTGGACTAAAGTGTCTAGGTGATTATATATGTTGGGGTGGGCAATTAATTCTCCCAAGGGGTCACATGAGAACTGGGACTGTTGTGAAACCAATAGGCTTCCTGTTACTCTTTGTCGGAGATCTTGTCCCTGTCATGTTTGGAGTTGAGCTTCTTCTTGGTGACTGACTGCTAGCACTGGCATGTTCAGGGAGGAGGGGTGAGGTGAGCCTCACCTCAGACCAGCCAGGCCCAGCCACCCCTCTTCTACTACGGCTGCCATGCTCCTGTTCGCTTGCTAGCTCATGGGTGTGCTCAGCCTGCTTGCCTGCAAGAGCACGATTTGAATGAAGTGTGGTGGGTGGCCAAGCCCAGGTCCCCTCATGTGATGCCCACCAACACTGCCTCCTCAGGCTGCTCTAGGTGAGGGGTGAGCGCTGTGAAGGTGCAGAGAAGCCCTTTCACTCCTCACTTCCTGCGGCCACCAGTTGACGGAAAGAGCGCACGGTGATTGTATAAAGCTGGACCCAATCCTGTGGCATTCTTATTTACATTTGATTTCCAATTTTTGATTGACCTCACACAGGCTGAACAGGGACAGCCAAAGGGCTTGGAGGGGCCTTGGGGGCTGTAAATTGCTCAGATCTTACACACACACACACACACAGACACAGACAGACAGACACACACTGTTTGCTGTTCAGCTTGCAGTAACATTGCTCAGTTCATAAGATCTATTCCACAACTTGCATTATGGGTATTCTAAAGATGTACTCTCACTTGTTTTTTTTTCTGTTGCTGAAGTCATCTGTCAGCTGGAATTTTCAGTGATTTCCCTGCAGATTCTCCCAAGGCTCCTCTCGCACATCTCTACAAGGATCTGAATCTTTGGAACAGATGAGAATGTAGGGAGTTGCAGTGAGCAAGAGAGAAATTGCTGAAAACTGTGTACTTTCCTCTTGACAGCAGAAGCAAACTTGCTTTTGTTTCTGCCCCAGATATTCTTGATTATTATGCCAAGAAACTGTAATGCCATTAAAATATTTTTTTGGGGGTGGGTGGGTAACCAAGTTAATTTGAATTGTTATTGCATCTTATGCCATATTTGCACGGATGGAGGTCTTTAATTTCAATAATGCCTTTCTGGGATTTGAATGAAGTTCATAATATTCACATTGAAATTCTAGTGAAATATTAATCAGCTTTTAGACTCTCCATTCAAAACTGCAGTTGCTAATGATAGTCATCTAATTGGTAGTAAATGTTTTATTTTTATTTATCTAGTATTAATTAAAGGATGGAACTTTTATCTTGTTTCCATGGCTACTTGATGTTTTACAGTGGATTTCATTTGGGAAACTTTACCTAATAATTTAAAATTCACAGAAAAATGTATACTCTAGCACAAAACAATATATATGTAAAGTGAAAATCTGGAAGTGTATTTGAAAACTATCCTATGTGTGTTAGTGATGAGTCATTATAGTTTGAAATATCTAAATACTTTTAGAGTTACACTGTGGGCGAATTTTTAATTAAAAACACAAATGCTTTACTTCTAGCTGTGAATTCCATTACAAGATTGGTTATAAGTTACCAAAGCAACCCATCTCCACAAATAAAGCAATGGGTGGAATCATTTCCAGATGGCGGGTAAGTAAATCTTCTCAATTGGAAGTATATATTTTTGTACGGCAGGAAGGACAGTGTCTCAGATGAATTTTTAAGTTGTTCTGTAATGTAGAACAACTTGGTGAGTTGAGCTATGGCAGAATCGTATTTATCAAAATCATAGGTATTGGTTGCTCTTATTTCTATTTGTATGATGAGTCTTCCAATGAAGATATGCAGGTGGAATGTTCGGACTGCAGAATGTAATCCATCTCTTAAAATCAGAAGGCTGTGCATATCTTTTATGCAGTATTAAATTGTGTTTATTTATTATGGAATGAAATGCCCTTGGTCGGTGGCCCCCAATCTTTCTGGCAGCAGGGACCAGTTTTGGAAGAAATATTGTCTTCCATGACTGGGGGGGTGCGATAGAGGATGGTTTCATGTGCAACCTAGATCCTAATAAAGCATCCTCAGAGGAGGTTTTGCTCACTTGCCGCAGTTTGCGCAGCCCAGTTCCTAACAGGCCATACACTGGTACCAGGCCACAGGCAGTGGGGGGGGAATTGGACCCCTGGCTAGGTAATGTAGAAAAAAAAATATGTTGCTAATAACTAAGGAGCTGTCTGGAGCACAGGTGCAACCCGCGGCTCCGGAGCCGCATGCGGCTCTTTCAGCTGTCTCCTGCGGCTCCCAGTCTTCTGCCATGTGCAGTCAAAAAAAAAAAGGGTGGGACTAAAAAAGTTCAACCAACCAATTCAAATATGCAGGTTAGGTGCATATCTCGCCTTGGCTCCACTCTTCAGTCAAGCCCTGTTCTGCACATGCGCACATGTACACACATGCGCACACATTTTTTGCGGCTCCCAGTTTTTCCTTTTGTGAGGGAACCGGTTCCGAGTGGCTCTTTCACTGTTTCAGGTTGCTGACCCCTGGTCTAGAGAAAGGGTGAAGTTAAATCTGTTATGTTTTAGCATTTTGCAATACGAGAATGTAGCTGCTTAATGAGAGAACACATATAACAAGCAGCTTGGTTTATGGAGTTACCCCCATTTTGGAATCATTAACAAGAATAGCATTTATATCCTGCTTCCTTAAATTTGGAGTACATCTCATGGAAGACTTTGATAAGAATACACAAATCATATCAATGAATTTCCAAGTTGGAGATGGTAGTGAAGAATAAGCATAGTAGCTTGAGTTTGAAGATATATGTGATTTATAGTGAACTCTGCCTTTAAAACGTATAAACCACATGTAGGGAATCATGTTTATACTTAAAACATAATTTAATATTCTTATTAATCCTGCTTTAAAAAAATGGAGGTTACTGGGTTGTATTTATGTATGGGGAATATGTTTAGTTTTAAATGCAAGCAAATTTTATTTTTCAGACCTGTATAATCTAAGAAAGACCATTCTATTTAAATACAGCTTCTTTGTACAGATAGAAAAAGGATTTTTTCTATTTATGTGCAAATGTATATGGCTGTGAAGCGTGGAAGATAATACAATAGGATGTACATGCATATATTTTTTGCTATGTATACATCACATTTATATCCCACCCTTCTTTTTAAAAGCTCTCAGTGCAGCATTTATAGTATTAATGTAATGTATTTGCACATTAATCCTGGGAAGTAGGTTTTGGGTTGACAGATACTGAGTCACCGAAGGCCACCTGCAAATTTCATGGCAGAATTGAGATTTTGAATTCAAGTCTCTCTGGCATACTACACTGCCAGTTTATTGCACTGATTGCACTGCTGAAGGAAGAAGTTACATTTACTGCAGTTTGATTACTGCATTGTAAGTGTAGAGTCTGGAAATTTCTGTAACCGAAATTTCTCCTCAAGCTGATAGAAATGCACAGAAATCTATCACTAAATAAGTATCCCTAAACACTAGTATTGTAAACAGCTTTCTGTAATCCCCCCCCCCGTTTCTCTCTCTCTCTTTCCCTCACTTTCCCTCCCTCCTTCCCACCCCCTTTCAGACAAAGTTTTTATAAACTTCTTTTCATTGGCCTGCAAGATCACAAGTTAAGATTAGCAGGACTGGAAAAAACTGAGGCACAGATCTAAACATTTTTTGGCCCCTAAGAGGGTGTAAGAATGTCTATTAATTATCTAGATATTTAGTGATTAGAAATTTGTGTATTTAGCTATCTAATCTTTGGATATTCCTCAAGTCTAATTTCCTCTTTCTTTTAACAATTAGAATGTTGAAGAAAAAGAGTCGGGTTCACATTTATGCGTAGGAGCCTAGGATACAAGTTTGTGTGAGAGTTTCTGTGAAGAGATAAGATGGATATAAGTGTTCATTTGTGTTCCCATCATTCTGAAACATTTCCTTTCCATTGTAAGTTTGTCCGTGAGAATGTGAGAGAAAGGGAGGGGGAGATCTTTCAGCCGAGATATTATTTATGTGATGGCATACAATATTTGCTTTTCATAGACTGTTAGAGCAACCTCTTTTTTTTCTTCTTTTCTATTTTCTTACTATCGGAAAGCTGGTTTTGATAGTTGGATCCTGTGGCTGCAGGGCCTCCTTCAAACCTGTCCTGGCATGACCCTTTTTCTTTCAGCTTCATTGGAGCACTGATAACAAGTGGAGCAGTGACAGTTTTCTTGAGACTTTAGCCATGTCCTATATTTATAGGTTTCAGGCGTGCAAAATCATCTTGCTTCTATGTCTTCCCAGAGACACGGATAAAAGAGGACAGATTTTACCTTTGAATAAATTTATTTAATTCCGCCTAACTAGACAAGCCTGTTCCAGATTCAAGAGGACTGGGAAACTGCTTCATTTGGGATGGTCTCAGATCAGTCAAGTGAAATTTGTTAACTTCCCTGACCTGTTCTTTTACATCATAATACTGATTTTGAGGATATGTGCTGTTAAAAAAAAAAAAAAGCCGTGCCGAGCAACGTGTTATACAATTTGTTCTCTTAGAAATTGTTCCCCCCTTTCTGCAAATTGCAGCGTTCTGCTTCTTTACTGTATTGCCTTTCTTTCTCATGTGATCTGTGGAGGCAGTTAAAGTTATGGTAAAAGTTACAGTGCATGTGCTACCAATGCTTCTTCATGTGTGCACCTTTGGTAATATACCACCTTACCATGAGGTGACTGGGGAAGTAAGTTATATAAGCAGGTAGAAGTTTGCAAGGGAGTCTGCTATTACTCAGATTATTACAACTCTCCCCATCTCTCAAATTTCTATTTTTTGTTTGTCTGGTAGTATTTATTATCTAGTCCAGGGGTAGGCAACCTGGGCTCTTTTATGACTCGTGGACTTCAACTCCCAGAGTTCCCGAGTCAGCTGCTGACTCAGGAATTCTGGGAGTTGAAGTCCACGAGTCATAAAAGAACCCAGGTTGCCTATCCCTGATCTAGTCCTTCAGCGTAATTTTTCACAGCTTTTTTCTTTCATTTGTAAGCAGGCAAAAGCTTCCACTGTAGAAGTGTTGGAAAGACTTGATAAGGTAGGATTTTCTTTTAATACTGTTTTTATGAGTTGTGAGGCTTTAATTATCTTTTCAGGTATCATATTATATGTAGTTTAACTTGGAAAATATATATAAAAATATGTGTGATTAGTTAGAGTGTCATAGATATGTCACAAGCATAAACATTCTAGATAGGAGCAGGCTATTTGAGAATAAGTAAAAATGGAAATCGATAAAATGCTGAATTTTAGGAGGAAAGTGCTTTTGGAAGGGGAAATAAAAGAGACTATGCATAGCAAATAGAAGAAATGAAAAGATGAAGAAATGAAGTAAATGAGAAGGTAATACTGAGCAGCAACCTTCTTCACTGTTGCCAAAGACTCTCTTGTCCTAGAGTGGGACAGATGATAAACAAATTAATTCACCTATTAAATTTAGTTAAAAATGCTTCTATGCAAGTAATATGAGAGTCAGTTTGGTGTAGTGGCTAAGGTGTCAGGCTAGACCAGGAGTAGGCAACCTTGGCTCTTTTATGACTCGTGGACTTCCAGAATTCCATAGCTGGCTCAGGAATTCTGGGAGTTGAAGTCCACGAGTCATAAAAGAGCCAAGGTTGCCTACCCCTGGGCTAGACAATGGGAGACCATGAGTTCTGATTCCATCTTGGACCGAAATCCAGTTTGAGTCAGTCATACTCTCTCTGCGCCCTATGAAGGAGGTGATGGCAAACTATTTCTGAAATCTTGCTAAGAAAACTTCATGGACTAGCCCAAGGGGTGACCAGGTGTCAACACTGACCTGGTGCCACAATGTAATAAAAAATAATAGTTAAGATATTAGATTAATGTATTCTAGTGCTTATTCAGAATTACAGCTAGTCCTTGTTTAGCAACCACAGTTGGTTCCGATGACATGGTCGCTAAGCGAACCACATGACTGAGAGAGAAAGATGCTGTGAAGCATTTCATTTAGATAAAATTATTCTCACTCCAATGTGTGTTTTTGTCAGGTGCAGAAATTTAGACATAAATCTGGGCATTTGTCAGAAATTTTTTCTACTGCCATTTCTTACCATCATATTTACGAACAGTTGCTTTCTGAGGCAGCTGCTAAACAAGGACTACCACAGTCAAGTATATTTATTCATTTTTACATAATACTATATTTAAAAATAAAACTACAAGCTTTTTAGCTCTCTGGTTTCTGCAGTTTCCACAGGCATGTTGGATATTCTTGAAGTTAAGATAATTCTTCTTCATAATTTATTCCTTTTTTAATATAGGAGAATGTAAAATATTCAGTACCTCGTTTTTTTCTCTATCTTCTTACATAGATCTTTATGCTGCCCCACTCCTTCGTATGTGTACTGCAGTGAGGGTTATGCATATGTTACTGAACACAAACCATAAACAGGTTTAGAATGTTATTCAATACATTATCTCATTCTTAATTTTTCAGATGAAAGTTTTAGAAAGTTAAAATGCTACCAAGATATTTAAATATAAATATTTTTTTTTATATTTATAGGATATCCAGGCACTGGAAGAGTTCAGAGAGAAAAATCAGAGGCAGCAGAAGCTATGGGTTGGAAGATTTCTCCTCTATTCCTCTGTTCTCTATCTTCTTATTTGCTTAGTTATTTATTTGTGGTACCTTCCTGATGAATGGACTGATCGATTTATTATGACTCTTCCACTTTTTGCGTTTCCTCTGATGTAAGTAAAATATTCCTGTTATATTTACAGACATTATGTAGAAAGAGTTGAAAAGAATGCTATGGGTTCTCCTTGAAATAGTGTGTTATCCTGAGGTCTCTGCATATTTTGTAGACAAGGAGTCAGGAAACAGTTTTTTCCATAGGCTAAGCGGGACCTCCGAGAAGTTCATAATGAATATGGAAACCCAGTAGCCTTCTGTTGTTATTTTTGAACAAGACATGCTCTAATATATAATTTTTACTGCAAAATAGGCAGCAAATATTTTAACAAATAATGATAATTTTATATTCCATTAATTTGTGTATTCACCATCCGAAGTGCTATCCATATGTTAGAAGAATGATTGACACAGTGTGTGTCCGATGGGAAAAGTACTTTTCTTTTGTCTGTCCTGAATTGCCCATTCTGCAACTCATTCAATGATCCCAATTTCTAATGCTGTAAGAAATAAATAATATTTTTGCATCGTCTAATTGTATTTTGTCCCCCAATGATAATTTTCCCACCTAAATTAAATAATTCTAAAGTTGCAGCTTTTTCCACATGGTGTTGTTCAGGACTCTTAGAACTCTCTTTGATTTACAGTAGCCATTCTGAGGTACAAAATCCACGCTCTACATAGTTTTTACAAGATATTCACATCATTTGAAAATTTCTGCTGGGAAGGAAATATTTCGTCTGAGCTTAAAAAAAAAGAAAATAAAGTTTTCTGAGACTAAGAAAATAATTTCCAACACAGAATGGGCCAACTATTTGGCCAGAGCGTGCATATGATCCTAGACAAGGCGGGTCCAATTCATGGGCTGCATGCAACCCTGGAAAGCTAGTAATACAGCTCCACAATAACATAAAAGTTTTACATTATTATGTGATTTATATACATTAACTATGTTACGTATTTTATATGCAGCCCAAAATAATTTCTGTTCATTCAGTGCGGTCCAGGCAAGCCAAAAGTTTGGTAACCTATGTCCTAGAGCAAGGGTCTTCAAACTTGGCCCTTTTATGACTTATGGACTTCAACTCCCAGAATTTCTTAGCCAGCATACCTGGCTGAGGAATTCTGGGAGTTGAAGTCCACAAGTCATAAAAGGGCCAAGTTTGAAGACCTCTGTCCTAGAGTAATGTTTGGTGACTCCCGAAACACTCTGGAGTCTCTTACACAGAAATACACTGTATTTATGGCAATCACAACTCTGCATTACTACACGAGAAACTGTCAGGAATGCATGAGGTCAGTGAAATCACAGAGGACTTATGGGTTATAGGAACCTTTGGAATAATTAGACCAAGACCCAGGCACCCTGACTCTCAACAGTCCTGGTCAGCATGGACAGGGACTTCCTAGAACTCCATTTTCTCCTTATTTTCTAATCTACTTGCTCGCCCGCCTGCTCTTAACCATTTCTTATAGCAGTAAGAGTAATTGGATAGAATACAAATCAGTTTTCTCTCACTGGTTTATGAGAAGGATGCATTATTATTACTATTTTTCAAAGAAAGCCTCTGGAAAGGAAAAGGAACACCCCCAAATATTACTCCTTCGTTTCTTCTCGTCGTTTCTGTGGTAGTAGGTTATCTACTTTGCATGATCAGAAAGAATTAGTCTCAGTTGCTTTTTCCCTGCTAGGAATGGCTAACTGTTGACAACTTGTTTTTTCTTTCCGTCAAAATGCGAATCTGTGTGGAATATGTAGTTTGATCTGGTGCTAATTCTGGCGTCTTAAACAAAGTAAATGGTGCCTGCCTTTCTTGGCTTGCAGTTCCTAGAAAAATGCTGCCTTGGGCTACTCTCCAGGGGTCCGATAGTATTACCAGTGCTTGCAAAGTTTGCTGGCTTTCAGGATTATGTTTGCTGCCTAGCTTAAGGCATGCATTTAAATTAGTTTTGAAACTAAGATAGTGAAGAGGTTTTCAGTAATTTTGCTTATTTATATCTAAAATGTTCAGCTTAGCTTCTTTTAAATTCTAAACATCTATAAGGTAATGGTAAAGGTTCCCCCGCACATGCTTGCTAGTCGTTTCCAACTCTAGGGGCCGGTGCTCATCTCCGTTTCAAAGCCGAAGAGCCAGCGTTTGTCTGAGGACGTCTCCGTGGTCATGTGGCTGGCATAAATAGACGCCAAAGGCACACGGAACGCTGTTACCTTCCCACCGTAGTGGTCCCTATTCTTCCACTTGCATTTTTACGTGCTTTCGAACTGCTAGGTTGGCAGAAGCTGGGACGAGTAACAGGCGCTCACTCTGCTACGCGGCACTCGGGATTCTACCCGCCAAACTGCCGACCTTCTGATCGACAAGCACAGCGTCCTAACCCACTGAGCCACCGGGTCCCTAAACATCTATAGAATTGCCAAATGTAAATGAAAAGAAAAAATATGGAACTATCAGACATATTTATACTCCAAACAAACTTTTAATACGTAAAGCTCTTTATGTATTGCGAACCGGCAAAAAAGGGCTTTGCAATTTATAGAGTAAAATTAGGGCTACTCAGAGATCAGGGGCTGAAAATTTCCCGCTTCAGAAAACTTTGTCAGTTTCAAAATTATGTTATTTTTTGAAGTTTTTTTTAAATAAAATATTTTAGATTTATTTATTTAGGATGGCAAAAATGTTTTAAATTTTTTAAAAAAACATTTTAGAAAAGGGTACTATGATCATATTATGTTTTCTCCTTTATTGTTGAATACCATTTCCTACATTCCAGTAAAAACATTTTTCCCCCTCTGCAGAACCTTACTTTGATTGTACTGTTTAAGTCCCATAATATAGGCTGGATTTAATTCTTTTGACTTCAGTTAATGTAGCCCAAGTACTAGTGCAGACTGTGGGTACCGATAGGCTCAGTAGAAGTATACTTATTTACATAGAAAAAAAAAATTCCAGAACATTTTTGGATGCTACATTTTCTGGAAATTGCATGCTTCTGGAGAGACAGTATCAGTTCAGGTGGCTGCAAGATTGCAGCAAATCTAGTGGGTGTCTAGATTTCTGCCATCCAGGGGTGAACAATTAAAATGATTTGGAAAAATATTGATTCTGAAAGCTTACTATGGTTTCCTGTTAATTAGTCTGTATTTTGAGATGGCTAAAATGAAGGATGACATTTGGTGACAGTTGAAAGTTGAAAGCTGTTCAACGTTGCCCCCTTGTTTGTAGTTTCAAATACAGCACAAGGGCGAATCAGTTTTACTTACACTAAAGTGCTTGCTATTTGTTTTGCCGTAAACAAAAAGTTGGTAACTGCATGTTTGTAGAAATTTCTGAAGCCCTTTATCTTGTTTGTATAAATGTGTAGTGTTTCAGTAAAAGAAAGGGAGAAATATAGAAACAGTATTACCCTCCACTTGTCTTAAATTTTGGTTTTATTTGACATACTGTATAGTAATGGAAGGGGACGTGGTAGCTCAGTCGGTTAGGACGCTGAGCTTGTCGATCAGAAGGTCGGCAGTTTGGCGGGTCGAATCCCGAGTGCCACGTAACAGAGTGAGCGCCTGTTACTCGTCCCAGCTTCTGCCAACCTAGCAGTTCGAAAGCACGTAAAAATGCAAGTAGAAAAATAGGGACCACTCCGGTGGGAAGGTAACAGCGTTCCGTGCGCCTTTGGCGTCTAGTCATGCCGGCCACATGACCACGGAGACGTCCTCGGACAAGCGCTGGCTCTTTGGCTTTGAAACGGAGATGAGCACTGGCCCCTAGAGTCGGAAACGACTAGCACGCATGTGCGGGGGAACCTTTACCTTTACCTTATAGTAATGGAGCTTCAATAAAGCCAAGTATAAGTGCAACAGATCCCAAAATCTGAGTCAGGATATCTTGCTTCCATAGAGTATCTTAACTGGGTGCAATTATATTAAGATAGGGAATGGATAAGCAGTTGGTTTTTGCCTTCCAATTCACAGTCTGCAGTCTTTGCCTCTAATAACAAATGTTGCTGTCTTAATGTCCTTGCTTGAAACAAGTTCATTCAGTGAACTTATAACATGAAATAAGGTGGTTACCTATGCACAGGACTTTTTTTGGCATTAGCTTCTTTTATTAAAATTGGGATTAGCTATGATATGTTACAGATAATAATTGAATTCTTACAAACAATGACGTTTAGTTTGCTCGTCTAGATTTTAATGCTGGATGTTCTTTCTCTCTTTCACCCTCTAACTTTTCTCTTCTCTTCAGTGTTTGGTCTATAAGAACACTCCTCATCTTCTTTTTTTCAAAAAGAACAGAAAGAAATAGTGAGTATTTTATACATCTTTTTCTTTTTCTAGATCTTGTAAGAATAAACATGTTATTAATAGAGTGACGTTGTTTACAGGTGGTCCACACTTAATGACCCTAATTGGGATCAGTAAATCTGCCCCTAAGTGGTTGCTAAGTGGGAAAACGTGTGACTATGATTGTGCTTTGTGGCTGGAAAGAGACAAGGCTACTCAGTTTCACACCTTGAGTCTTTGTTTGCCCCCTAACCACTACCCCACCCTTTGGAATGCTAAAGTGCCTGCTTACTGTCTTGTTCACAACAAAAGCAATGCAGTTGTGCCAGCTGCCTTGGGCTGGAAGCAATGGGCATGCTATGCCAACAGCTTATTCTCTTGAAATCCCTTTCTCCCCAATCTCTCTGCTCTGGCAGGGTTGGGGAAGGAAAAAAAAAGCAAATGATTTCTGTAGAAAATATCTCCTTTGCCTGACCCTTTCCCACTGCTATTGTGAACTCATTGCTTTCGATGTGCGGAAGAGCAAATTACTTCTTTGAAATCCCTTTCTCTCCAGTGTCTCCATTCCACT
Source organism: Vipera berus (assembly GCF_964194415.1). NCBI lineage: Eukaryota > Metazoa > Chordata > Lepidosauria > Squamata > Viperidae > Vipera > Vipera berus. The sequence goes on along the minus strand of NC_138202.1, from coordinate 161,536,226 downwards.
GTAAAGTTGGTCTAAATTTATTTTTTCAACACTATTGTAACTTTGAATGTGATCAGTAAGTGAACATTATCTATAGAGTAGTTTTGTAGCAAAAAATTTGTGGATAACCTTGTAAATACAATGGTACCTTTAGTAACATTTTTAAAGCTTTCCAGATATGTTACACAGTCTTTCATTTGGCTATAAAATGGAAAATGAATATAAAATATTGTGGAGATGATTATAGTAGAATGATTGTACAGTAAAGAATATTTTCTATTGTACAGCATGTGCCTTTCTATAAATTATAGTTCTTTAGATTTATTATACTAAATATATTTCAGCTCTCAGAGCAAAAAAAAAGTTATACTTTTTAAGTGACAAAATTGGTCACTCCGTGCTGGTAATGTATCTTAGGAGTCAGGATTCAATATTCTCTTTTGCTATCCTGTATTGCTCTCTCTATTATACTGTACATTGCTAATTATTTGTTTTTGCACAGGTTTTTTTTAAACACACCCATCTGAACGCTCTAGTTGGTTACAACAAAGTAAAAATACAGCTTTTTTAATAAAAAAATAGAAAGCTTTCTATACAATTAATAGTAATGCACCATGTGGTCATCCAAAACATTCACTCCTGGTTATGGTGGAATAGTTAGCATTAACAACTTTATTAAATGCTAGATTATAGTAACCACAAAAGGGGAATCCAGCTACTTGGTCAATGTGGTCCTCATCTAACCTAAATATGTTTTTTTACGATAATCTTCCTGGAAAGTTAGTTTCAATTTTGGCAATGCAGAATCTGATGCTTAGTGCTATGCTATTAAGGCCTTTTAAGACAACACCAGCATTTTGTATTGGGTATGGAAACCTCTGGTAACTGATGCAGTGACTACTATAAGACTTCCTTGACTTACGACCACAGTTGGAAATGGAGTTTGTGTTGGGAGGGAGCAGCTGAGTGCGTTCCTTTAGTTGGCTGGCGAGAGAAAGAGATTTTCTGCGCCTATGGTAGAAGAGCAGTGGCTGGGCTAAGGCGAAGTTCTGTGCTCCCTCCTCCTACAACACATGGGTGCCCAGTGGCAGAATTAGATCTAGCCTGTTGGTTTGGCCCTTCACAACAGTTCCAGTTTCTCATGTGGCCCCTTGGGAAAATCAATTGCCCACTCCTGCCCTAGAAGAATCTGTCCTCAACCTGATCCCTTAGGTTTTCTAATGGTGCACCAATTGCCACTGTAATTGAGTCCATCTACCTTGCTGTTGATCATTCTCTTATCTTTCACCTTTTCCAGCATTATAGTTTCTGCATGTTGTTGTTAGTTGTGAAGTCGTGTCCGACCCATCACGACCCCATGGACAACGTTCCTCCAGGCCTTCCTGTTCTCTACCATCTTCTGGAGTCCATTTAGGCTCATGCCTACTGCTTCAGTGACTCCATCCAGCCACCTCATTCTCTGTCATCCCTTCTCTTGCCCTCAACCTTTCCCAGCATTAGGCTCTTCTCCAGTGAGTCCTTCCTTCTCATTAGGTGGCCAAAGTATTTGAGTTTTAGCTTCAGGATCTGGCCTTCTAAAGAGCAGTCAGGGTTGATCTCCTCTAGGACTGACCGGTTTGATCGCCTTGCAGTCCAAGGGACTCACAGGAGTCTTCTCCAGCACCATAGTTCAAAGAGTTTCTGCATAGGTTAGTCTTTGCATAATACATCCAGTATGATAATTTGAACCTGGTTATTTATCCCACAGATAAAAATTCTGGGTTCATTTGTTCAGTAATCCATTTCTTTGTTTGTTTGATGATCCATTTGTTAGATGCCCAATGCAAAAGAAATTAGAATATCTTTTCCAAAGCTTTTCTGGCTACTCTACCAAGTACTAGTCAGGCATATTTCTCGATGGATGCTTCCTTTACTGTTGAGAGTTGATCCTCAAAGGCAGAAGCTATCTACCATTTCAGTGTTTTCAATGTCAAATCTAAAACTAGGTATTGTACCTCTTTCTATGAGTTTGGTCTTTGTATTTCATTTTAGTTCAATTTTTCATTGGGCTACTTGACTTGCTTGTAGATTCTTGGCTATAAGAGTAGTGTCATCAGCAGAATGGAGGTTATTGACGTTTCTCCTTCTCATATACGGCCTTGTTTGATTCCTTTGCCAACCTAAAGCTACTCTGTTTTGCCGTATTCTGGACTAGGGCTTCCTGACCCATGTATAGATTTTGCACGAAGAAATGAGATAGTCTAGGATTTCCATTTTTGTAAGCAAATTCCAAAACTTGGCGCAATTGACACAATCAAAGGCCTTTCTATAATCAATGAAACATATGTTGACCTCTTTTGAGTCAATTGGCTTTGTCAGTTATCCAGCATGCATCAGCAATAATGTCTCATGCTCCTCAGTCTTTTCAACAATCATTTTGAATATCTGGCATCTCTCTTCCCTTGTAGAGCTCTAATACAGTTGCAAGAAAAAGTATGTGAACCCTTTGGGATTACGTGGAGTTTTGCATGAATTGGCTATAAAATGCGCTCTAAACGTCACGTAAGTCACAACAATAGAAAAACACAGTCTGCTTAAAATAATACTACACAAACATTAGCTGTTGTCATGTTTTAATTGAACATAAGATGGAAACATTCACAGTGCAGGGTGGAAAAAGTATGTGAACCCCTAGCCTAATGACTTCTCCAAGAGCTAATTGGAGCCAGGAGTGAGCCAACCTTGACTCCAACCAGTGTGATGATATTGGATGTGTTGCTGACAGCTGTCCTGCCCTTTAAAAACACCTGTTTTGGGTTTACTGGTCTCAAGAAGCACTGTCTGATGTGAACCATGCCTTGCAGAAAAGAGCTCACAGAAGACCTATGATCAAAAATTGTTGACTTGCATGAAGCTGGAAAGGGTTACAAAAGTATCTCCAAAAGCCTTGATGTTCATGTGTCCACGGTAAGACAGACTGTCTACAAATGGAGAAAGTTTAGCACTGTTGCTACTCTCCCTAGGCGTGGTCGTCCTGTAAAAATGACTGCAAGAGCACAGCGCATAATGCTTAATGAGGTAAAGAAGAATCCTAGAGTGTCAGCTAAAGACCTACAGAAATCTCTGGCACATGCTAACATTTTTGTTGACACATCTACAATAAGGAAAACATTAAACAAGAATGGAGTACATGGGAGGACACCACAGAGGAAGCCATTGCTGTCCAAAAAAAATATTGCAGCACGTTTGAAGTTTGCAAAAGAGCACCTGGATGTTCCACAGCACTACTGGCAAAATATACTGTGGACAGATGAAACCAAAATCGAGTTGTTTGGGAAAAACACACAACACTATGTGTGGAGAAAAAAAGGCACAGCACACCAACATCAAAACCTCATCCCCACTGTAAAACATGGCGGAGGGAGCATCATGGTTTGGGGCTGCTTTGCTACCTCAGGGCCTGGACGGATTGTTGTCATTGATGGAAAAATGAATTCCAGAGTTTATCAGGACATTTTGCAGGAAAACATACGGCCATCTGTCTGCCAACTGAAGCTCCGCAGAGGATGGGTGATGCAACAGGACAATGACCCAAAGCATACAAGTAATTCAACAAAACAATGGCTTCAACAGAACAGAATACACCTTCTGGAGTGGCCCAGTCAGAGTCCTGACCTCAACCCAATTGAAATGCTGTGGCATGACCTTAAGAGAGCGATTCACACCAGACATCCCAAGAATATTGCTACACTGAAACAGTTTTGTGCAGAGGAGTGGTCCAAAATTACTCCAGATCGTTGTCTGATCTGCAACTACAGGAAACGTTTGGTTGAGGTTATTGCTGCCAAAGGAGGGTCAACCAGTTATTTATTTATTTATTTATTTAATTTAATTTGTATACCGCCCTTCTCCCGAAGGACTCAGGGTGGTGAAGAGGGCAATAAATACCAAAAATACCAAAATACAAAAATTAAAAACAGATTAAACCATAGTGCCCAAATACAATAAATAAATTACTTAAAAACAATAATTTAAACCCCAAACCCATCAGACCAGGCCGGCTTGTTCGAATAGATAAGTTTTTAGATCACGCCGGAAGGAGCGGAGGTCGGGGGCCATCCGGAGCTCAACCGGTAAACGGTTCCAAAGGTCAGGCACACCCACAGAGAACGCCCTCCCCCTGGGGGCCATCAGTCGGCATTCTCTGACCGGTGGCACCCTGAGGAGGCCCTCTCTGTGGGAGCGCACTGGGCGGAGGGAAGTTGATGCCGGCCGCAGGTGCTCCCTAAGGTACTCCGGACCCATGCCATGTAGGGCTTTGTAGGTCATTACCAGCACCTTGAATCTCACCCGGAAGGCAACTGGAAGCCAATGCAGCTCACGGAGCAGAGGTGTAACATGGGAGTATCGGGAGACCGATTAAGTCCAAAGGTTCACATACTTTTTCCACCCTGCACTGTGAATGTTTCCATCTTATGTTCAATTAAAACATGACAACAGCTAATGTTTGTGTAGTATTATTTTAAGCAGACTGTGTTTTTCTATTGTTGTGACTTACATGACGTTTAGAGCGCATTTTATGGCCAATTCATGCAAAACTCCACGTAATCCCAAAGGGTTCACATACTTTTTTCTTGCAAATGTATGCTTTGAATATTCCTATTCATTATTTTGCTAATATCTGAAATTAAAAGTATTATATGATAGTTTGCATATTCTGTTCTTTTCTTTGCTATTGGAATATAGATTGACCTCTTTCAATTGGCTGGCCACTGTATTGTTTTCCAGATTTGTTGTCATAGTTTATGAGTTATTTATTCTGCTATTGTTTGCCATATTTCTATAGATACTACCTGAATTCTTGTCACCTTCCAATTTGGTAACGAATGGAGGGCTGATTTGGTTTCGTGAACAGATGTCTTTGATTTTGAGATTTCTGTTGTAGACAATTTCAGCATTCCCTGTCTATCTTTGAAATTTAGAGAACCTTTGGAAGACTTTTCTTGTTTTTCCATGTTTCTTTCCATCCTTAGGGCCTTTATAGATATTATTATAATGCTGTTTCTTGTCTCTTCTAACAGTTTTTTTTTGAAATTCTTTGTTAAGTTCCTTCCTGAAATCTTTGGCTTTTCTTCTTGGCAAATTCCACTGTTTGTTCTGATATCCAGTGTGCTTTCTTTTGTTTTTTGTTTTATCTTTGGCAATCTCTTTTCACATTCATTTTTAATGACTTGTTTAAATTCATTCCAGAGTTTCTCTGGTTCCTTTTGAATGAGGTTCGAACTTCAAAGTGATTGTTGATGTTCTCCTTGAAAATGTTGGGTATATGCTGAAGATTCTATCATGGGAAATGGTTGGCTTTCTTCTGCTGCTTTAGCTGAACTTGGAAATTGCATCAGTTCCTGGCCATGTCTTTGCTGTTATAACTCCTTCCGCCTCCCCCTACCATATCCATATATATGGTGATGTCCATGTTTTGGCATTGTTTTGGTTGTTTGAAGACTCTGTTAGCAATACAAAATGGTTAGACTGGCAGAAATGGTTAAGTCATTTTCCTGCTTCATTTTGGTTTTTTAGGCCATGTAGTCCAAATTTCTGTGTATAGTATGCGTGCATGTGTATGTGTGTTTGTGTGTGTGTGCATTTAAATATGGCGTAAGACAGCCTAGTGATCCTGGGGAAAAGATACAAAGAGTTGTAGAATATGCTATTTTCATATTCTTGCAAGGTCCGTGCTATTATTTTGTTCTGTAAAATGTATACAGGTATTATTATTATTATTATTATTATTATTAATAATTTTATTTGTATACCGCCCTTCTCCCGAAGGACTCAGGGCGGTGAACAGGGCAAACATATAAAAGTACAAAAATACAAAAATTAAGAAAGAATTAAACGAGATGCCCAAGCTACAACAATAGGTTAAATACATTTAAAACAACAATAAAATCCAAACCCATCCCCCATCAGGCCAGGCCGGCTTGTTCGAACAAATAAGTCTTCAGATCGCGTCGGAAGGAGCGAAGGTCGGGCGCCATCCGGAGCTCAACCGGCAACCGATTCCATAAATCCGGGGCGCCCACAGAGAAAGACCTCCCCCTGGGGGCCACCAGACAACATTCTCTGACCGGTGGCACCCTGAGGAGGCCCTCTCTGTGGGAACGCACAGGGCGGAGGGAAGTTGACGCCGGCAGCAGGTGATCCCTAAGGTACTCCGGACCCATGCCATGTAGGGCTTTGTAGGTCATCACTAACACCTTGAATCTCACCCGGAAGACAACTGGGAGCTTAAGCACTAAGCATCTTAAATACCAAACTTTTCTTTATTCACAAACTTAAATTGGGATTAATGAACTATCAATGTAGAGTATGAGACACTGAATGTAATAAAATTACCTGCTTGTTAAACATTCAGTCATAAAACTGAATTATATTAGTATTGTTTCAAAAATTAAGAACAAAATTTAATCCTATAATTATTTTTTTCAAGGTAGTTTGGGTTTTATTCTTATATTAATAACAAAAATTAGTGTTAGTAAAAGTAGAAGTATTCTCTTTTATTTGTAAGATCCTGCACATCCAAAGGAAAACTTGTAAGTTTTCCTTATACAGTATATGGTGCATTGGTGCACACCAGCCTGCAATCCTTATGTTTTTCATGGAATATCCTAGCATGGAACACTTGCTTATCTATTGGAATAAGGGAACGGATTTACTAAGCTGTTTACAGTGTACTCAGCCTTGTTATTTACTAGTACATATGATCCTCCATTGCCCATTTGTTGAGGAACATGAAATATAGGTAATCAAATGCACATTGTTTTTATTTGCCTGCACAACAGTTTCTAATATCTGTTTCTTCTATATGCAAATTGTTTTGATTTTCATAATGCGTGATCTTTTCTGGATCATGAGATCAGTGTTCAGTCACCTACACTTGCCATTTCTTGTTTGGATTACCGCAATGTTCTCTACATGGGGCTAACCTTGAAGACTATTCTTCATATTTGTGATTATGGGAGGTTTACAGTTAAAACATAAATGATATCAAAAACCACAGCATAAAACAATCATACAAATGATACAAAATATTAAAACAATTAAAACCATGCAGTTCAGTCATCAGGAGAGCACAGTTGTTCATAAACAGGACAACCATTTTCATTCTGATGCTGATTTGTATATATTCTCGTATAGTTGTCTCCTTGTATATGAGTCAAAACTGGAGATTTTAAGTAAAGGTTGAAAGTGATTTGCAATATTTCATTTTGCTTTCAATGTGAGACCAAATAAGCTCCATAACTAAGCAGCATATTATCAGACAGTCAAAAAAAATATCGGTCTCCTTGAAGTTAACAGCACTTATTATTATAATTTTTTTGACTGCAATTAGCAGACTGTGGAGAAGAAAGGGGATTGATCAGAGTTAACATAATGTGAGGGGACTAACCTCTTGACAAGCCATAATGTAAACTTCAAACACAGGAGTGGCTGCACTTTATTTTACTAGTCCTTCAGATCTGATTGCCAAAAAAGCTTTGGAGAAAGCAGAAACAGATATGTAGCACATATCTGTAGCATCTTAAAGTAACTATGCCTTTTCCCAGGATCCATAGGAAAAGCAGTTTTCTGTGTGAAACAACTTTTGAAGATTCAATTTTATGTGCTACACAGCTATTTTTACTATTACATTATTTTTACTGTTATTTACTGTTGTTGGTACAGGCTGGCACAGGGAGCAGGACATGGATGTCATGACATTGTAAAGATGGCCAGAGTGATTTTTGTTTTTGGTGTTGTTTTTAATTGGGGTGGTTTGGTATCCCCAGGCAGTTTAACATATAATAAGCACTGAATGCATGTACATAATTCCTCTTACGGCTACACAAGGTTGGAGAGTTGCATGTACCCAATAGGCTGTTGCCAACAGGTTATTTGCTCTTAGATAACCTTAAAGTACATTAAAAATTTACAGTAAGTTGAAATAAAGTACTAAAGTTGAAATAAAGTACAATATATTTAAAGGATGCTTTAAAACTTGTTATTAAAACAAGTTTATAGAACAGTCTGGCTTTATTGGTAATGACTCCTAGGTTACATAATCACAAACCCATGATTGTTTTGGGTTTTCTTTTGAAGACAGCATTCTTTTTAGTGTGGCATTTATATATGTTAGAGAGCCAGTGTGATATGTTCTTAACATGTCTGGCTAGAAAGTGGGTGACTGTGAGTTCTAGGGCAGCCTTACACACAAATCCAGCTGTGTGGCTGTGAATAGTCATTTTCTCTTAGCCTTAATAAGGAGGAAATGGCAAAATCTGAAAATTCTGAAATCCGGCCAAGAAAACTGCAGGGGCTTGTCCAAGCAGTCGCCATGATTTGAAGGCAAAAGTGTTGCAAATGTTACTCTTGAACATGATTCATTTTTCCATAGAAGACCTTTTGAATCCTTTGTTTACTTGTTTACATTTTTGAGATATTTAGATCTAATACAGGTGATGCCTAAAAACTTCCAGTTGATGTACTTATTAAACAATTTATGCAATAATCTCTTTAGCCAAACTGGGTGAGGAGAAGGAATATAAAAAATATACTTCAAAACACCCCCAATGGAGTGCTCCACCGCCGCTGCTGCTTTCCTGCCCACATGGAGCACCCCTCCGCCACTGCTCCCCCCACCCCTGATGGAGTGCTCCACTGCCACTGCTGCTTCCCTCCCAGGACGGAGCGCTCTGCCGCTGCTTCACGCGATGACAAAGGTGGAGTATGGGAGGCAGGACCAGGACGTAGCCCAAGCATGGTCCAGCAGCAGCAGCAGCAGCAGCAGCAGCAAAGCTCAAGTCGCCACCAGCGGCTTGGGTGCCTCTGCTCCGTCCGAGTTGAAGAAAGCGGAGGCGCAGCAGCGGGTTTGCTCTCAATAAGACGGGCGAACATGAGCGAGAGCTTACCTGGCTCTTATTGTTTGAGAGCGATCCCGCTGCTGCACCTCCGCTTTCTTCAACTCGGACGGAGCAGAGGCACTCAAGCCACTGGCAGCCGATTGAGTGGGGAGGACGAGGAGGAAGAGAAGAGCAGTGAGGCTTTGTGCCAGCCGGCTGGCCAGGTGAAGAGTAGGTCGGGCGATGGTGGCTGGCTGGCTGGGGAGGGGGAATCATGGCTGCTCAGGGAGGGTCTGCCAAGCCTCATGGCAGCGGCATTGACAGCTCCCCCCCACCCGGCCCGTTTACCAGTCCCCATACAAGGTGCTTGGCAGAACCCCCTCCCTGCGGCCTTGATCAGACCCACGCAGCACCTTCTTTCCAGCTCCACTGTGGTCCTCCGTCACTTCCTCCACCACCCTGTGCAGTCCCACAAACAAAAGAGGTTTGTGGGCAGTCCCATAAACAAAAGAAGTTTGTGGGACTAAAAAAAAGGTTCAATCAACTCCAACTTCGCGAGATCTTTTTTTTTTCCCCGCGAGAAGTTGGAATTGATTGAACTTTTTTTAAAAAAAATCCCATATGGGTTGCTGACCCCTGGTATAGAACAACCCTTTTCAAAGGAGCTCAAAATAGTATGCAGAGGAATATATACATCTTTGCAGTGCTTTTGTGACCTCATGGTTTACTCGATCCCATTTCTGGAATTTCTTGTCTAACTGGTGATGTGAAACTACCTTTCCAACTTTATTTATTTTATTTTTATTTTTATTTTAATTCCATTTATATCCCGCCCTTCTCCGAAGACTCAGGGCGGCTTACAAACTTAGCAGTAGCCTTCATTCTATGTATATGCCTGCTTATTAGGGCTTTCACACACCACCCAAGCGGCATTATTACAAAGTCAGCTTAATTGCCCCCAACAATCTGGGTCCTCATTTTACCTACCTCAGAAGGATGGAAGGCTGAGTCAACCTTGAGCCTGGTGGGATGCGAACCTGCACTAATTGCAGGTGTATAATAATTAAGTTATACTAGCATTCTCTGTTTATAATCAGTCCACTGCATTTGAATAGATTGTAACAGCTGTTTATTCCAGAATTTAAGTTATGTGGGTGCCCTTGGCATAAACCTTGCATGCATTAAGCCTCTCAGTTCAGTTGTATTTATCTTAACATTAGCTTTGAGGTGGCCTAGTCAAGTTCTTGGGCCATCTGTATTAGAATTCTGTTATTATACATCAATATTTTTTCAGTTGCTTTGAGTTAAACATTTGAGTTGCAGGGATTTCAGGAAAATACTAAAGACATTTAAAGTAATTTTCCCCCCAGTAGGGTTAAAATATTACAACATTATTATGCAATTTGTTATACTACAGCTTCTCTTGCAATAGAATTCTTGACTAGTGTTTATTTCTTAAACGAAATGGGCTTACTAACTTCATATAGCATTGAATATCTGTTTAATCCTGGGATTAATTTTTAATATTTTATTTAAAACTTATTTTATTTAAATTTAAGCTCATGTTCTTTTCCCAGTATATAATGTTTCTGTGATAGTAGCTTCATATCAACTTTAATTCCTTGCCTTGGTTATAAAGATATTATGACATGTGAAAACAATACTACTTTTAATGATATTTACTTGATACAGCATTGCATAAAAACTCAAAGTTACCATATTCACTTGCAGTAAAATCGATAAGCTGTTCATTATGAATAATGATGTGTCTTATAAAATATCCTATTAGTTAGCCAGAAGAGAATGGGTAATATACTCCATTAAACCTTTAACCTGATCAGGGTATGAAGAAAATAACTTTTGTATCCAATATTTTCTTTATTGTGCATGCGGATATGCTTGTCACATTAGTATTAAAATATTATTGTGAATTTTATTTTCTAGATGAAGCCTTAGAAGATTTAAAATCCCAGAAGAAAAAAATAGTAAGTTTCTGTATAAATATGTTTCTTGAAATCTTATCTCTTATAACATTCACTTGGTTGCAGATCTTCTTGAAGGATATGTAAAATGCAGTTAATATGTTCAACTGATTGAGCTGTTATTGTCAACTGTATATGAAGGGAGAAAAATCACTTCTTATCCACAATTTTGATGGGCATTCATCAGCAGGATTGGAGTAGTTGGGTAGAGACTGTCCCATTTATGTACTTGTGATTGTTCAATGTTTATTACAGTCAATATTATTTAATAAGATTTCTTTATCTGATTATTTGTACATTTTTGGCACATCTCCACTGAAAGTTGTGTCAGTGAGAAGCCAGTTGTCAAGCACCAAGGAAATCAGGCGATCCAGGCAGTTCAAATGCGTGTAAAGATTTATTGCAAGCATAAACTCTCTACATTAATCTGAACTACTAACAGTTAAAGGAAATTAGCAGGAGTTAAAAATAGAAAGGAATTTAAGGTGGGCTGGACTTAAATCTCTTGTGGGTACAAAGGGACTCATGACTGATGATGCATTTGACCCCTCCCTCGGGCTCAGCCTGGTCTACTCCTACATCAATTGTGACATGTTTCTGCGAGCATAAAGTCTTGATCTGGAGCTGTTTGTTCTTTATTTTTTAATGTTTATTTCAAACAAAAAATAGAATAATAAGCTTTTATGTTTTGTAAGTTGCTATATATCCGTGAGATAAAGATTAAATTAAACTTATCATTGCCAATTAGAACATTATCATCCAGAATTTAGTCCAAGATAAAAATGCCAGCCTGTTGAGTCATGGGTCTGGCAGAGGGAAAGAATAGGGATCTTATCTCTTCCAGCTCGGTCTTCAATGTGCAATAGAGTTTTGGTAGATAGGGTGGAGAGTGGCAACTGTTTAGCCAGTTGTTCTGCTGTTCCATTTAATGGAGAATTTGAGCACAGAAGGGGCAACAGCTTGAGTGTAAATAGCGGTAAATTCAGAGTGAATTGCACTGAACATGAAATAAAACACATTTGGAGCAACATCCCATTGTGTGGATACAGCTAAGAATGCTTACTTCATAGATTTTACTGTTTATATATGTGAAGTAAGTTTGCACTGCTTTTTCATACCGAGGCATCTATTCTATGAGGTTGTGAGAAACAAGATGACAAAGCAGTTAATGATTTGATATGAGCAATCTGTAGCATTCTTTGTGGATATACCGTGTTTCCCTGAAAGTCTTACTCTGAAAATAAGCCCTAGCTTGATTTTTGGGTGGGGCTAATATAAGCCCTACCCCAAAAATAAGCCCTAGTTTTGGGGCGAGGCTAGGGCGGGGGTGTGGATCTGCCCCACATGCCCCACATCTCTTTAACATTGCAGCCAGGCCTCCCATGGGGCTTCCCAACTCCACTGCTTCCTGGAGAGAGGGGGTTTACCCCTTCCTACCTTAAGAAGACAGTAATAAAACTGCCACTTAATATATTATATTCCATTGACCTGGACATTAAGTACTGTTAAGTAAGGGTTAGGATTAGGAGTCCCTGCAGATTCTACTTCGCTACTTGTTGCCAACTATGGGGGCGGTGCTCATCTCCGTTTGAAGGGCCATTGAATCAGCACTGTCTGAAGATGTTTCTGCTGTCATGTAGCCAGCATGACGTCATGGAGTGCTGTTACCTTCCCACTGAAGTGGTCCCTATTTATTTACTTGCATTTGCATGTTTTCGAACTTTTAGATTGGCAGAAGCTAGGGTGAGGACAAGAGCTCACCCTGCGGTGCATTGCTCAGGTCTTGGACCTGGGCTGTCGCCTTTCCAGATGACAAGCCGAGGTCTTAACTGCTGAGCCATTGCACCACCTTAGGTACCATTAGCAAGCCCCAAATATATGCGATAGCCCTGCAAATCATGGTACATCTGGACGGACTGATTAACTGGGCTTACTTAGCTGTGGCTTTTTGCCAGGGTGTAGGGCTTGGATGGCTTTGATTATCTTAGCAAATTATCTTTGATGAGAAGCAGATGATGGAAGTGCAACTAGATCAGTTTTTTTAAGGATCGTTTAGCATCTTTCAATATCATACATTACCATCTTTCTGGATCAGCAGATGGGGTGCGTTGGTCTTTCTGGTGGGCAGAAAGGGCGGAGATTTGGGGAGCAGATACAGTCTTGGAAATAGAAATTACATACACTTCTGCTTTTAAATGCTTGTATGGATAGATTGAAGCAGCCATGTTGGGAATCCATTCCAGATATGATATGTTAAGATATGTTACTTTCCCTTTATGCTGCTAACAGTTTTTAAGAAGAGAAGCTAGGAGACTGCATGGTGGTGCAGCATTTTCCTGAAGGTTGTCCATGGAATGTTATTATCTTACGACTTCCGGGGAAGAAATAGTGAACTTGGAGGTGAAAAACGTGGTGGAATGAAAGAGTAGGCCATCTCACTGTAATTCCTTTGTGAACAAGGAGAAGATTTGAGATTACCCCACAAGGGCTCCAAACAGTTGCTCCTTGCAAGGAGACCACTATATTTATAGGGCTTGCCTTCAAAATGACATTGGGTTGGCATACTTCCTTTTCTAATCACTTTCAGAAATTGCTTGTTTGTTGCTTTTTGGCTATTAGGAACCTTGGGATCGACATGTTTTATAGCACCAGGTGAGTTTTCACCAATCCTTAGCAAAAGAAGTTTTAAATAGAAGTTAAAAGACTTTTAAAAATATTTTTTAATAAACAGCAAAAGGGTGCTAAGAACTTTGAGTTTGGGGTGTTACAATGGATTAAGGATCCAGATGAATTTTGAAATAAGGTTTTGGAATTAATTATAAAAATCCTTCCCATGGGAAAATGTTTTTATTTTGCATTCTTTAAAACAAAACATGATAGGATGAGACTTTGAAGGTTGGACGCTAGAGGAGACCAGAAGGAACTAACAATTATAATTAAAGGAGAAAACTTAAATTTGACTTAGTAATACTGAATGAAGCAAAATATTTTAACAGTGAACACAGCAAAGGATATTTTTGAACAATGGGCTCAAAAGTATCTGCCTCTATAGATAGAATGTGTTGAAAAGATATTATAGAAGAGGAACAATGATTAAAATCGTATTTTGCTGTATTATCTTTAGCAGCTTGCAAGTAATTAGCTGCTATATTTTGACAGAAAAAAGGGCTGAATTTAGATGCCTGCTTTCTTTTCGCTATTACTTGGTGGTTGTGAGCCCTGGTCCTTTCCTGTCCCCCACCCTGCCAGAGATGCATGCAGGTGATTTATGGAAAACCCCTGAGTACTTTTAAATAAATGTGTGACATTGGTGTCAGCTCAAAGAGTGAATATAGTACCCAATAATATTGTGCAACTCCTCACTTGACATAGCCAGATGCATATCTTTTAATTAGCAGATATAAAACTCAAGTCACTAATGAGTTAATAATTAGTATCTTTAATAGTAACCAGAATGATTTTCTTCATTTATAATTGGTTGTGTATTTTCTGTTTTTACGTCCTCTTTCTTCATGCCCTCAAATAAGTACCGTGTGTCAACTCTGATTTCACATTTTCCCCTACCTTCTGCTGTGTCCTGAGTTTTGACTGATAAATTTGCCATCCATTGTTTTTTTAAAAAATATATATCTTTATTAAAAAATTTAATTACAGTAATACAGTCTAATACAAAGTAAATTAAGAGAGAAGAATGTCGCAAATGAAGGCAAATCTACGTGTCCCAGGATAATGTTGCAGGATCTAATCTGAGTCGGACACTGGGACTAGAGGTTTAGTCTTCCAAGCTTTTGGCTCGTGCTGGAGCCCATCCTCAGGGAACTTCTCTCAGTCAAAAATGGGTGCACTGGGCTGTTCTATGCATAGTATTTATGTGGAACCTGGTTGTGTGTGGCTTTTAGTTGTTAATTGGGGTGCTGATGGCCAGTTATTAAGTTGTTGACTATTTCCTTGTGCTGCCCTGCCCTCAGTTCCTAAGTACCTGGTAAGCTGGTGTAAATCAGCATTCCTCTTGACTCGACAAGGGGACCGTTCTCCAGGTTCAGTCATCTAGAGGCATGTTTCTGCCCCCCCTCCCTTTCCATCATCAGAAGAATGTAAAAAAAAAAAGAGTAAGAAGTGCAAAAAAAAAAATCTAAAAGAGAAAGAAAAGAAAAAAGAGTGAAATGAAAAGAAATATATAAGGAGGTGACTTCCAGTCTTTATCACAAGAAGTTTAAATCTGGTAACTCTTCACCTATAAGGTTACAGATAATTTCTCCTTCCCATAATGCATCCCTTTAAGCAAATATATAAGACATCAACTTTTCAGTCCTAGTGTCAGGAAAAAGTCTGTAAAGGGTTATCAGCTCCATTTCATACAATAAACTAAATTATTAATGTATCTTAAATAGAAAACTGTATATAGATAGATTTTTTTTACTCCAAAAGCATTTTATTAAAATAAATTAGATAAAAATAAATTAAAAAAATCCAATTTAAATAAAACCTTGACTTTTTGGATTTTTTTAAAAAAAGCCGTTGATTATTATCCGAAATGAGATTAGTAAATTTAGTGCCCTTTAAAAGGCTTTGCTGCAATTGTAAGCTTAATGATTGACCCCTTTGTCTCCTGGCACTCAAACCCTGGTGATACTGCTGTCTTGCAGTCTCTATACAAGGAACAGCTGTCCAGAGCGCATGTGAGTGATCTCCCATCTTTATTTATTTTATTTATTTATTAAACTTATATACCGCCCTTCTCCCGTAGGACCCAGGGCGGTTCACAAGGCGATTAAAACATCTTCTCCTTGTCTGTTCCAAAGAACTGGTCTACTCACCAGTTCTTCAGTCTTTGACATTGTCTCTGCTCTCCGTGGAGAGGTGTGTAACTTGCCATGTCTCCACTGGAAGTCAAGTCTGGCTGTCATCCATTGCTTTTCCAGTTATTTATTGCTGTCCACAGCTTCAGGTCCCATCAATTAAGCAATGTTATCTAATTGAATCCAGGAAGAGTGCTTTCCCTCTGGAATTATATCCCCTAGAGATCTGAATGGCTCCCCTCCAGATCTCCAGGAAGCTGTTAAAGGCCTGGCTTTTCTCCCAAGTCTTGGGGCAGGGGGCAAGATTAGGCCCCTATTTAATTTTGATGGGAATGATTGTTTACATGTTTGTGTTTGGGGCATTCCTGATCTCTTTTTGATTTTTGCACCTTTTCTTTTCAATTGTAAAGCATCGAGAGTCACTAGGAGTTGATCGCCTCTAAATTTTATAAATAAAACATGTAGGCCTTCTGTTTTCTCTGTAGGAGCAGGAGAAAACAGTAGGTCTGTCATGCTGCATCTGTAGATGCCAAAACCCAGAAGCATGACACAAAATCCCCTTGTTAGCTCTCCTTATTCAGAAGAGGACTTGTAAAACTAACAAAGGGCTCTTAGGAGAGCGCATATCATCACTTAATTGATATGTAGCTTTATTGGTCGAAATTCCTCATTCCCAATTTCTTAAATCAGCCGATTTTATTCAGTCCCCCCCCCCCTCTTTTTCTTTCTTTCTGCTTGCTCACTCCTTAATGCTACTGTTTGACTTTGGTAGTTTTGGCATAGAGGTCTTTCATCTCTCCCAGCAGTTTACCTGAGAGAATTTTAGACAATAGTGGATTACGCGGTATAGCTTCTCCTTCAATAGCCTACAAAATATTTATCTTTTGTCTTATTGGCCCAGTCTTATGTTTAAAATAATAAATTTTCCTTCTTTATTTTTGAAAAATTATGAGCAGCATCTTTAAAAAAATACAGCTATTAGCTTTTTTTTTTTTAATAAAAATGAGCTTTGTACGCTTAGATTTGCAAGATTAAAATCTTAAAACATCTGCAGTTGTAGAATCTGTATCATTGTAAGAGGGTTGGTTTCAAGAAATTACTACAAATGTATCTGCTAGTACAGGTAGTCCTCAAGTTATGACCACAATTGAATCCAAAATTTCTGTTGCTAAGCAAGACAGTTAAGTGAGTTTTGTCCCACTTTATGACCTTTTCTGTCACAGTTGTTAAATAAGAATATCCAAGGCCTTAGGCCAGGATGTGCAAATCTTTTCACATGCATTTTTAAATTTGGAACAACAAAGTGATTGCAACAAGCTGCATAGACTCAAAAGACAGTAAAACTACATTTGGGGGAAGTATGCAGAAAAATAATAAAAGAAACAAAAAGCGGATAAATAAGCTTCTGCTCTGATTATCTGTTTCCATAGTAGCTGTCAAATGTTTTGAGAAGCCTTAAGGAATTCGATGGTTAGATAAATATAGGTGTCACTTTCTATTTGTGACTTCTGATTGTATGGCCTTTTAAGAGGATTACAGAAACAGTTAGTATAGCCTTTGATAAGGGGTTTTGAAAGGGCAAAAATGTTTTGTGGAAACATTCTCGGTAACTTATAAGAATAAAACCTATGTTAAAAGGTCAAGGAAAATAACAGTATATGAGCCAATGAATTTTGTATGACCTTTCTTATGTACTCTAGTTTGACTTCCAAGAAACACTTGCACATACTAGCTAACTTGAGCAACGTTTTCTTTTCTGTAAATAAATGTTACACTCTGGCATTGGCCAAGACTTCCAAACCACCACCAGATTACATGCAATAGCTGTCCAGTGCTTACTTCAAGGTATGCATAGAATCCTTTTCTGCTTTCTCCGACCCCACGTATGTTTGATGCCATCAAAGCTAATAAGGCCAGCTATATCTTTGGCAATACATGTTCAACATAGCACCAGATCTTTAAAAATGTGTCCATATAGGAAGTTGTATTTTTTCTGAAGACAAAATCCATACATGCACCCAGTGTAATTCCAGTTGCACTGTAAGAAAAGGAGAAAGTTAAAAATACGCTCCAGGGGTTTGCAGGAAAAAGAGAAATTGACAGAATTTATCTAGTGAAGAGCCTCATTCTATTCTGATGAATAGAATAGAATAGAAATAGCAACAGAAGAACAACTACCGTTAGTTGATTATAACCTAGTGTTTGTTCTGATTTTGAGATGCTTAGTGAGGTGAGAAATATAGTTATATCTAATTCTTCACCAGGCCTTTAATCAAGGAATACTATATGAATGGTTTTTGTTTGCATTTGTCTTTGTATTTTTAAATTAATGTTATTTTTATGAAGTTCCAGTCTACTGTTTGCTTTCTGTATTTTAATTATTCACTGAGAATCGCTTTGAGATTTGGAAAGTTTGAAATAGTATAAAAGTACATTTAGTAGTAATAACTGAAAAAGAGATGCTTGGGGAATGGTTTAATCAGGGGAAAAAAGATAAAATAGCTGAAGTGTGAGAAAGAAGTAGAATCTTTGTCTAAAAACTTAACTGCAACTCATCCGTATCCATTAAATTGACAAGGTATTCCAAAATAAACTTCCCAAACTCCAGATGGTTTGTACAGTAATTCCCATTATTCACAGTTACATTTGGGAGCCATGTTAGCTGAGTTGGCTTCTTGGGTGTTTAGGTAATTGGGTATGTTAATTTAAAACATTTTCAATACCTAAAAATCTGGAGTTCCTACTCTGAAGCTTTCTTTATTATATAACAAATTTGTGGTTCTAGCAAACGGAGGTTTTCTAAACTTTCATTTCAAAATGTTTCGAGCCTAATATTTCATGAAATGCCCTAAATTTGAATGCAAAATGTGCTGTCAGGAATGCTGCAAATATTATATAATGCTCAAAACTCCCACCCCCCCCTTTTTTTTTTTGCAAAATTACAAGCTTAAAATGAAATATTGCATGCTAATATATTGCACTTTGTTTTTTAATTTCTAATTATGTCAATTCACTGGCTATCATGTGTTGAAGCAAGAACTAGTAAAAGAATAATCAGATAATCAGTTCTGTTGCCTGAAATGACTAGATGTAGTAATTGCCCTTGTTAACAGAATCTTATACATTGGAAAGAAAGCGAACTTTTGATTTTAAATTACATTTGGAGAATTCTGGCATCTATAGCCTTCTTCTGTAAATTGGTTGATCTTAATAATGTAGCTATTTTTTTCTCCTTCTTTCAAAGTTAGCAGCATATATTATTTGTTAAATAAATCCTTGATTCCTCCTCTTGGAATACTATCCGTACATACGGTTTACATTTAAATAGTATAATAAGGTAATGTAGGGCAGCCTTTCCTGGTGTGGCATCTTCCAGTAGTATTAAAGTTGCTAGAAGTGCTTCAGAGCATACTGTTTGGGAATCCTAGGCCAACACATCTGGAGAGTGCTTGCTTACACAGGGAAATTTGCCAAAGGGTATCCAGTGCAGTATCATCTTTTTCAGTCATCCTTCTACACGCCCTAAAGAAATGGATTGATCAGTGTTTGCATAAAGTAATTTTGGTGCAGCAATGAACATGAAATAATAGCTTACATGAGTGGGAGAGGAAAAACTACTGGATATATAAAGGGAAAGTGAATTTTAACAGTAAGAAGAACCTAAGGAGAGGAGAGCTATCAAAACACACTGTAAAATGCTTCATATTCCTTGTGTATATTAGTCATCTGTCATAATTTTAGAACACAAATATCCGTAGTTAAACTTCTTCTGATGCTGGCTATTAGCTGCTAAAATGATATTTTACTAGTGATTACTTTTTTAATTAAGCCCATGTATTAGCCATAAAGCTGCTTGAGTGCATTGTAAATAAAATGCTGTAATAATGAAGTGCTTTAATTACATTCCCTAAAGTATGCATAGCACTCTGTAAATTTTTTATTTAAATTCTTAACATGTTCTATTTTCCCCCCTCAAATGGCAGTTTGAATCTAGCCGTAAAGGCTGAAGCTTTAGCCTTTAAAGTCATTTGAGCAAATTCCATGGCTGTTCTCCCAGTTACTGAGTTTTCATGGCATTTGCAGCAAGCTAATTGCTTCTGCTAATAAATAATCTAAAATCAATGCTGACAGCAGTTAATTGGCAGAGAGACTTTATTCTGTAAAGCACTTGGCTAACGACCTCCTTTAAATTAATAGCATTAAGTGCTATGAGGAAATAAATCTGAGGAATTGCCTGTCATTTGCTTGTCATGTCTAATAACTTCCAATAATGATAGCTGATAGATTTTTGCACATTCTATTATTGAAGTTGGTGCATGTAATTATTCTCCTCATTATATGTAAACAATTAGCAATATTTGGAGTTTCCTTGCAATAAAGCTGTTGAATGCAACTAGAGGTTAGAAATTCTTTTTGAAGCTAGATTTTGTTTCTGCTGAGTGCAGACATGTGCGTATATGCATGTCTGTAATTGCATGTATAAGTTATTCCAGGGCTTCTCTGGGTCAAATCCACTGGAACAGTGGGACTTCTCACTTCCCTGCTCTCTCTGGCATTCATCTTAATATTCTCCCCCACCTATTCGGGGGGGCAGGGGGGAATTCGCTAAGTTTTGTGGAGGAGATTTTGGAGGAGGAAGAAGCAGGAGAGTCTATTTCGCTAGGAAATGTTATTTTGTTATAGACTCTTAAATTTATGCACTAAAAGAAGTACAATGAAATGTGAAATCTGAAGAGGCCTATCTTGGCTAATAGAACTGAATTTTATTTTTAGCTTGAAGAAGTGATGGAAAAAGAAACATATAAGGCTGCTAAATTAATCCTTGAACGATTTGATCCAGAAGCCAAGAAGCCAAAGGTAGGGTCTAATCTCTGTACTAATTTTCTAGAAAATGCACCACAGAGAAAAACACTTTATGATATTATTATAATTGACAGGATGTTGAACCGCCATCTGCTGGAGCATCTGCAGTTCCAAGACCTGGCCAAGGTAATAGCTCTGCAAAACTGCTGCTTCTCATAAGGAAAATTGTATTTACACCATTTAATGCTTATTCCAAGAAGTTTTGAATAATTTGAAACATTGCTCCATTATGAATAGGATCTGTTTCTAAACAAGAATTAGAGTAGGAGAGCTTCTTTGTGAATGAGTGAAAGGAGCATGGGCTAGATTCTAGAAGAAGCAGAAAATTCCTCCCTCTCTCCAATAGACATGGTGAATCTGTGAAGTTGTGGACAGAAATACCCAAGGATGGATGTAGGTTTTTCCCTCTTGCTTGACCCTAGATCCCAGAAGGACACAGACTCCAGCAGCAGCAAACCTCTTGGCTGCAAATAGGATGAACTAAAAGCTTTTTCTACTGGCCATTTTTTTCCTTCCACGAGTCCACAGGCTTGGCAAAATCTAAAGGAGAAATTATTATAAATAAATACAAAGGCCCCCGTCCTCTCTTTTCAGCAGCGAAACAGTATTAAAAAATATTTGTATACATCTGGCAAAGAACTAAAACAAAGCTGATGTTGTATTTTGAAGCCATAAAGAAAAGATTTTTTTTAAAAATCAAGCCGCCTCCTGTAGTTATTTGAAAATATACATGGACAATTTTCTTAAAGAGCTCTAAGTAGGATGCAGAATTTTGAAAATAAGTTGGCCTGAAGTGGAGTAGTTCAAGGCAGAATTTGAACTGGGTCTCAAAATGATACAGAAGTTGCTGTTCTTATCTACACTAGGAATATTTTGTTCAGAGATGGTCCCTGCCATATAAATAATGATACTGAATTCAGAGCTACTCATTGCAGCTTTGCTGGAAGGACAATTCTAGCTCAAGTTGTATATTCCCCTGGTTGTGATTCTGTATGACTTAATACTTTTATCAGTAACAAATGTGCACACAGTCTTCAAGTTGGAGTCTGCTGAACTATCATTTTGGTCTGGTTTTGATTCAATTGGCTGACTCCTATCTGATCCTCAATCACACCTATAAAATGACAAGTTCAGAGCAGACCAGCACCATCAGCTGGTGCTAAAAAGTTGCTAGCACTTTTTAGCACCTACTTCCGAACTCATTATCTATGGCAAATTCCTGCAGAGCCAAAGGCAGTTTTATGTATTAAGGATGATTTAACAAGTCTCTCATTCCCTTTGAACTAGAGGCATTATGATAACGCACAAATGATTACTAACTAGGTATCTGATCTTTGTTTGCATGGACTTGAACTTGCTGTTCAGCCCTCCCCAACAGAAAGCTAACCACACCATCTCACTGTTCCATCTTCTTCTCAGAAAGATAACCAAATATATTCTGAAGTCAAAAATTGGAGCAGTTGTTTATTTCTGCGCTGATCAGGTCCGATAACCACAGAAGAATTTCATTGTGTTTGATAGATTTTGAATAGGGAGTGATAATGTTTGAAAAATTATCTAGTGGCCCAAAGAGCATTTGACTTATACTTGAATATAAGTGATTAGCATTTAAATGGAGATTATGTCATCTATATACTGATTCAAAAATGCAAAAGGATGCATCATTGCTTCATTGTTGTTCAGGCGAGACCCTCTCGTACAGTGGGGGAATGAAGTGCAAGAATAGATTGATTGGCTAACTTTAGTGCACTCTTCTGCTACATTTGGAGCGCAACTTTCTTTTTCCATCTTTAGCTGATGTAATATGTTGCCAGTTGTTGAATCACTTGGAATGTTGTTCACTAAATTAAGTATGTGGATGTTCTGTCAGAACTTCGCCATCGGACCCCAGTGCGAGAAAATATGCCTCCACCTGTCCCCGTTACACTAAAACAGGGATCACCAAAAGCTGTGGGTCTAGTCTCACCACCACCACCACCACCACCACCACCACCATCTTCTGGCTTGCCAAGAGACATTTCAGCACCCGGGGGACCTCCGGAGAGAATGCTATCATCAGCCTCACCGCCAAATATGTTACCACGACATCTTGGGTCCCGTACTTCCTCAATGCCTGGAATGGGTAAACAGAGCACTTAATGTTGTTTACAGTTTATATTGTTTCCTCTAGTTACCAATAAAACAGGCCATTTTCAGACAGTATGGAAATAGCATTTTGTTGGGAAATAGAAGAGCAGTTATCTGATTAAGCAGGAGTTCCATATTCAATTAGCCATAACTCTTTACAGCTGGCACCTTATGATAGTGAAGCCTATTGCCTGAGCTCATTTAACTGTTATGGCTTCTTTGTTTAAATGGCAATAAAACTTTGCAGGATTCTGTAGTCAACAATATAGCATACCTTTTTATGTTCTTGCTTTAGGCAAGCTCCAGTCTTATATAAATCAGGTACATGAGAAAACACTTCCAGAATACATTCAGTTTCATACAAAGCTCTGGACATATTTTTAACGCATGTTTTGACATTTATTTAAATTTTTTCCTCTAAGCCAAAAATACAGTGCTGTAAAGATTAAAGCATAAAATACTCAGGAAGTGAAGAGGATTTTCCCCGTTAGCAGAACTTTCTAAAATAACAAGCTGATAACCAGGAGTTAACATCACTTAGCATCTTATTTGAAACATTTGACCTCTCAATTTGTTTTAACTGAACTCAGAGTTCCTGTTTTATAGATGCGTCTTTTTTCAATTGCGCACATAAAACTTTGCAACGAGTACCTCTCATTTATTCAACGTTTGTAGGCTACCTCAAGCTATGTAGAAGAAGGTGGCAAAAAACAATTCAGTGTATGATAAAATTAAAACAATCAGAAATATTATAGTAATTTTAAATAAATCCACGAAGATTACCCAAATCATACTAAATACCAGAAATGTAGCACCAATTTCACTTGTGCCTGGAAAGCAAGGAAGTTTGTAGTTTCCCATAATTCAAGTATTCCATGGACTTGGGCTGCTGCTGAGAAGTCTTGCCACCTGGTCATATGCTCCCTGCATTAATATTACTTAATTCTCAGTATGCCTTTGTCCATCTTTTCCTACTTCTGAGTAAAGTCCAGGTATTAAAGGATGAGGCGGTTTTCCAAGATGGGAGCCTGGCTCTCATCGTACTGTACATCAGAGGTCCCCGACCTTTTTGGCACCAGGGACTGCTTCCATGGAGAAAGGTTTTTCCACGGACCAGTGAGTGCGTGGTTTTGTGTGCTGCCTGCATCCCACGGATGGGGCTTTGCTTGTTTGTGTGGACCAGTTGCTGCATGCCGCGGCCCGGTATCGGTCCACGGATTGGGGACCCCTGCTGTACATTATACTTTTTTCGTCTGTCTTGCTTTAAAATTGCGACCTACTTTGGGTCCTCTGTTTAATTTCAAGCTGTGTTTATGTAACATAGTTACCTCCAGTATGCAGTATGCCAGATGTATTTTCCACTTGATTATCTTGGAGACAAAGTTGTTAACTTTTACTATATAGTGGGTGACATTGTCTAAGCCTGTCTTCCCCTACACTGCACAAACGGGAGTTCCACATCTAGACATGTTATATTGTCAAGCTAAGTTGTAGCTGACTATATCCAAAGAAGCTAAGTTCGTTAAACAGGAGTTCTTAGTTCTTTATATAGAATGCCAGAATGTGATACCACTGTGGAAGAAATAGACTGAAAGCACTTCATGCAGGAACATTTCTCCTTGAGAAATGAGAAGATTTGAATACCAAGTTCTTGTGATCAAGAACTCACACTATAGCTATATTTAGATTGTGTTAATTCTTTCTTTGATTTTACTATAAATAGGAATCATTTTATTGGAGCCCATTAGCAGATGCAAATCTGTGTACCCACAGGAATGCATTGGTGCAGCAATGGGAAATGGAATGAATTGAGTCTGTGCAGAACTCTTGCAGGATGGGTGAATGATTATGACGCCATATACGAGAAAGCTTTATTTTTGCTTATTCTGCACTGTTTTGGGCTGTTGTTGATTTAGAGTGGTGACTTATATTTCTTTTAAAAATATTTTTTGTATTTGGTGGAGCTTCAGTTCTTTACAACCCCAGTGATCTCACAGCTTTGCCCTTCATAGTAATATAACAATATTTTAACTTTTCTAACTGAACTGTATTAGTAAAAGCTGAACCATACATTTAGAGAAAGTGATTATTAATAATACAGCAATAATGTAATATAACAACATAAATAGGTAATATTATCCATCCTAAATGTAGACTGTGAATTCTTTGGAGACAGCCACAGCTATGCGTGCAACTGATGTCACATAATAATGGTGGTTATAAATATAAGCAAAACATAGCAAAGCATTATTTTGTTTTTGAGTTCCAATCAGCTAGCCGGATTCTATTGATGAACAGGTCATACCTGTTGCAGAGCCCTGTTTTCCTTTTTCAGTAAACAGTTTGTATCCTGGTTTTCTCACCTCTTTTTGGCCTTTGGGCACATTGAAAATTTGAGAGTGTGTTGCAATTGCCCTGAAAGCCCATTTGCAAAATGACTATTGTAGTGACAGGACTCATCACAAGCTAAAAATTCAAGTGGGTTGTGAAATTGAGAGGTTGCCAAGAGAAGGATTCATTGGCACACTGATGCTTATTGGGATTGCTCAAGTTTCTGGATATGAATAAATTTATCTTCTAAGTTGCATGTTTTAAAAAGATTATTTTTATTTTTATTTCCCAAGCCATGCAGTGTCTTTCAGCACATTGTAAGTCTTTGCTTCTTATTTCCCAGCGATACTTTTTTCCCCCCTTCAGCATTCAGTACTAATTTTGCTACTAGTGGGGGTAATACAATTGCTGCCCTACTATAAAATCATTTTTGAATAGAAATTAAAGAATCAAGCTCTGCCATAAGCAGAGGACAGTAGATTTCCCCATTTCTCTGCTTTGGATCGAATATTTGTCTGTGTCAGACAGAGACCAACCTATGTTTCACTTTAGAAGCATCCCGTAATTGGTTCTTTCCAGGATTCCCTGTTGGCAGTTCTAATGTAACACCAGCTGCCTGCAATTAGTGCAGGTTCGAGTCCCACCAGGCTCAAGGTTGACTCAGCCTTCCATCCTTCCGAGGTAGGTAAAATGAGGACCCAGATTGTTGGGGGCAATTAAGCTGACTTTGTAATAATGCCGCTTGGGGGGTGTATGAAAGCCCTAATAAGCAGGCATATACATAGAATGAAGGCTACTGCTAAGCTTGTAAGCCGCCCTGAGTCTTCGGAGAAGGGCGGGATATAAATGGAATTAAAATAAAATAAATAAAATAAAATAATGGGTAGCTTTATTTTCTATGGATTTGGGGGTATATGACAAAGGTACATTTGAGTCAGGCAAGCAAAACCTTAAATGGAAGGGAATTGCTGATAATGTTTCTGTGTGGAATCTTTTTGGCTTTACTCTAATAGGGCGGGACTATGTCCTACTAAATTTCTGAATACTTTGTATGGGTACCCTCAGGGGCCACTGGAGGACAGATTTAAGACTTAAAATAATGGAGGGAAGAAAAATTAATACTTCTGTTTTTTTAAAAAATGACCCATATTCATTAATGGTAATCATCGTTAATGATTGTTAAATGTGATCAGTTTTAACTACCGGTATATCTTTTGGCAATTAGGAAATGAACACCCTCAGTTAACTTAGTTTTGTAGCATATTGCATGACAGTCCTTGTGTTGGTACAGGAATTTCATTGATCAAACACTGTATGTAACATTTAACTTGTAAGGCATCCTTAGCAGCATAAAAATAATCAAATTTCTTGAGCTACAATTTCCCATCTTGTGAGAAATAGCAGTCAAAGTCCATATGACTGCATTTAATTAGCTCTAAACTAGAAAAGATCATTCATTTTTTCATTACATTATACTTTGTGGAAGAGAATCAATTTAACATGTATTATTACAGAGCTTCCATATGTCTAAAAATTAATAACCAGCAGGTAGTTGAGAGTTTGCCAAGCTTTGGAGAAATAGCCAGCCTGCCCACAATTATTGCTTTTGATGTTCATATTAATTACCCTTGTCCATATCAGCATGAAGAATAAGAAGTGTACTTAGATGGTTTGTTACTGTGCCAAGTAACCAGAGGGATTCTTGAGGCACATGAGCTCTTGTTTTAGGCTTCCTAATTATAGTTAGACTTTACTTTGCAATGGGCACTTCCAGGTCCAAATGTGCATAATAGTCTTGACCGTTAATTTGTTTTTTGTTTTGTTTCGTTTTTATTTTCTGGTCCTAAAACTGTTTATTTGGAAAAAGATTCCCTTTTGTTGGCAATTGGACATTGTGGACTCTTATTAATCTGTGTAAAATAAAATGGAGTCTTATTCAATTTGTCTAATAATTATAATAGAAATTAACATTTCCAGTTTATATACCAACATTTATTTATTTATTATTTATTAGTTGAATTTATATACCGCCCTATTCCCGAAGGACTCAGGGCAGTTCACAGGGCAATTAAAACAGTACAAAAAAGAGAATAAAATGGAATTAAATTAGTACAAGCCCACAATTAATAATAACAATAAAAATTTAAAATTTAAAATTAATTTAATATAATTTAATATGATTTAATTAAAATACTTTAAAATTTAAAATCCCTCAGTCCAGGCCAGACAATTCAAACAACCAGGTTTTTAAGTCCCGGCGAAACGAGCAAAGGTCGGGGGCAGTCCGAAGCTCCATCGGCAGTTCGTTCCAAAGGGCGGGCGCACTCACAGAGAACGCCCTCCCCCTGGGAATCACCCGCCGGCAATCTCTAACCGGCGGAACCCTAAAGAGGCCATCCCTGTGGGCGCGCACAGGACGATGGGAAGCTGATGCTGTTAGCAGGTGCTCCCTAAGGTAATCCGGACTCATGCCATTTGATTTTTCTGTTTGTGATATTAAAGTCTGGCAGAGTTTGGGCCTAAAGGATTCTTGTCTTCAGGGAGCAAATACTTCAAGCTACTTCATAATCTAAGGGTCTTCAAATATGTTATGTTATAACTTCCACAATTCTCAAGAAGTAGTTCCAAAACATATTGTAGTCTAGCAGCGTCCAAGAACTGACACAGCTAGAACCAACTTGCAAAGGAATGTGTCTTCGTAGATTTGAATGGAAAAACATCATGAGGAACCTGATTGAAGAAAGTCTACCAGTATTGCTCGGCTTGTCTGATAAGAAGAAACAACCATGTAATTTAAACAATATTTTTTAACATTGATTTTCATGGTCTTTTATCCAAAACCTTGTTTCTTCTCAAGACGTTTATGCACGACAAATTTCCATGCATTTTTCATTCAGAATTCATTGATAAACATTCATATACAGTCACTCTAAAGTTTGATTTTCTGGTTGGCCGGTTGGGCAGTCTCTGGTCCATCCATCCGTCCATCCATCTATCCAATTTATATTGTAGCTGCCCATTTGTCAAATGATGGAGGGGCCAACTAAGGTTAAAAATAGCTACAAAGGAAAATTGTAAAAATAATAGGACATTAAAAACCCCTAAAAGATACTGCATTGAGGACCAGTCAGCTAACTCATAATTGCCACAGGCTTTTGCATCATCCTGGCCCAGTCTCTAGTTTGAAAACCATTAAGCTTCCATTAAAAAAAATGTGTGTGTTGTATGTGTTAGGCCAGGGCTGGTAGTCCTTTGGGACAAGTAGTAAGGCAGATTGTACCCATAACAACAGTCCTTTAGAGAATAGCACCTCCTCCTACAAGGCATGGACAATAGCCATCGTTCAACTCTCTAATAAGATGCTTGAGAAAACTTGATGACATTACAATTTGCTTATCAGAGCACAACATGTTTGGTCAGTCCTCAACAGCTGAGCCATTCTGTGGAGCATAATGGTAACAATTGGAAATTAAGCCTCTTCCTTTCTGAATTACCTTATTACACATTTTTAATGGTTAATTGTTGCTTGAATTCTTTCTTTAAAAAAAAACTAGACTAGGCAGATCTTGATCTGATCCAATGTACGTAAGCACATTCTTGCTTTTTTAAAAAAAATAAAAATAAAGAGATCAGCTGTACTTTAAGTATTAAGGTATTTGTTAATGAAACATTCATCAGTGAACTAGCCTTTCTGATTTAAAAAATCCCCCAGATAATAATCATCACTGGTTGGAGCGTGACACTGAAATGGAATTTGAAAGCAGGGATTTATAAACGTGCTGAAGTTGTTGTTTCTTAATATTAAAAATAATTATATTTTATTTGACTCAATCAACCCAAGTTCTTCAGGCTGGCTAGATGAGCTGCATATTAAAATCACTAAAACAGTAGAAAACTATAAATACTCTAGGGAGGGAAATAAGAATGTATAAAAGCTACTAGTCTTAATGTGGGCAGTTAAATTCAAAGTTATTTATTAAATCCTTAGGAGAAGAAAACGTTTTAGTCTGTCATTAAGATTTTCCTTGGGATAAAAGGGAATGGGGTATTCAAACACAGCATCCTTCTGGATAGGAGAGGGAGAGTGCTCTTTGCAGCCTTCTGGAGATCTTGTCAATGATTGCTGGACTATCTCCTGTGATAAAATTGGGGAGCAATTGTTACCTGGCAGTGATGCTAATGTATTGTATCTAGATAGGAATGGATGCCAAAGTAAAAGCATTCACCTGTGGCATGGTCAAAGTGGGTTGAAGTTCTCATGCGTAATTCAGTGCCTGGAGCGAGGTGCTTCCCCCCCCCCCCCACATACACTCTATTCTGTTTTGCTGACAGAGCTAAAGTTGACTCCTTTCTCTCTAGCTTCTTTCTGTTCCAGGGCCTGTTTCCCATAATTAACAATAAGGAAGTGACTATAGGTCCATCTAGCCCAATATTGTTGGCACGAATTGTCTGCTGCTCTTTTAAGATCTTAAATTGGAGCCTTATCAGTTCTTCCTGGAAAGGCCAGTATAGTGGGATATAATGTAATTTCTAGAATACGTTTTCCTACCACGTGTCTCTCATATGGGCTGAAACATTTTTATTTCTAGTGAAGTTTAGATTGAAAGCTACTTTTGTCTTTCAGGCCTTCACCCTCCAGGACCCCCATTGGCAAGACCTATTCTTCCTCGAGAGAGGGGAGCATTAGATAGAATTGTTGAATATTTAGTTGGAGATGGTCCACAGAACAGGTAAAATGTTGCTCGTTGCAATAAGTGAATTTTATAGCTATGGCATGAAATGCTAGCAATTTCTTACCTTACTTTTTAGATAACATCAGAAATCTAGGTCTGCCTGCTCCAGCTGAGATGTCCCTGAGTCATCTTCAACTCTTCAGTAAAATTCCTTGAATTCCCTCGCCATTATTGAGAATTCTGGGGATTGAGATCTAGATTTACAGAGAGCATCTAGATTGGTGCTGGGATTGACTGCGCTCTGCTAAATAACAGATATTCTTGCTATGGCTTTTCTCCTCGCTTTTCTTGTCTCTTGCATAAATTAGGGAATGTAAAGAAAGTCATGTGGAATCGGGCTCTTACAGTGTCAATCCAGATACTGTACAGATGGTTCTCGCTTAACAAACAGTGGTTTAGTGATCGTTTGAACTTACAGTGGTGCTGAATGAGTGGCAGTTATAGCTGGTCCTGGTACTTCGGTCACTTCCATTCTCCCCCCGCCGCTATGTATTTGTAATCCAGGCACCTGGCTTGTAATTATAATGTCACAACATTTCAGGGGTCCTATGATCGTCGTTTGCAACCTTTCTGGCTGATTTCCAGCAATGGTGAAACTGGCAGGAGGTCACAAATGGCAACCATGTGACGTTCTTGCTTAATGTCTCTCAGTGATTTGCATAATGATGACAACTGGAAGTGCCAGAATTAATATTGCTAAGCAGTGCAGTCACATAATGTTGTGCTTTATGACTTGCATTGCTTAGTGATGGAACTTCCATTTCCAGTTATCATGGTTAAGGGACGACTACCTGTATAGCTAGCCAGAAGTCAATGGTACTGAGTTCAACTAACTTTAATTTGATTGCAGCCATTGTGTATCTTTCTAATAACATAGCTAAATAATTTCAAAACAGTTATTTTATCTGAGAAAAATAGCCACAAATTGTAATAATCTGTAACTGATGAGGCCAGATATGTCAAGTATTGCTTAATATAAGCAGCTATTTGTAACCTTTACAAAAACTATTTATTGCAGCATGAGTGTGAGAGTTCAAAACCAAATTGCAAATCCTAGACTAAAAATATTTAGATGATTCCTGTAATGTTCAATTATTGTATATTTATTTATATAAAAAAATCTACACAGCGCCCTATTTTGATATCTGCACACACGAATTAAAGGCAGAGAATGGTGGAGGAGGGAATGGGCACTTAAGGTTCCTTCAGTTATTGTACTAAATATGTGGACATTATAGAATGGAGTACAGAGATCAGGTGCAAGTTAGAGGACACGTGGGGATAATCGTACAGGGAGTGCAGAATTATTAGGCAAGTTGTATTTTTGAGGATTAATTTTATTATTGAACAACAACCATGTTCTCAATGAACCCAAAAAACTCATTAATATCAAAGCTGAATATTTTTGGAAGTAGTTTTTAGTTTGTTTTTAGTTATAGCTATTTTAGGGGGATATCTGTGTGTGCAGGTGACTATTACTGTGCATAATTATTAGGCAACTTAACAAAAAACAAATATATACCCATTTCAATTATTTATTTTTACCAGTGAAACCAATATAACATCTCAACATTCACAAATATACATTTCTGACATTCAAAAACATAACAAAAACAAATCAGTGACCAATATAGCCACCTTTCTTTGCAAGGACACTCAAAAGCCTGCCATCCATGGATTCTGTCAGTGTTTTGATCTGTTCACCATCAACATTGCGTGCAGCAGCAACCAGACACTGTTCAGAGAGGTGTACTGTTTTCCCTCCTTGTAAATCTCACATTTGATGATGGACCACAGGTTCTCAATGGGGTTCAGATCAGGTGAACAAGGAGGCCATGTCATTAGATTTCCTTCTTTTATACCCTTTCTTGCCAGCCACGCTGTGGAGTACTTGGACGCGTGTGATGGAGCATTGTCCTGCATGAAAATCATGTTTTTCTTGAAGGATGCAGACTTCTTCCTGTACCACTGCTTGAAGAAGGTGTCTTCCAGAAACTGGCAGTAGGACTGGGAGTTAAGCTTGACTCCATCCTCAACCCGAAAAGGCCCCACAAGCTCATCTTTGATGATACCAGCCCAAACCAGTACTCCACCTCCACCTTGCTGGCGTCTGAGTCGGACTGGAGCTCTCTGCTCTTTACCAATCCAGCCACGGGCCCATCCATCTGGCCCATCAAGACTCACTCTCATTTCATCAGTCCATAAAACCTTAGAAAAATCAGTCTTGAGATATTTCTTGGCCCAGTCTTGACGTTTCAGCTTGTGTGTCTTGTTCAGTGGTGGTCGTCTTTCAGCCTTTCTTACCTTGGCCATGTCTCTGAGTATTGCACACCTTGTGCTTTTGGGCACTCCAGTGATGTTGCAGCTCTGAAATATGGCCAAACTGGTGGCAAGTGGCATCTTGGCAGCTGCACGCTTGACTTTTCTCAGTTCATGGGCAGTTATTTTGCGCCTTGGTTTCTCCACACGCTTCTTGCGACCCTGTTGACTATTTTGAATGAAACGCTTGATTGTTCGATGATCACGCTTCAGAAGCTTTGCAATTTTAAGAGTGCTGCATCCCTCTGCAAGATATCTCACTATTTTTGACTTTTCTGAGCCTGTCAAGTCCTTCTTTTGACCCATTTTGCCAAAGGAAAGGAAGTTGCCTAATAATTATGCACACCTGATACAGGGTGTTGATGTCATTAGACCACACCCCTTCTCATTACAGAGATGCACATCACCTAATATGCTTAATTGGTAGTAGGCTTTCGAGCCTATACAGCTTGGAGTAAGACAACATGCATAAAGAGGATGATGTGGTCAAAATACTCATTTGCCTAATAATTCTGCACTCCCTGTATTTCTGAATTTTAATGCTGTCTGATGTGAGACTACTTCAAGATAATTTTGGCTCTGATCCTTTCTTTAGATACGCCCTGATATGCCAGCAGTGTTTCTCACATAATGGGATGGCTTTGAAGGAAGAGTTTGAATATATTGGTAAGAACAAATCTATTTAGTCTGCTATTTCAGTTCTAACCAAGGTGCATTTAGGCTTATATTTACATATCATATTGGTTTTTCCTTTAGATTAAAAACTTCATTCTGTGATCTAAAAATTCTTGAAATTGTTATTTTTTTTCAAAAAGCTTAAACAAAATTAGTTATTTACCATGCACATAAATATTTACCACACTGTTTGGGGGAGTAGGAGTCAAATCTATCTGGAAAGCACCAGATTGGAGAAGGCAATTTTCTGGGATCTGCACAACAGGTATACAAACTGGCTATAGAAATGTAGTTATTTGTTCGTATTCTTTAAGACTATTTTGGTATAAATAATTCACTGAAATGTTTAAAGTTTTAGGCCCTTATTTTGCGAGAATTTAAACAACAAAATTGCTGGAAAACACTAGAAATGAAGCAGGAGCAGACTCCAGGGGTATGCTTTAATTTTATGTTAGTAACTTAAAGTAGGCACAGCCTTTGGTGAACAGAGGTGTTAATTTTGCTTCTTATCAGCAAACACAAATCAGCATGCAAGTAATGCAGATTAAGGCTCTTTTTTATGTGGATATACCCACCCATGTGCTCTTAGCTTTGTGAATATGCTCCAGACAATAATCAATGCATTTATGATGTTCCTGAGTATCAAGATAACAGAATATTTTGTTGAAATACATTTTCATTCTCTGTGCCTGTATAGCCCAAATATTGACTGTGTATGCACAGACTTTTCCAACATTTCTTTTTCAGCTACATTGATGTAGGCCTATTAGTTTGTATCAGTTATACTCTGCATATAAATAACATATTAAATTTTATAGACTGACATTTGCCTGCTTGCCGTAACTCTTTGGTTTGGGATAAGCTGTATTTTTCCAGAAATATATAGTATAGTATTTTCCCAACTTTATTTAAAACCCCTCTTTAATTCATGAAATATTAACAGCAATGCTTGGAAACCAAAATGTAACATTTTGTAACATTTTATAAATATTCAGAATCCGTATGCATACTAAAAGATGTGTGAATCAACTTATTTTGTGTCCATGTCAATTTTCCTCACTTTTTAAAAAATGAAGTTTCAAATTGCCAACATACGCTGGATCATGGAGAAAGCTAGGGAGTTCCAGAAAAACATCTACTTCTGCTTCATTGACAATGCTAAAGCCTTTGATTGTGTGGATCACAACAAACTGTGGTAAGTTCTTAAAGAGATGGGAGTACCAGACCATCTAATTTGTCTCTTGAGAAACCTATATGCGGGTCAAGAAGCAATAGTGAGAACTGGACACGGAACCACTGATTGGTTCAAAATTGGGAACGGAGTCCGGCAAGGCTGTATACTGTCGCCCTGCCTATTTAACTTATATGCAGAGCACATCATGAGAAAAGCAGGGCTAGATGAATCAAAAGTTGGAATTAAGATTGCCGCGAGAAATATCAACAACCTAAGATAAGCAGATGATACCACTCTAATGGCAGAAAGTGAAGAGGAACTAAAGAGCCTCTTGTTGCGAGTGAAGAAGGAGAGTGCAAAAGTTGGCTTGAAACTTAACATTAAGACAACCAAGATCATGGCATCCGGCCCTCTCAATTCCTGGCAAATAGATGGGGAAGAAATGGAGGTAGTGACAGATTTTATTTTCCTGGGCTCCAAGATCACCGCAGACGGGGACTGCAGCCAAGAAATTAAAAGACGCTTGCTCCTGGGGAGGAAAGCCATGGCAAATCTAGACAGCACACTAAAAAGCAGAGAGATCACCCTGCCGACAAAAGTGCGTATAGTCAAGGCTATGGTCTTCCCAGTTGCAATGTATGGCAGTGAAAGTTGGACCATAAGAAAGGCTAAGCGCCAAAGAATTGAGGCCTTTGAACTATGGTGCTAGAGAAGACTCCTGCGAGTCCCTTGGACTGCAAGGCGATCAAACCGGTCAGTCCTAGAGGAGATCAACCCTGACTGCTCTTTAGAAGGCCAGATCCTGAAGTTGAAACTCAAATACTTTGGCCACCTAATGAGAAGGAAGGACTCACTGGAGAAGAGCCTAATGCTGGGAAAGGTTGAGGGCAAGAGAAGAAGGGGACGACAGAGAATGAGGTGGCTGGATGGAGTCACTGAAGCAGTAGGTGTGAGCTTAAATGGACTCCAGAAGATGGTAGAGGACAGGAAGGCCTGGAGGAACATTGTCCATGAGATCGCGATGGGTCGGACACAACTTCACAACTAACAACAACAACAGCTACTTGTATGATTGAATTGATAATTTGTCCTAAAAGCATGTTGATAATCTGCATTTCTGAGAAAATAATGTATCTTTTTAACTTTTAAAAGTTACTAAGTTTCAAAAAGATTATAGTTAATACTGTATTTCCTGAAAGGCACTGATTATAATTTGTAGCATTATATATAAACTATATACAACTATCAAAAGGTGCTGTACTCTAAAAAAACTATACAAAATAGAAATTACTAAATAATCCTAGTGTTATTGTGTAACATGGTATATCTTCATTATTATAAAATAGAATCTGAACAAAGAGATCCTTGGTATTGAATCTTCCATTAAAAATAACCCATATCTTATTAATCTGTTTAAAATATCAAATGGAAACAAGATAGATATTGTTCACATAAAGATGTTATGTCAGAGCATGCACAGTTCTGTTGTGCGAGACAACCCAGGAGACAGTGGTTTGTAATAAAAGGTGATTTATCTACAATATAATACAGTTATACAAAAGCAACAATACACGTGCTAAGAGCAGAATCCAACAAACCTTGATTATAGCAGGAAAATAGAAGAGAGAGAGAAAAACAAGATACATACACGTGGTGAAACAGCAAACTCCCAATACACAGCAAGTACAGCAGGAAACGGACAAGAGAGAAAGACTCCAGCAAGGCCTTCCCTTTTATACTCAAAAAGCTCTTAAAGGGATACTAACTTCTGCTGAGTCATTCCTAGCATTGCACCATTCACCTCACATTATACAAGCTGGTCATCTTCTAAATCATTACCGTGCCATGTTAAGTTTTGATATTATTTTCATATTAACTATGTATATATTATACACACAGAGACACATTCTCATCTACCTTTCAATAACCATTTTCATCTGGGCGATACATTTTGTTATGTTCTTATCCACTAAAATGGATACTTTCATGTCATATAAATATTACATATATTTTGGTTTCCCCAAATATGTAATTTTTGAGGATAATTTTTAGCATGGAAATATTCTTAGATGGATACTTGCAGATTCCATTTACGTCCTGAATTCCTGCAGAACAGACTACTTGAAGAGAAGTCTGTTTCAGATGATTCCCACATGCCTAGTATAAATACCCCCCACGGACACTCAGATTTGAATCTCAACTCACTACAAAACTACAGAATGTGAACACATTACCTGTTGTTTGCAAGATCTGAATTTGCTCTTCTTTAGTCCAGAAGATAAAACAGATTACTTTGTTCTTCAGAAGACAACATTTCAAGCCATTAGAAATACCATATCCTTTGTTGACTGAAGCTTTTATGTGAACAATATAAATACAGCAGTAGACCTCAGTTGATGAAGAATGTTGACTTAATAAGTCAGCTTAAAATAAGTTCATATCTGGATCTTTTAGTTACGAGTCTTTACTGTCTGATAGCTATAGCTCCCTCAATACAGTAGATCCCATAATTCCCTTTCTACCACATCCAGTCCAAAGTTAAAATATAAAGATTGATCAGTTCACTTGCCCTACAAAGTAGCTTTTATTCTTTAAGTCTTAAAATTTTCATGCTGTGGGGGAAAACTCCTATTAAATAGATTGCTACAGGGAGTGCAGAATTATTAGGCAAATGAGTATTTTGACCACATCATCCTCTTTATGCATGTTGTCTTACTCCAAGCTGTATAGGCTCGAAAGCCTACTACCAATTAAGCATATTAGGTGATGTGCATCTCTGTAATGAGAAGGGGTGTGGTCCAATGACATCAACACCCTGTATCAGGTGTGCATAATTATTAGGCAACTTCCTTTCCTTTGGCAAAATGGGTCAAAAGAAGGACTTGACAGGCTCAGAAAAGTCAAAAATAGTGAGATATCTTGCAGAGGGATGCAGCACTCTTAAAATTGCAAAGCTTCTGAAGCGTGATCATCGAACAATCAAGCGTTTCATTCAAAATAGTCAACAGGGTCGCAAGAAGCGTGTGGAGAAACCAAGGCGCAAAATAACTGCCCATGAACTGAGAAAAGTCAAGCGTGCAGCTGCCAAGATGCCACTTGCCACCAGTTTGGCCATATTTCAGAGCTGCAACATCACTGGAGTGCCCAAAAGCACAAGGTGTGCAATACTCAGAGACATGGCCAAGGTAAGAAAGGCTGAAAGACGACCACCACTGAACAAGACACACAAGCTGAAACGTCAAGACTGGGCCAAGAAATATCTCAAGACTGATTTTTCTAAGGTTTTATGGACTGATGAAATGAGAGTGAGTCTTGATGGGCCAGATGGATGGGCCCGTGGCTGGATTGGTAAAGGGCAGAGAGCTCCAGTCCGACTCAGACGCCAGCAAGGTGGAGGTGGAGTACTGGTTTGGGCTGGTATCATCAAAGATGAGCTTGTGGGGCCTTTTCGGGTTGAGGATGGAGTCAAGCTCAACTCCCAGTCCTACTGCCAGTTTCTGGAAGACACCTTCTTCAAGCAGTGGTACAGGAAGAAGTCTGCATCCTTCAAGAAAAACATGATTTTCATGCAGGACAATGCTCCATCACACGCGTCCAAGTACTCCACAGCGTGGCTGGCAAGAAAGGGTATAAAAGAAGACAATCTAATGACATGGCCTCCTTGTTCACCTGATCTGAACCCCATTGAGAACCTGTGGTCCATCATCAAATGTGAGATTTACAAGGAGGGAAAACAGTACACCTCTCTGAACAGTGTCTGGGAGGCTGTGGTTGCTGCTGCACGCAATGTTGATGGTGAACAGATCAAAACACTGACAGAATCCATGGATGGCAGGCTTTTGAGTGTCCTTGCAAAGAAAGGTGGCTATATTGGTCACTGATTTGTTTTTGTTATGTTTTTGAATGTCAGAAATGTATATTTGTGAATGTTGAGATGTTATATTGGTTTCACTGGTAAAAATAAATACTTGCAATGGGTATATATTTGTTTTTTGTTAAGTTGCCTAATAATTATGCACAGTAATAGTCACCTGCACACACAGATATCCCCCTAAAATAGCTATAACTAAAAACAAACTAAAAACTACTTCCAAAAATATTCAGCTTTGATATTAATGAGTTTTTTGGGTTCATTGAGAACATGGTTGTTGTTCAATAATAAAATTAATCCTCACAAATACAACTTGCCTAATAATTCTGCACTCCCTGTATCTCTCCCCCCTCCCCCCTGCCAAGCTTAAAATACAGGCAACCGTAATCGGTATACATCTGGGAGGTAAGCAAGAAGCAGAATAGGGTTTTCTGAATGAAGCAGCAGCTATTTCTTGGGACTAAAAGCACCAGGCCTCTAATCAAGCCATTTTGTCCTCTTCATCATTACCCCTCTGTCATCAAGATGGCTTCTTCTGCTTATTACCATTCCTATTGTACTCTTTTCCTCTATTTGCAGAGCTTTAAAGGGAAGAGAAGCATAACTTTTAATTTTAAAGATAGATCAGTTAAATTCTAACTGCTTACCTATTTCTTCCCTCTGTTGGGACTGCAGCCAATGACTAGCAGAGAATACTGATAAAAGAATCTTTACTAAGTCAATATTTCCATAGATAGATGGCTTATTAAAGCAGGGGCCTCCAGACGTACAGCTGTGCTCATTTTCTCTACAAATGGTTTAGCAGAGGCATGTTTAAAACTAGGTAAATGTGGCCCCAACTTCAGAATGGAGATAAAAAGCTGCTTTAAGTTTCCTTTGTCCTTCTATTCATTCATGGAATGATACCCTTCAGTTGGGCCCAATTGGAAAGTGTTGGGCAAGCGTTTTTGAACCAAGATAACTCAAATGGGATAACTTACAGAATGCTGGAACCCATGACTCCGATGGAAAAGAAACTTGGGAAAGTTGTGGCTGCATCAGTGCCGTCTCAGCTTCTGGCTCCTCTTCCCAGAAACCTGTAGGTTGTACAGTATGGTGCAAGGTAAGAGGAGAGGGCAGTACGCTTCCCCTCGGTTCCCACCTCCCTCTGGTCCCTGCAGGCAAATGGAGGGTGGCACAGTCTGACAGGCAAATTGGCTACTTTGGAACTGAGGAGGAAATTTGAAATCTCTTAATAGTGGTGGGCAGTGAGGGAAGGATGAGGGAGTGGCTCAAATGCCTGATGGTGAAGTAGGACTAGCTGGAGAAGGCCAGCAGTTGACAGTTGAACCCTCTTCCTCCATGGAGGGTGGGGGCTTTAGGGACAGGTCGAGATGGGGACTTGGGGGGGCGGGAGCGCGCGTGCAGTTTTCCTCATAGTCCCCGGCTCCCTTTGTTTCTCCTCCACCCAGTAAAGTGGCAGGCAGTTCTTCAGTTCAGCTGAGGAGGAGGGAAAGTGATTTCTGATGTTCCTTGCCAGCTTCCCACAAGCAGAGTCAATGGGAAAGCCAGGAGTGAGTCAAAAGTTTCTGTTGCCCCTACTGGTATTCCCAATTGGTTGTTGGCAAGGCCCGATAGGGTGAGCGGTGATTGACTGCTTTGAAATTGAGACTGAAATTTGAAAACGTTTATGGTGGTGGGTGGCAAGGGAAGGATGAGGGAGTGACCTGTATGCCTACTTGCAAGTAGGGCTATTTGGAGACCATCGGCATTTACCGGGTGAGCTCTCTTCCTCATCAGTGAGGAAGCCAGCAGAAAGTTGGAAGTTGATCCCTCTCCATTCCCATTGCTTTTGCAACACCCACGATCATTTTGTTTCTCTGCTTAGGTAAGGAGATATCTTTGAAAGGAGATCCAGTGGGTTATGTGTAGTGTAGTGCCCTATAATCCTTCCCAGACTGGAGTGAAAACTCCAGTTTTTTGAATTCCAGAATTATCCACTGAGGAACTATTTAGCAACTAAAGCCTACTGCTTTTAGTTTAGTTTAGTTTTTAGTAAAGAGTGCTTGATCGAGAAGGGGAATATAATGCGGGGGAAAAAAATCCACACGTAAAACGAGTATCAAAAGTAAAAGATTTTTTAAGAATATGCTACAGCCAATTTTATGTCTGGAAGAAGCCGTTTCGGCTGCAGAGAGATTTTGTTTGGTTTTTCTTATTAGGGTTTGAGGATTTGAAAATAGACATGAAACAAGTGATAATAGGAAATCACTGATTTCTAAGACTAGGAAAAGCTTTTTTATACTTAAAGGCCTTTATTTATTTGCCTGCTTGTTCAATTTCTACACTTGTCAAGAGCCAGGAAAATCAGGAGATCCAGACAGTTCAAATGGATATAGAGATTTATTGCAAGCTTAAGCTCTCTAAAAGAATCCAAACTATTAACAGCCAAGGGAAATTAGCAGGAGATAAGAGCAGAAGGAATTCAAGGTGGGCTGGACTTAAATCTCTTCTGAGCACAAAGGGACAGCTCATGACTGCTGGTGTTTGACCCTTCACTCGGGCTCAGCCTGGTCATCTCCTATAACTATTTCTAGTAAAAGGTAAAGGTTCCCCCGCACATGCGTGCTAGTCGTTTCCAACTCTAGGGGCCGGTGCTCATCTCCGTTTCAAAGCCAAAGAGCCAGCGCTTGTCCGAGGACGTCTCCGTGGTCATATGGCCGGCATGACTAGACGCCAAAGGCACACGGAACGCTGTTACTTTCCCACCGTAGTGGTCCCTATTTTTCTACTTGCATTTTTACGTGCTTTCGAACTGCTAGGTTGGCAGAAGCTGGGACGAGTAACAGGCGCTCACTCTGCTACGCGGCACTTGGGATTCAACCTGCCAAACTGCCGACCTAGCATACAGAACTATAAAAACTTTCACCTTCAGCAAAACCCAGTGCCCAGTAGCTTCTTTTTCTGGATATTAAACATTAAAAACTCTGCAGGAATGTTCTGTTTTAGCTGTCCTCTAGAAACATGTTAGTGAGGTGCCATTTAGATTGTGGGATGTCAGCTGTTCCAGGCAATTGCGGGCAAAAGTAGAGGCGTCCTTCCACAAACTCTTCGTTACAACAAATCCTGATATGAATAGAAGCTAACTATGGTATGATGTGAAATACAACAACTTTTTATAAATTTGAATACATACAGTAACTATTTACCTGCAGTTGTTTGCGGAGTCAAAATAAGAAAATAGTAACTATATTAATTGTAAATGGATTAAGTTTTAATTAATGAATTATACCGCACAATAAAAAGATACTTGAGTTGTTAGGCATACAGTTGGCTAACAGTTAGTGGATACATTTAAACTGAAAACAAGTTTCAGCAAGATAGCAATCTAAAACATACCTCTAAATCAGGGGTCTTCAGACTTGGCCCTTTTATGACTGGCTGAGGAATTCTGGGAGTTGAAGTCCACAAGCCATAAAAGGGCCAATTTTGAAGACCCCTGCTCTAAATCAACCATGAAGTACTTACAGAAAGTAAAGATACTGAACTCACCTTTGTAGTACCAGAGGTTGGAATCTGTATGAACATCTCAAAGCATTTTCGGCATCCCTATTTAGGTTGAACAAGACAGACAAGCTGATATGCCTGAAATGGGAGGAGCTGCAGATACCCTATTCTCAAGCTGAAAAGGTTTTACATGCTAAAGCCGGCCCTCTGAATTGGACTTGGAAGCTGAATGACAACTAACCCAGTGCCTGCAAAATCATTCCTATCGGTATTGGTGATGCTCATTGCCAGTAGACATTGCCAGTAGGTGCTCCATTCTGCACTTTCTGGGTAGTCTTCAAAAACAGCCAAATGCATTGTAGTAGTCAGTTGGAAAGGTAAATGGGGCCAGAGATGACTGATAACGGGTCATGATGCTCCAGGAAGGGCTTTTAACCGGTACACTAACCAAAACTCGTGTTCCCAAGAGTAACATCAAAGAATAAAAATAAATGACAACAAGTGTAAACAAGAGCCCTGATGTTCGCTGAGTTCATTGGAGATGCCTTTATTTATCTT
Organism: Vipera berus; assembly: GCF_964194415.1. Classification (NCBI taxonomy): domain Eukaryota; kingdom Metazoa; phylum Chordata; class Lepidosauria; order Squamata; family Viperidae; genus Vipera; species Vipera berus. The sequence goes on along the minus strand of NC_138202.1, from coordinate 161,494,471 downwards.
TTGTGCAGCCTTTCGGTGTGCCTACTGTTTTTTCCTGAATCCTGCAAGAAAAACCAGACCACAAGCTCCACGGCTTCCGGATTTCAACATTGAAAAGAAGCCAGCTGCTGCGATGGAGAGCAGGACTGAAGCTCTGCAGTTGGAGGAGGAAAAGTTACAAGAGACTGAAACGGAAGAAGGTACGTGGATAGAAAATCTCAGTTATTCAGTGAAAATAAAACCAGTGTAGTTTGGTCAAATGATTTGAGGGATTTGCGTTTTTCTTGCAAAGATAACAGTGGAAGATTGCCAATATATATGATAACACACACACACACACACACACATATATATAGCTATAGACAGGCCAAGTGGATACTGCAGAGAAATCTGTTTATATATTGATTTCTTTTAAGAATGCTATCTTGGATCATTGGATAATATATGTAGTCTTGTTTATTCCTTACAATTTAGAATTAGAGTTCATGGTTGGGGGTGGGTGGGTGATGTTACAAAGCAAAGAGCAGCCACAGGAACATCCCAAGCCTTTTTCGAAATTTTCAGAATAGTTTCTCTTTGCTAACTGATATTTTATCCTGAAATTTGTTTTTTAATATAAATCTTAGGTTCTCCTGTTAATTAGTTACCAATGTTAAGAATTGTATTCACTAATTAAAGAGATTTGGGTCATCATGTGGTTAAATCTCATAGTTTTGGGTACATCATCAGGTTGAGGTGAAGGTCGAGCTTTTATTCTAAATGGAAAGGTTGAAATATTAGTTTTGATATTTCCCCCGGGGATAGAAAATCTAGTAAAACAGACTTGCTTAAAAATAGGGAATTCAGAGAGAGGTTGTCAAACTTAATTTACCAAAGTTCCTTTAAAGAGTTTTTATAAGTTTGAAATGTAGTAGGGCTCTTGTGTTCAGCTAACAGGAAAAGGAAGCATTATAAAAACATAACTTAGGGTGTTAACTGTTGATTTTTTCTTTGAAAAGCACAACCTGAGATGAAGGGAAGTAATATGCAGAACACTGTTGTGAGGCTTTAGGCAGAAGGGTCTCTTCAGAATATGCTGGAAAACATAATTGGTGGTGATTGGAAGAAATAGTGATGATGGCCAAAAATACTTCTGTAACCTTTTACAATGCTGGTTGATATTTTTGTACATAGCACAAACAAGCAATTTTTCGAATTTGTAAGATAACTTACAACAAGTAGGAAGAGCCCTTTTAGATGAAATTGAAGAGCACATGACACACAAGCATGGAATAAAGGAAACACTCCTTTCTTGCTGTTAATTTTTCAGTGAGTAATGTTCAGCAGCAGGTTTAATTTGGCCATAATACTAAGCTATAAGAGGCATATTTGGGTTTTTTTTTTAAAAAAAAGCCTAGTCTGATAAGGAAACTAATCTAAAGAACATAATGATTTCTTTCAGGGCAAGAAAGCATACTTTGAAAACGTGATTTACAAATTCTTGTTTATGAATCCCGACTTGCAATATTTCTGCTCAGAAGTAATCCTCATTTGTTTTTGTGCTCTTCTCAGAGTAGGGGGTCAGTAGAAGAGATGAAGGAAAAAGAAACCAGGAATTGGCAAAAGAGTCCAGTGATTATTCTTCAAGTTTGTCTTTGACTTCTTGGGGGAACCATCATTAAAACAAATCCTGGGTTAGCTTGATAGCTATGAAAGCAGCCATAGACTGCTTTTGAAAATAAAGTTCATATTTAACTCTAATGGTCAATAACCGTATACATAGTTTTGTTTGGTGGCTTTTCCAAGTTGTTTGGGTTCTTCTGCTCATGTTCACTGCAAACACAAAAATGTTTTTATGTTAAGTCACTCATCTAGAACATTCTTACTGTTCTTTTGTACCTAAAATCTTCTGTAGAAAAGAGTATACTGAAATATGCCAGTGTGATCCCATTTTTTAAAAAAGAATTGTTAAGAGAAATCAGAGGGCAATTACTTTAACAATTGTCGTAGACGAAACAGTTGAAAGTATCACAGCATTATTAGAGAGCAAACATACATGAATGAGATGAGCCTTGCCGAAAAGCAACTAGCATGGCTTCTGCAAACATAGATCTTGGGAACATTCTATATTTTTTCAAGGGAGTCAGAAAGTAGGCAAAGAAGATTTCCCTCGAAGTTACTCTGTATTTCAATTTTCAAAATGCTTTTAACAAATCCCTCACTAAAGACTTTTCAGCAAATCAAGCATGCGTGGACTGTGCTCTCGTGGATTGTCAGTTGGATTGAAAATAGGAAACAGTGCAGAAAGAAATAGACATTTCTCACACTGGCAAGTTGAACAAAGTGGGGTTCTCCAGGAAATGTATTTGTACATAAATGATCTGGAGTTTGGTCTGAGCCTGAAAAGAGGTTGTGTTTCGTGATGATCTGAAGCTGTTCAGGGTGGATGGTGAAATCAATAAGGGTTTGTGAAGAACTCCAAAAGAAATTTTCCATATTTTTTTTCCAAAGTGGCAAATGTGGTTTAACTTAAGTGCATGTAAAACACCACATATTGATACAAGATATTTAGAGTCCGGATCTATGTTATTAGGGTGGGAGCTGGTAGTCACTAACCAAGAAGGGGTGGTATTTTGGAGGGCAGCTCAATGAAAATGCTTTAAACTGCTGTAAATTGCAGATGTTATAAAGAAGGCAAATTACACACCGGGTGTCATTAGAGAGGGAATTGTACTGGCTTAAAGCCCTTGCCCAAATCTGTGGTGAGACCACAATTAGAGTATTGGGTACAGTTCTGGCGATAGCATCTTTTTTAAAAATGGTATTTTAGAATTAGAAGAAGTGCAAGAAAGACTGAACAGAATGATTCCTCATAAGATACTCTAGTTTAGAGCAGAAGCGCCAACTTTTTGGGCACCAGGGACCGGTTCTGTGGAGAGAGGTTTTTCAGTGGACCGGAGAAGGGTTGGTTTCACATACTGCCTGCATCCGGTGGGTGGGGCTTTGCTTGTCTGTGTGGACCAGTTTCTGGCATGCTGCAGATGGGTGCCGGTCCATGGACCGAGGGTTGGGGATCCCTGGTTTAGAGTCTTCAGCTTGGAATGAAATAGGGTAAGAGAAGGCCTGCCAGAGGTTCTGTACTCTGTATGTAAAATCCTGCATGGCATGGATAGGATGTGCTTCTCCCTCTTTACAATATTGGAATTCAAGTTTACCTATAGTAATGACGGGCATTAAATAATCAAAGGCAAAACTTTTCCATGCAACATATTATTAAACAGGAATTCCCTGCCAGTTGTAGAGACTGCAGTCTGGATGTTTTGAAAAGGAGCTAGATGGATTTGTAGGCAGGCTGTGACCGGCTACTGCTATTGATGGCTGTTGAATCAGAGGCAACATGCCTTGATAATGCTGATTCATGGAAAGCAACAGGGAAAGGGGTTATTGCCCCACCACCACCCTCCGTTACCGATAAGCTTCTCCAACACATCGGTTGGGCTAGGATGGGTCTCTGCCCTCCTGAACTAGTGCAGACATTATTTTGCCCACCAAACTAATAAACCTTCCCGTTTTCTGAGTTCCTCTTGCTAATTCTTCAGTGACTATAATTACTAACCCGTGAAGGAATGTGGCCTGTGTATGTTCAGTGCAGGGAACAGCACCTACAGAGTATTAATGATTCCGGGAGAATTTCAATACAGTGGAACCTCAGTTTGCTGAAACTGTCCTTTGTTGTCTAATCAGCATAATTTATCCAGCTCTGCTCAGGAAGACGAGGAGTCTGAAGGACTCTTAAAGAGAAGACAAATACTCCATAGGCAGCTAAAAGCAGCAATAGTGTATGCCAGCCGGCTTGGCAGCTGCTTTTCTTTTAATGACTGTTGTCATTACATTTAAGGACACTAAAAAGATTTCTGTCCTTTGATTTTAGCTTTTTTTAACACCCCTGCAGTCCCCCCCCTTAAGCCTGTTACAGTATCACGAACACAATGATATTGTGGGCCGGAAATGACACTTAAAACTTCCCTCCGCTTTGAAAAAGACTTTTCCAAGTTTGCTTCCCCAGTGTGGGGGGAGAAGACCCTTGATAGTCACGTAATTCAGGCTGCTTGGTTTTAACATTCAGTTTTTATGTTCTGATGATGTCCAGTCTAGGTTGATAGTGTGATTGTTATTGATGTTTTTCATTTAGTACTGTGTATAGGTAGTCCTTGAATTGTGACAGTAATTAGGACCAGAATGTCCATCACTAAGTGATTGTTAGGTTAGGACTCACTTTGATCCAAGCCACACCCAGCTTCACCCTTCCAAAGCCCAAGTCTCTGTAAGGGAAGGGATTTTTTTCTCTTCAACTCCCCCTCCCTCTTTCTCCCACCAACCCCTTCTCATTTCTACCCTTTTGGCCCTCTTGCATTCTGCTGCCTTTGTTGGCCTTGCTGCCCCAGCTGGCCTTCACTGTTGGCCTTCACTGATGAGCTCCTGGCCTGGCCCTATGCGGCGCTGGTCTTCTTCCCAAGGCTGCTCATACCTGTCATTGTCCAAACAGTATGTGCCATTCTTGTGGTGCCTTTGAAAGCTTCTCAGCCCTTTTGAAGCACCATGAAACTGGCCTATGTGCTTTGGAGAACAATGGATATAGCCTTCTCTTAAGATTTTGAAGGCCTAAGAAGTCTTCCAAAGCGTTGGGAGGATAGCCCAAACAGCCTTGAGAAGAAGGCCTGGTCAGCCAGCAGCTGCTTTGCATAGCACCTGTCCGGTCGTGCCTTGTTAGCCAATGATGACTGGCTGAAACTGCTGAAGGCCTTGGGATTTTACCTCAGCCCCAGCACCACCATCAAGGAGTACCAGAAATGCTGAAAGGGTAGGGATGGGGGAGATAGGTGCGTGGGTGGGGAGTTGAAGTGCCCTTGTGTTCTGGTCATAAGTGTGGTAGGACTGACAAGTGCCCAAATTTTGACCACGGGGGCGGGGGCTCTGCAATGGCTGCAACTTTGGAGACCAAGATAAGTACCATTTTTTTCAGCACTGCTGTAACTTCAAATGATTGCTGAATGAATGGCTGTAACCTGAGGACTTCCTGTAGTGTATTATAGGTATTGCCCATTATGCTGTAAGCTGCTTGGAGTTGTATAATTAAAAGTGGCATAGAGAGGCACTTGCAATTAATATATCACTAAAAACAGTTTGTATAATTGAAATGTGTGTCTCATAGGACCTTCAGAAGAATCTCCCCCATTGACAGAGACAGACCAGGAAAATAAGGAGGCTTTAACAGTCAAACAAGGTGATGATGACATGGTTGAATCTGCGGAGGGAGAGCAACCGGCAAAGGAAACGGAAACACCGCCTGCAACTGCCCTCCCTCCTCCAAGTGACCAAAGAGAAGAAACTTCCGAGGGAGAATAAGTGCCTCATTGTTTTAGCTACTATGTGTATTTTTTTTTTAGATGTTACTTTTTTCAAGGACTGATTGTGAGCTTAGACTGCCACTCCATGAATGTTAAAAGCTGTGCAGATTATATTGCAATAATATGTTTTGAGAGTTGACTGGGTGAATTAAAGCATTTAGGTCTGGGCTAGTTAGTTGAAGTCTAACTCAAACACTGATGAGTTGTTGTTTTTTTCTTTTCTTTTTGGGCACTTACAAAGAAATGTAAACATGCTTAAATGGGTATTTTCCATAAAGTGATCTGAACTATAGTATTATTTGGCCTTTGAGCAAAGAGTGCTGTAAATGACTAAAAGGATGTGTAAGTTTTGCTTTAATAAATTAGGAATATTTTTCCTGAAAATATTTTATCTTTTAAAATGAACTAGATCCATTTAAATATCCAGATGTTTACAGGAGAAAAGGTGCTTGGATAATTACTGTACCAAAAGCAGTACATTTGTGTCATTGAAACTTAAAACCTTGCTGCCGCTCTTCATAATTTTTCCTTGAAAGAAAGCAGTTAAAGAGGGCAGACTAGAACATGGCGTGCCCTGTTGGGAGGCTCTGGGCACAGCAGATGAGCTGAAGATAGCATGTGAAATAGAAAGCCTAGTTTGTGTTTACATGAAGTGTAGGAATTTCAGCACTTGATTGTACTTGAATACCGAGCATTATTTATACTTGTACAATAATGATGATAAGTGTATTTTGTGTATTTTGTTAAGAGCAAATAAAGACTATATAGCATCAAGGGCTCCTTGGAAGCGTATTCTTCTAATTGACTTAAACTGGGTCTCTTAATGCAATCATGTTATCACACGTTTATTCTTAAATGTAAAACTACTATATGAAAATGTTATTTACTTAATTTCTTCAAGGTCAAAAGAATTCCATATTACCTCACAATACCCCCTTGTTTGCCACCCATAGGTTATGCTCAGTTACCATCTAAACCAGAATGAATATGAACAATTATCTGTGAAGATGCCCGCAATTTAATTTGCCATTTTTGCACACGGTTTGCCCCACCCACATTTTTAAAAAGGACTGGATAATTATTCAAATCAGGGTCAGCAGGAAATAATCTGTGAACAATGTAAGTGCTGAGAAGAACCGCTGCATCGCTACCTCTGTGAAGGCTTTGTTTCACCGCTGTATAGGCTCTTGCCAGTATTTAGTCCCATCTATTTTTGGTTTTTCCCTACTGTCCACTGGGGCTATTTTCAGTCACTTAATCTCCCTTAGGTCTTCAATAAACCTTTGGGGTTGGTGTCTGGGAGGAGGCCTTGCTGGTACAATCTTAGTTCGCCTCCCATGTTTCCAAAGATTAACTAGGCAGAGGCTAGAACTCCTTGCCAAATTGTCAAGGAAATGCCCAAGCACCCTCTGGAAATTTGAATCCATTAGATTTCTGGGGCAGATGATTCTAATTGGTACTTTGCTACTGCAAAGGTTTATAACATCTGTGTACCCTAGTTTGATAAGCTTGTGATTGATTTAGCAAAGGACTGATGATAATGACTTCCTTCCTCCAGGTTATTAAAGTTGAAGTCAACTAAGATTAAAACCCTCAGGAACTCCAAACCCCAATCCAGGAGTTTTTTTTTGGGGGGGGGGCACTGCTAGGCAAGTAGTTAGAACAGTGTTCCTGAGTCTCCTACACAATCACAGGGATTTCTTTTCCCTGACCTTGATGTTGCACTGTTGTAGAATCTGAAACCAAGGCAGGCATCTTTCCAACAGAGTCATATGTCCTATTGCCAGGTTTCAGTAATACATGCCAAGTGCACACACCCATTCATCACCATGTCATGGATAGACATGGCTTATTGTGCAATAACAAGGTAGTGTTTACAAGGAGGGCTGGGTGACCAGGGCTTCTCAAAGTTTAGCAAGCTTGGTCCAGGACAGAGGCCTGTCGTATCTTGCAATGTCTTTATTCAGGAGATTTGACTCTCCCTCCCCGCTCCCCCAATAAATTTGAATACTTCTGAATTAGTAGCTTCTCCATTAGCAAATGCTCTTATTACAAAAGTCAGGTTTTTCTTTAGCATGTTGCTCTATTTAGGCCAGAGTTAGACAGAAAATAGTTTGGGATCTGCTGGCAGATTCCAGGGTGCGTTGCCCTGGATCAGCGCAGGTTCCTAATTCACAAGCATTTAGTGATAGAACAGGTAGTCCTCGACTTAACAATTTCAATTAAAACCAGAATTTCTGTTGCTAAGCAAGACAGTTGTTAAGTAGGTCATACCCGATTTTGCAATCTTTTCTGCCACGGTTGTTAAACAACTCACTGCAGTTTTTAAGTAAATCAGGTGGCCGTTAAGCGAATCCGGCTTCTCCTTCCTGCATTGACTTTGCTTGTCGGAAGACGGCTGCGAAGGTGATCACTTGACCCCAGAACGCTGCAACCATCTTAAGTACATGTCAGTTGCCAGGCACTGGAATTTTGATCACATGACGGGGATGCTGCAGAGGTCGTAAGTGTGAAGTCTGGTTGTAAGTAAATTTTTTCCAGTGGCGTTGAAACTTCAAGCGGTCACTAAACAAAAACGGTTGTAAATCGGAAGATTGCCTGTACTCTGTATCAATAAAATTGAGATGAAGTGCTGATAAAATTCCATGATAAAGTTACACAAACATTCAGAAAAGGTGAAATGGCAAATACTTCATAATCCTCTAAAGCCCACTTTAGGGAAACTAATATTTATTTGCCTGCTCATTAAATTCTAGGTGGCCTTATACGGTATACCTTTGGAGCTTGTTTATTCCATCTTGCCCGTTCTATCAGCCATTTATTCCGTCACTTTTGGCCAATTCACTGCTGTGTTTTGCTCTTCAAAAATGACTAGGGTAAAACTAAACCTTGTTCCATATTAGTGCCGTTTGGAACATCATTTAGAATGTTTCTGCTCAGAACAAGCTGCATCAAACTTCGTGCTTGATAACTCTGCTTAGCATAAAACACCAGAAGGCACATCAGATGTTTTAAAAGTTTCATGTATTCACACACACCCAAACCCATTGGGTCGGTACACAGCATGGAAAAAAGAGCACAGTGTAATTGGCTTAGTAAAAACGATTTTTAAAAATATCCCCATAAAATGAAGCAGAGAAAGTGATTTTCTCAGCTTGTATAATCTCTAAAGAGGGATTGGGTCACTTAAATATTCTGTACATCTGTTCAAGCTAAATATGTACCAGTAACAAGAGAAGGAGTAGTTCTGTAAGCAGCAAAAGAATCTCTCTACGTGGCATGAGGTCTGCATTTCCATTCTTTCCTGTTCTGTTTGCAGCAAAGAGTCAGAAATTTTAATCCATGGGATTTCCCCCCCTATATTTTCTTTTGTCAACTGAAATTCAATTTAATTAATGTTAATTAAATCCTTTAATCCATAGGACACCTTGCTGTATTTTGTTTTTGTCTGTTAAATAATGTAATATAACAATAATAACAACGTACTTCCTTGGGAAAAACTCGATAGGTTGATAAAAATGCCAAATCCAGTCTAAACATTTGGCTGACTGCGCAACAAACTACAATAATGCTGAAAATTTAAATCAGTTGATGCCTCCTCCCTCAAAGGAAGATAAAAGAGAAGAAGCAAACCAAAGGATCTTTGATGTAGTGGTACAGATAATTCCAACCATTCATAAAGTCTAGTCCAGAGTGATCCATGCAAGAAATATAAACTGTAATTGATTAATTATGTGCCAATCAAGTCAAAATCAACTCTTGAAAGGCTACATAAATAAGACTTTCCCCATGATGATCTGGCCCTAATCTGGTCCTTCAGGTCTTCCAATAACGCAGGGCTTTTCAACCTTTTCAGAAATTGTACCACTTTTAGAACATGATAATATTTGAGTACCACCAGTGCTTAGCAAGGTGTCAAAAACTTGATGACTAAAAAAAAAAGGGGGGGGGCTTTACTGGTTAGATTCATCTGTTGTTATAGAAATGGCTAGTTTATAATATTATGGAAGAGTAAAAAGTTGAGGTTCAGTGTTAATTCTTCCTTCTACTGCAACAGAGGAAGTCAGAAGTCAATGCCTTTTCCTTTTCCCTTCTCCCCCTCACTTTTCCCTTTTTCTCTCACCCTTCGCTTGCAAAAGCCCCCCCACCTTTTGCTTTTTGCTCGCAAAAGTCCCCCCCCGCTCGCTCTTTCACTCACTCACATTTGCTCGCAAAAGACCCCCGTTCAGTCTCTCCTCACCGCTTCACTAACAAAAGCCTCTTCTCTTCTTTCTCCCTTTGTTTCTCTCTCTCTCTCTCTCTCTCCCTCTCCCACCAAAACCTGCTCCTTTTATAACTTCTCCTCTCCACCCTCCTCCTCCTCATCCTTTTCTCTTCCGGGTGCACCGGAAGCTCTAATCAGCATGTAGCTGCGCACGCAGATCCTGGGGCTTCTGCCGAGCCTTGCAGCTCCAGTTGATCTCCTCCAGGGCTGTGTGGCGCTCCTTTAGCTCATTCCCTCCCCCGCTACATTTGGCTCGGGGTCGCATATCACCTGCCAGGTGCTAAAGTACCACCAGTGGTACGCATACCATCAGTTGAAAAGCCCTGCAATAATGCACCATCACTGCTGTCCATCCACCTTGCTGCTGATTGTCCTGTTCTTTCCCTTCTTTCCACCACTCTAATTATAGATTTCTCAAAAGAGCTGGGTTTTTGCATAATGTCCAAGGTATGATCATTGAGTCTTGAGTGAGAACCCTGGGTTGATTTCTTTGATAATCCCCTTACTTGTTTTCTTGGCTTATCCACAGTCTTCTTAGAAGTCGCCTTCAATATCAAAAATTAAAATTGTCAAAACTCTTTCTCTGCTATTCTGTAACATTTTTGACTGCTAGTTCCTTTATTGTTGGTAGTTGTTCCTAAAGGTAGACGTTACCCACCCTTTAATGTCTTCATTGTCAATTCTAAGGCTGGTTTCTGTCTCTGTGGTAATTAATGTAGTACATTTAATCTTAGTTCCATTTTTTTTCATTATGTGCCTTAACTTTCATTACTAAAATTTGCAAGTCATACGCACTTTCAGCTGTCAAGAATAATACCACCAGCACAGCAGAGGTCATTGGAATTTCTGATTTTTAAAATATAATCATCCCCATCCAATCCAGCTTCCCTATTTATAGGTTGGATAAATAAATATATGTTTATGTTTAGCAAATATATTCTACAGCCTTGTCTCACTCCTTTGCCAATCTGAAGGCAGTTGGTATTACCATGTTCTGTCCATACTGTGGCTTCCTGACCTGTGTATAGAATTTGCATGAGGACAATGGGATATTCTGGGATTGGAGGATCCAATTTGGGTCGGTAACTGGGATCAGAGGTTTAGTCTGCTGAGCTTTGGACTCATGCTCAAGTCCATGCTCAGGGAACTTTTCTCCCACCAGAATGTGTGTGACTCTGGGATTCCCATTTTTCTCGGCGTATTCTAAGATTTGACATGAACACAATACCTGTTCTATAACTAGTGGAGCATATATTACCTTCAGTATTATGAATAGCCTTCCCCAAATTTGCATTAAAAGAGAGAGTAAAAGAGAGGATAGGAGCAGCTACTCCCTATATTTGCGTTGAAAGCACTTTTTATGATTGCTCTGAGCAAGCCACTCCGGTACAACACTTTACATTGACAAGGAATAACATCATTCCCAATCTAGATGCAGCCATGCAAAATCAGAATGATATTTGCAATACCCCAAGAAAGGCATCATATTGGATAGCTGAACATGTGGGAAAGAAACAAGTTGCTTACTTCAATAGTATAAATCATATTGATTCCTTTTTAAATAAATGTCAATAGGTATTTTAAGTCATGTCATATTGCAACATAAATAACATTTTAATAATGTACAGCTTTATTTGCATGTCTGTCTCATGATTGTCCTCAAGAAGACGGACAACATCCAGCCAAAGTTTACAAAAATGAATTACATTTTTTTTAAAAAAATGTCATATTCCTGCTTCTCCCATTAAAATCAATTTTACTTAAAATTTAATTCCCATTAAAATGGCTTATTTTTAAGGTGGAACATCATTATATTTGAAAGCAGACTTCCTTTATTGTTACAGTGCAATGTGGGGCTATTATAAAAGCTTTATACTAAGCCAAAGTTTCTATCTGTTCCATGCTGGTTTATTTTTGGACAAGCTGTAGAAGAACACTGAGATGATATTTCACGTTAAAGATCTAATGCTACTTGATCCCGCAGAGCCTTTCTTGCTGTCATGCTCACTACCACTTTAATAATGCTTCCATGGCTTCTGGGTATTTTGGGTGTACAGAAAGATGGAATTTCTCCAGTCAATGCAGAAGCAAGCACAGCCACAGAGCATATGGACAAACCATGCTTAGCATAGCATACATACAGATCTGTAACTGACCTAGTTAAGTCTGTTGTCTGAACCAGACAGGATTCTTTTTTTATTCTCCCTACCTTGTGACTATCTATAAATTCCCCCCCTGTTCCCCCCCCCACTTCAATGTGCTGGCTTTAGGCTATGTTACAGTTACAATTCTCAGATTTCCATGCTGGCTGGGAATTTGGGTAGCTGTAGTGTAAATGTCCCTGAAAGACACCACATGGGCCAGAATAAACAAATGTGCTTCCATGGTTTTGTGCGATGGTTTGTAAGCATCAATAGATGAGCTAGTAAATTGGCAGGATTCCCTGCTTTTAATTCCCACATGCTATCACTTGAAATATGTTGGCGCTTATTGCATTTGGAATGCTAGCAGGTGCAATATAGCACCTTCTAATGAAGGGACAGGTCAGTTCTATTCAAATCCATCAGATTGGTATATGCTCACTCACAAATCAGCTCTACTCTTTCTACTCTACTCTTTCTTTCTTTACTCTTTTAACTCATTGGAACATTAGACTCCACGATAATGGATTCCCCCACTCACACAGCCTATCATACCGAGAAATCTTTGTGACTGTTGTTGTTGTTGTTAGTTGCGAAGTCGTGTCCGACCCATCGCGACCCTATGGACAATGTTCCTCCAGGCCTTCCTGTCCTCTACCATCTTCTGGAGTCCATTTAAGCTCACGCCTACTGCTTCAGTGACTCCATCCAGCCACCTCATTCTCTGTCGTCCCCTTCTTCTATTGCCCTCAATCTTTCCCAGCATTAGGCTCTTCTCCAGTAAGTCCTTCCTTCTCATTAGGTGACTGCCACACCTACAATTACATGGGCAAGCCAAAACTGAATATGGGTTATCACACTATTTAAATATAAATTATTATTTATATATATATATATATATAAAGTGGAATGAAATAACAACACCCTGACTACAAACAGCATCATGACTGAGTTGCCAAATGATTCATTGGATACTTTGCCTGATGTTTGGATTTGAATGTACTAAATCGGGGGGGGGGGCAGTTGCATCATACGGAGGCTGCGCCCACCCCAGCTCCAGCAATGCCAAAAAAGTCACGATGCGTCGCGTCACGTGATGCGGCGAGTTTGACACCCGTGTACTAAATACTTTGGGACCTTCAACTTGAGAAGATCTGGGGAAAATGAGTGGGTTAAAATCTTCTAGAACTGTAAGATTCAAGCAGACAGGCATCTTGTTCATAACATGCCTGATATAACAGTTGTTGAAGAAAGTCTGCTTCATTGTTGTCGCTATTCTGGGTGATGCTAGGTTTGAGGAAAAACCATTGGGAAAAATTAGAGAATACTGGGACTTCCAGATTGGAGCCTGTGGAGCAATACCTAAAGGAATTCTTCGATATTTAGAAATATTGAATTTATCAGACTTGAAAAACCTAATGTTTTATATAAAAAAAACACAACACCCCACACCCTGCTTGGAACTGCCTATATTCTTAAGCAATGCCTTAATAATAAGATTATTATTCATGGTTCATGGTTAGGACTTGAATTATTACATTTCCATCAGTTTCAGACAATGAGAATGGCAATTACCCACATGACGACAACGTGTGAATCCAAACCTAAACAGAATCAGCACTGACAAAATAAAATATCCATCAGGCAGTTGCAAAAGGCAGCCTTAAAGGAACATCTGCAAGGATACTTTTAACACCATCAAACAACAACATCTGCCTATCCCAGGCCCTTTGGGAGGAGTCAATAGCTGTATTAAAATGCCAGATCCAGTTTAAGCATCTTGCTGGCTGTCGGGCCAACAATAATAATTTCTGTCTAAGTCTTGAAAATTTCCTTTTCTACCACATTTTTGAATTCTATTATCAGCTCTTATTTTCTACTATGTCTGGGATGACAATGATGAATATATGCTTAGGTAGTTTGGCAGTGCAACCCTCCCTTTCGTACTGGAGAACCATTACAATTTTGTTTATAACAATAAAGGATCTTGTGGTTTTAATGCTGAAGTTTTGAACATGTTTGGTGTGGAGTAAATTCTAAGATGGAAGTCTGGAAATTGCAGTCCTCATACAATCTAAAAGCAGCAGATTGGAGAATGTTGACCTATAGTAGTGTGGTCCCTGCAGCTTAAGCCATTTAAAAAACTAATCTATAGTAATGTTTTGTTTTATCATTCCCACTCTTAAAATATAAAGTTGCCATATAATCAGCTCAGGGGTTATAATGACCATTAGCCCATTAGCACATTTAGTTTCCAACTGCAGAGTTAATTAAAAGCATGATAGCAATGAAACTGGATACCCACAATTAATGTGTGCTCATAATGACCCCATCTATCTCCAGTTTCTGCCCCAAGATGAATGTCCAAAGGTCATGCATACTTTGTCAATTAAAAAAAAAGAAAGAAACTTCTGTATTTCACTGTTATTTTGGCTCAAAAATAATCATCTTTGATTTTTGTAGGTTTATTAGAAGTTGGAGTATATCCAAAGAGTAATACAAAAGTCATATTAACTCAATTGTGTTGCAAGTGTGCACTGTTACAGTTCACATGAATAAATGCTGAATGACGGCAATGACTAGTCATTTAGCCTGCTGTAACACATTTAGTGATGACTATTGTTGCCCATTAAAAATTAAGTTTTATTACAGTGTAAGATTTTGTGAAACAGTCCATTGCATTAAATGCTTGAAATTTTATTCTCAATTGACACTGCAGAGGGACCGTCAAAGAAAGACTTTGGTATCAATGTTTGCTTCTTTTTAATATTCATTTGCACTTCACTTTCAACCAAATGATTCTTAGTTTAAGAAGGGTAAAAGATAAAAAAATTCCCTTGAATCAATACCAGGACGTTTCATGGAACAGCAATCTAGGGATGTGGGGTTTTGGGGGGGGTTTTTGAGGAGGGCCTAACAATAAGTAGCTTGCCATTGTCTTTTTCTAAGAAACTGTTTTAACTACTTTATATATCCTACATCTTCGGGATCTCCTGATGGTCTCTCAACCAAGTAATGACCAGCTGATTCACCTTAGCTTCCAATCATTCTGTTTCCAGGAGTTGTTACATCTAACTGCTAACTGCTGTTTAAATTGAGGAAGGTTCACAGAGCTGACTGACAATAGTGTAATTGAAGCCCACACATTTCATGTGGGTTTTGCCTACAGAATAAAGTAAAAAACATGGAAGAGAATGATTTGAGGCAAAGCCAAATCACACACATAGTCTTGTACTTGTAATTCATTGGTGTAGAATGAACTGTTCTATATGGCCACAGGTTTATAATCACACAGTTATAAAAACGAAAGTTGGCCTCCCTAATTCTGTTTTTCTACATGACTACCTCTTGTCCCTTTCAACCAGTACAGCCAGTGGTGGGATTCAGCTGGTTTGCACCACTTCGGCAGTACTGGTAGCTGATTTTTTGTTGCCCAGGCTCAGAATGGACTTCTGGAAGCAGCATCCACACAGAGAATTGGTTGTTCACATATTTGAATCCCACCACTGAGTACAGCCCTATATTCAACAGAAGTTAAGTTCTTCTGACTTGAACTAGATTTTTATTCTCATTCTAATATAGTTAGGATTCACTATCTGCTGCAAATTCATTAAACAGTAATGCCCCTGTTTTCCTTTACATAATTATGGTGTCTGAGAATTATGGGATTTGGTATAATATCTGGAAGACTGTTACTGTTATTACTGATATACATACCAACTTGAAAATAGGACTATTGTATTTATTTGGAAAGGGACGCGGTGGCTCAGTGGGTTAGAACGCTGAGCTTGTCGATCAGAAGATCGGCAGTTTGGCGGGTCAAATCCCAAGTGCCACGTAGCAGAGTGAGCGCCTGTTACTCGTCCCAGCTTCTGCCAACCTAGCAGTTCAAAAGCACATAAAAATGCAAGTAGAAAAATAGGGACCACTACGGTGGGAAGGTAACAGCATTCCTTTGGCCTTTGGCGTCTAGTCATGCTGGCCACATGACCATGGAGATGTCCTCAGACAAACGTTGGCTCTTCAGCTTTGAAACGGAGATGAGCACCCTCCCCTAGAGTCGGAAACGACTAGCACGCATGTGCAGGGGAACCTTTACCTTTACTATTTATTTGGAAGATAAGCACTTTAAATTATGGACAAATGAAAGAAGAACGCCAAGCATCTTTGTGATCACCATTGTGTTCTGCAGTTGGGCAACCTCAGATAGAAAACAGTTTTTTGATCTTCAATAAATTCTGATAAGCCTGAGTTATCTACAGGCAAGCCTGTTGTATCCTGGCATGGGCAATGAGCTATTCTCTGGATCAAGATGGAAAAGGACCATTAAGTTGTAAATGGGAGGGTGGGTTGATAGTCAGGATTATTTCATTTTATGTGCAAAATTACATCTTTGGGGAAGACTACAAAATTGGAAAACTGTAGACCTTTGTCCTGAGATAGCATATCAGTAGAAGATATAAACATTTCAGGTGAGCTATTATAGCCTTATTGTCTCTAAATAGTGATTTATGTCCTTATTTCTGCATTATTGTCCACCAGGCACAGTCCCATGTCATTTTTCAGGTGTTTTTATTTTCATTAGTATAGCCACTTTAGCTTGTGATCACTGCAGTGCATTGAATTAGAGGCCAGTACTGACATCTAAGCCCTCTGAGTTGACTGGTTGACCCCTCCACTTCCGACACATTGGTTTATCTCTTCCCCCATCCTGGCCCATGACTTAAAATTAGAAAGCCCTCTATTTGTTTCATGTACAGTATGTTGTGGGCAGTTTAAAAGCTGATCAGAATCAAATATTGCTCTTTCAAATTTGATAACGTATGACTACAAAACAGTGACCTTTGATACTCAGTAATACATCAAGATGACAAGAGCTGTAAGTGCTGCAATTACCTTTGCTACATGTTGAGATTGGGTGTTAGCTCTCATCTTGCAAGCAATTATTTCCAAAAAGAGGAGTGTGGGCATGTGTGGGCACAGTGGAATCCTCTCAAGAGAAAAGGATCTATCAGTTTCACAAGTAATGAAAATGCAAAATTCGGGCACATCTTCATGGCTACAAAATGTACCTTGATACTTGAAATAAATCATCCTCCATTCCTGCAAATACTTAAAACAGCAAAAATTCTATCTAGTTCAAACAACTGTTGTCATAAAACCCCTCTGTGAAATTCTGTTCTGTGAAATTTCCAGCTCAACAAGAACATAAATTCTTCAGTGACTTGGTATAGTTTTAATTTCTGCTGGTAAACAGCTGACACCGGACTTTACCCTGGCATTAACTGTGATGGGATAAGGGAATAACCTGTGCTTGGCAACTGCTTTAGACAGTGCCTGCCTGGAGAGTGAGACTTCAATCTGGCTTCAGGAAAATCTTCTAGCATTTGCAGACATTGAAGATCCTTTATGAGGGGTGTCAAACTGGTGGCCCATGGGCCGGATGCGTCATGCACAGACCACACCCATCCCAGCTCCGCAAAGGCAAAAAATATTGCGATACATTACGATATGTCATGTGACGCGATTGAGTTTGACACCCGGGCTTTAGATCAGGGGTGTCAAACTGCTGGCCCATGGGCCGGTTGCATCATATGAAGGCCACGCTCACCCTACCTCCGGCAATGCAAAAAAAAAATCACGATACATCGTGACACGTCACGTGATGTGGTGAGTTTGACACCCATGCTTTAGACCAGGGGTGTCAAACTCAATTTCATTGAGGGCCGCATCAGCATTGCGGTTGCCCTCAGGGGGCCGGGTGGGTACGGCCTGGGTGGGTGTGGCCTACTGGGAGGGCGTGGCTAGAGTGCGTATGGCGTACTGGGGGGGCATGGCCAACTCTGCATCGTTCGCATCAAGGGTGCCTATGGGGGCCTGGGCAGGAGTGGGACAGATCTGAGGGTCTCTGGCAGAAGGAGGGTCTCTGGGCCAGGGCCAAGTTCCCTCACTGTTTCCAGGATGGCTTCGCGGGCCACATGAAACCACTTCGCGGGCCGGATCTGGCCCCCGGGCCTTGTGTTTGACATGTCTGCTTTAGACTGATTAATCTTGAGAGTTCATGTCTATATTGGTTGACTGAATCCTATCTCATGGTTAGTGCAGGTTTCCAAACGAAAGCATATGCATCTTTGCCAGATGACTGTCTGCCCTCTGTATAAGCCCAACCAGTGAATTCCTGTGTTACTGGTTCTATCATCAAGTTTCTCTTACTAATTTCTTTCCCCTCTTTGGACCATAAATATATTCATTCTCTTCCTTGAACATAAAGTAAGCCAATTCTAATCGGTTTAGACCAGTGTTTTTCAAACTTGGCAATTTTGAGATGTCTGTGCTTCAAGTCACAAAATTCCCCAGCTAATGTGGGAGTTGAAGGCTGTACATTTTAAAGTTGCCAAGTTTGAAAAAACACTGGTTTACATGTGAAACTGAGCTCCAAAGTCTTGTTCTGATGTTACCCACTAGGTCAAATAGTTTGACTGGAACTATCTTTTCAGGTTAAGGGACGCGGTGGCTCAGTGGGTTAGGATGCTGAGTTTGTCGATCGGAAGGTCGGCAGTTTGGCAGGTTGAATCCCAAGTGCCACGTAGCAGAGTGAGCGCCTGTTACTCGTCCCAGCTTCTGCCAACCTAGCAGTTCGAAAGCACGTAAAAATGCAAGTAGAAAAATAGGGACCACTACGGTGGGAAGGTAACAGCGTTCTGTGCACCTTTGGCATCTAGTCATGCCGGCCACATGACCACGGAGACGTCCTCAGACAAGCGCTAGCTCTTTGGCTTTGAAATGGAGATGAGCACCAGCCCCTAGAGTCGGAAACGACTAGCACGCATGTGCGGGGGAACCTTTACCTTTACCTTATCTTTTCAGGATCTTGTGTAAAGATTTTTCCAAACACTATTTTTTCTAGCTGCCAGGATTGAATGAAGGATTTTCTTTTCAGCATACCAAGCTATAGTCCCACCACTGACAGTTAACTATAGTTGGTTCAGGCGAAGACAAATCCAGTTGACTTCTGGCTGAGGAACTTACCCAGGGAGGAAGTTAGGAATCATTCTTGACCATTACGTTTCTCCCGTAGCTCCCCTCAAAGCGTTGGTCTTGGGATGTGATAACAAAAACAAAGGGATGTGGGGAAATAAAAGAGTTATAATTGCAAAGGTTCTATCACTAGCTTTGTGCCATTGCCATTTATCTGTTTGTCCACTGAAGACTGCATAAAGCTAAGGAAGAAAGTTGGACTGAGATCTCTTTGAAGACTCTCTGAAGCTTCTTAGCTATATCATCATTGTTCTCTCAAGCCAATAGGTAGATAGCACAGGCTAGTCTTACTGTCAGTAAATATTTCTTCAGCTCAGTGAGGTTGTCCCTTAATCCAGGGGTCCCCAACCCCCCATCCGTGGACCGGCACCGGTCTGCAGCATGCAAGCAATCAGGCCGCACAAACAAGAGAAGCCCCATCTATGGGAGGAGACAGTATGCAAAACCACGGCCCCTCTGGTCTGTGGAAAACCATTTCTCCACGGCATCAGTTCCTGGTGCCCAAAAGGTTGGGGGACTCTGTCTAAATCATCTCGAGAAGGGTAATTTTATGTCTGCCCGTGAGATCAGTGACTTAAAAAAATAGATTAATTTCATGTCAAAGCCATCATTTT
Source organism: Vipera berus (assembly GCF_964194415.1). Classification (NCBI taxonomy): domain Eukaryota; kingdom Metazoa; phylum Chordata; class Lepidosauria; order Squamata; family Viperidae; genus Vipera; species Vipera berus. The sequence continues at coordinate 161,475,048 of NC_138202.1, read as the reverse complement.
TTTTGTTTTTGCAAAGTCGTGTGGTCACACAGAGAGACGGACACTTGAGCTGGGTATTACTTCTTTATTTTGGTTCAGGAATGAAGCTGGAGACAAAGGGGTTTACCTGGCGTTTTATACCTGTCCAGGTGAATGGTGACCAATAGATTTGAACCTGGGCTTCCCGCCAGTGCAGGTGGCCAATAGGTTTGAACCCTGGCTTCCCGCCAGAGCTGACCATTGCCTGGGCTGTCAATGACTCACTCTGTTCAGGCTTTCCCGCCTAAGCAGTTATTGCCTGGAGCTGTCCAGCCCCCTGCTGCGCTGGTATTTCCTGTGTATGCTTAGCAGCATACACTACAGTTTTTTACCAAGTTTTGTGCTAAGGTCACCATTGAGCTTCTTGTTGATGACTTCCACAAAGTTACTTATTGGCACCTCCACAGCTTTCCCAAGCCATCAGGTGGAAAGTAGGCGTCTATTTTGCTGGATAAATAGCCATCTTTCCATCTGACCAGCTGTTCCAGAGTCAGACGTCAAATGTCAAGATATAGTAAATTATTGATGCCAGCTGAAGACTGACCTCCACAAGGCAGAAACTGCTTCCAAAGCCATTAGTCTCATCTTTCCTAAGTTGGTATCCCCCCCAAGGTCAAGTTTTCACAATAATCAGAAAGCAGGCAATAGCATAGCCAGCCTCTGTGATTCTGATGACAGAGATCAGGAAGTGCCAGGAAAACACAGCCTAACTCCTCCATGCTTCTTCAAGAATTTAAAGGAACTCAAACAAATTGCCAGTCCCCAATTAATAAAGATTCAGCTGTACTGTACAGAAACAGAAAAGCAAAATGGCTGAAACAGTCTTTGTGATTTTATGAGAGATATTCTTATCTTGGTGTGATAACACATAATTATATCACTTGAAGGTGACTTTGGGAGGTAAATCTTTAAAACAGGATCCATTTTCTGTCTCAGCTCTTTCTGTGATGTCAGCACATTATTACTGTTACCCATCTGTTCCTTGGAGATGGAAAAAAGAAAAACAAACAAATTGGAGGCATAGGCTGGTAATAGAATACCACCGTTGCTCTAAATAAGGAGGGGATATGTGTCCCAATATGAACTCTTGCAACGTTTCATATTTTGTGATGATTGTGCAAAAGTTGGTGAACTTTTATTTATTCTGGTGTTTGCTCTATGTACCATTTGTTGAACTTTCGTAGAAGACAGATAAGAGACCCTTTCTTATGAAGAACTTGGAGAAATGGACAACTGTGGATGGTCACTTTTCGCATAAAAAAGGAGACGCAAGGTAACATGTCTTAGCACTTCATTTCCTCAAGTTGCAAATGAGTCATAGATACTGTTATGTTCTGGGCTCTTGAGGAATACCATGTGGGTTGCTGGAGCAGCTAACGGCTCTCCAGCAACCCAGACTACAAGTCTCCTGTGCTGCAATTGGCTATCTCCAGGCGGCAATGGTTGATTCAAACCTATTGGCTGCCGCCTAGGGGCTAGACTATATATTGTGGCTAGTTGCAGCCATTTCCCCAGTACAGTTCCTGAACGAAATAAACGATGAGTTACCCTGTACTTCGTTCCACGTCTTCATTCCTGCGCCAAAGAACCCGCTATTTAACAGATACAGCTCTGTCAACGGCACCTGCATTAATTATCAGACTACTATGGATCTTACTCTCGGTATGCCCACCTATACATTTTGCTGATTCCTGAAATGATTGCTAGTCATCTAAATAATGCATATTGAATGTATGCGATGTGGCCGGGCTTTGCGTGACCAACACTCTACTACTACTATACTATAGTGAAAGGTATTCATATCTGTGAAATTATACCTGGTTTTCCTAGCATTTTTCTACGCAGGATTTGCAAACTGCTCACATGCAATTAATTTTGCGAAGTATGATCGTTGCTATTGCACACTAAGTGGGTCCACAGGCTATGTGCCCTAGATCAACCTATAAACTGAGAAATGTACGTATACAATTCAGGACCTTCCAAATGAAGCCATCAAGACCAGCGTGATGTCTGCAACTTTTGTAAGTTATTGTTGTTGAATCCTTTCACTTGGGATAGAATGGGAAGTGGTGCAGTTTTGTTAAAATACCTGGAAACAATTTATTTGCTTTCATTGAGGCCTCTTGGCCACCTGACTTAAATATATACTGATTGATGATTTATGTTTGAAAACAGAACTGATAAGAAGCATAAGTGTTCTTGATATTATATTTTGCCATATCTGGCTAAAAGATTGAAATCCTGAGAAACAATTTTCTGAAGAAATGAAACAATATGCCCTTCTGAACTCTGGTGGGAAAATAGCCTCTCCGCTTGCTCAGAATATGAAACAGTGAGGCACTGTAAGTAAAATAGACAGCTTTGCCAAGCATGTCACATTTCTATTGGTCCCAGCCAGAATGAAGTTTTAAAAAGATGTTCTAGTTATTTTTCATAAATAAATGCTGCAAATAACATCTGCAAACTAACTCAGCTGAGGGTATTTTTTCTCTTTTTGTCAAATTAGATTCAGGTTGTAGTTTTGTTGCTTTTTAGAGAAAGAAGCTCGGCAAACTGCCTTATTAAACTTGCAGAATTTTTAAACGATAAGTAGATCGAACAGAAATGGATGATTCAGTTCACGTAACACTCTTAATTATAAGTGCCAGAGAAATAAAGTTATTGTTGTTATCATGATCTAATTCAGTAGGTTTTCAAAGTATATTCTATAATGACTTCATGCAAGAGTTCTTAGTGGGCAGATGAGGCACCCCTCACTGGAATACACTGTCCATTGTTCTCCCCATCCCAGTGTGGGATGTATTGGTTGAATTGCTACTTAGCCATTGCCAAAAAAGAGAAATTGGCATAAAAAACTGCATATGCTAATTCATATGTAATACACAAATGTTACTATAATTTTAATAGAAATATATCTTCCTCTAATAAGGGAGGACACAGCCATTTGACCTTGAAGCTAGTCCAGCTCTTGACAGGTACATATTTATGATGGGCAATTTAAATATCCTTCAATTGGTAGTCTTCCAATATAGATGAAAACAATGCTTTTCAGATATGCAGACATCAATTCCCAGAATTCTTAGTGATGGCTATAGTGACTGGAGAATTCTGAGTTTGGAAGTTCAGATAACTTCCCAGTCTTGGTGGCTTCCAGGTATGTTGACATCAGTTCCCAGCATTCTCATTAATAACCATCCTGACTGTGGAATTTTGGGATTTGAAGTCCACACATCTGGGATTGGCCCAGTTCAGAGAATACTGATCGAGAAGGTGCACTGATTGGAGGGGGCAGTTCTAAGTGCTGGGTGTATAATAATTAAATGGGTGGTTAGAGGGCCCAGATGGCTGAGGCAATACTCTGAACGAATTGGCTGCATTGTTTGCTTTGAATTTGCAGGGCTGGCCTATGGCTTTTTAACCAGGTGGGTGGAGGTTTGAGGCAGGGATGTCAATGGGTACAAATGGCAGTGGAAAGTGATGTCTAAAGCCTTCCAAATTCTCCCTGGGATGCGGGGTGGGGGATGGGGGTGGGAATCAACCATTTGCATTCTGCTGTGGAGAGCCACATTTTAGGTCTGGCACTGCCTGTCAGTTGTTGACCGTGGTAAAGAGAAAGACTTCTTCAATTTGATCTGGTGATACATGCCTGGTGCTTTCATGGCAATGGCATAGAAGTGATTTTTCACAGTCTTCTGCCTAGATGCTTTGTCCTTAAAAAGTCTCTTGTCTGTTCAAACATGTTCCTCAGAAGTATTGCACATGGATGCTTAAGAGTACATATAAATAACATTTCCCCTCAAATATACTCTTTGGTTTTACTGCTTTAAGAAAATCTGTATTGTTACTGACTTAATTTTGTTCTTGATTTTTGTTCTGATTTTTTTTGTCTTGCAAAATAAGAATGCTTTTAAAATTCCTCCATCACACTTATTACATATAATATACAAGCAATACAAAGTGTTGCTACCTACCGGCTCCAGAATTACTGTGGGTTTTTCTGGACAAAAGAAAATCTAGAGTTAGCCAGAACAAATTGTCAAATTTGCTGTTAGATAGGCACAAGAAGGATGTCAAAAGAGTAAAGATGGTGGCCAAAATTGTGCAATCTTAAGCACACCCCTTTTTATATTTGTCATATGCAAAATGGAGCATGACTTCATTGGTCCAGCTGTGTCTGCCATCTTTCCTTTTCTGACACCCCACCCCCCCATGGACTCCTTTGGCTTTAAATCAATAGTGAGCTTCTCCTGACCCCAGACTGTTGGAAACTGCCTGACAGGATGATGGTATCAATTCTTAGTTTTGGGTACTGGTAGTTAGCACAATTGTGTAAAAGGTTCTTTTTCCTGTTTTCTTTATTCATTGACTATAGGCCTGATACATTTTCAGTAATAAAATCAGCCCATTGTATTTATAAGAGGCAGTGTTGAGTGGAATGATCTGTTGGTGTATCTATCAACGTTATAATAAATGTCTCTCTGATTCTTATAAGACTATTGAATGGAAATAATAGAAGTCTCTGTAAAGGTCAAGAGTGAGAAATCAAGAGGGAAAAATGGTGATTCTCTGTAGAGAACGGTTTGATGTTCATTGAAGCACATTATTTATTGCTGTGAGTTGGACTGAAGATAGATACATGTTGATATTTCAGATTCAGAACCAACAACATTGCTTTACAAAATCAGAAACATCAGGCTACTGGGGAAGTTGAGAAACTTAATCTTAGTTATATATGAACTAATTTGTATTCCTTGCAGCTGCTATGAAACCATTTTGCTTTAAAAATGCACACTTTTAAACCATCTTCCATAAAAATAATAATTTGAAGCAAAATTCTGTCTCAGTCCTAGGCTAGTTCACATAAAACAAGATCCATTGAACAAAATAGAATTTACTTTGTAATAAATGTTTATATGATTTCTTGGCTGTTCTCTCCTTCCCGCAAGAGTCCTGGATAAATAAGGACAAAGTCTCCTTTAAAATAGAATAGGTTAAAGTATCAAGCTCATTCAATAGGAATTTAAATATGAACGAGCATCTTCTTAAAGGCTGGAGCGTGCACTAAACATTTCTGGAGAGTAGTGGAGCAGTAGTGGATAAAATGTTGATTCAAAGAGAGCAGGGCAAGATGAGCAGAGCAGGCATTTTGATTAGAGTGTTGTTTTACTTTGTGCACTTTTAAAAAAAGGAAATCCATTTCTATAAAAGTGGATTAAAACTACTTTTTGCTCTGGTTTTGCTAGATTTCTTACCATAAATGAGCAAGAAACGGTGTTTCAACTTCTGCGCTTTCAAGTATAAGAATGATTTTAGGGCTTAAAAAAGGAGATTTTCTTTCTGATCCTTAACAATCACTGAACCGCTCTGACTTCAACAATAATAGCAAACTTTTGCAGTGGTATTAGGTGAAGGCGTGAAGTAAAAAGAACATGCTAGAAGAAGGCAAGGGCAACACGCTTCTCAATTGTTGCAAATTGAGTATGGAAGTATTCATGAAATCATCAAGAGGCTTGACATTTCTTGTTAACTAAGGTCATGCATAATTCCATGACTAATTGTTCCCTCTCTCATTTTATGTTTTCCAAAGCTCTCTGTCTCTTATCACAGTGTATGTAGGTTAAATGGAATCTATAGCTAAAGGTTCTAAGATTCAGATCAAGAGTAATCCTCCAGCTGTGAAAAGAGTGAAAAGTGCAAAGAATCTGGGAAAGTAATAAGAGAATTGATTCCAGGAGGGCTGGCTGATTCAACTTCTTGCATTTTTAAAGCTGATTTACACAATGTGCCTAAATGGTAAGTCAATGGGAAGGAAGAACAGCAGGAACAAAGACTTAAGAGAGGCATGGAATTGCTGATGCATTTTATAATACTAATTATATTTGCTGGAATTTTAAAAAAGGCTAGGTAAGTAAAATTAGCATTAAACCAGGAAGAAGCTGAATAGATTACTGGGACAAACAATACATGAGGTTTTAATAGTGGTCTCATCTAATCTCGGTAATTTCCATTATCTAGTAGGATCATTGAACCTCAATCTCTCTTACTTTTCTGTTTTTTTGTACTAGAACATCTCACTTGTTTTTCTGGAAACTTTCTCCAGCCAGGTTCTTCACAGTAGAATTCTGGTCCTCGTTACCTGATATCCTGGCTTAATAAATAGAGTGGGGGGTTACATTCTGGACACTTATCCAGAAATTTTGGATGAATTTTTAACAATACATCTTTGTTACTACTGTTTTGTCCTTGAATACAATGGAATGAAAAGCAATGCTTGGAAGCCACGGTGCAATGAAGAATGACAGGTTTGGAATGACAGATCCAATCAAGTCAGATGATTCCTCCTTGGTTATAAAGTATATCCATCTGGTAGGGCAAAATGTAGGTGGAGTTGGAAAAGAGCATCTTGGAAAACTAATGGGAGGTATCGAAAGCATTCTCAGCAGTTCTCAGCCTTCTGGAGAATTTTTCTGGAGAGTTCCTTTGGCTACACCTCCATATTAATGAGAAGGCTTCTGCATGGCAGCCATTTTGAGAATGGCAGCCAAGACACTTTGGGTACCAGTTAAAATAACTGACCAGGGATCTGCAAAGCCTCTGGTTCAAATCTCAGTGTTGCCAAGATAGTACTTATATTTTGTAAATTCAATACCCCCATCCCCACCCAGATGTACAAATGGGACAGAGATATATAGCAACATTAAGGCAATTGAAGCAAGCTGAAATTGTTCCGTTGATTACTGACTTTCAATATTTTTAAATGTTACCCAAATACAAATATTTTGCTAGTGTCCAAAATGACCATTCTGGCCCTATATAGAATAGGATGAAAAATGGACAAAATAGAAGTGGATGCACATCCCGAAGGATCCCTAGAAGTAAGGAATAAGTTATTCAAGGTTCGAGGTACCTGATTAGCCTTACCACAGTTGTATACCTAAGAGTGTTTTGCTCCTTTCCATAAAAATAAAAGATTGCCTTTTTGCAGAGTGAAAATGATGGGCTAATCTTCCAAATACCATCTGAAATGGCCCAAGCTTGCTAGGTAAATGGAATGCCACAATGGACATTTCTCCACCTGAACTCTATGACCATATTCTATACTTGGCGTACTGCATGCACAATTAACACGTGCAGTTTAAAATCATGGTGTTATCATACAATAAGCACAATCTTAATGACATGCCCATGCAATTTGTGGACAACAATATGGAAGTAGATTGTCAATATTGAAGTGGTTCTGGGTTGTTTTTAGATTTTCTGGTTTAGCATACAGCCCTGAGGATTGCTATGCTCTCTCCCTTCCAAGCACTAATCAGAACTGCTTAACTATTTGAGAATAATCAAGGTGTTGGTACCTGGAAAGGCAACCTCAATCAATCTTCTCTGGCAAATGTGATTGGCAGGCTGCTGTCATGGTCCCATCCACTCTTCTGCCTGCCTAGTCATTTTAGGTGAACAAAAGTGGGGAAAGGAAAAAGAGAAACAATATTCTGTGAGTCCAAAATGTCCTTTTTTTCTCAGGAAAGTCCAGCAACCGGACTTTCTTGTTTTCCTTTTTATTTGAAGACCTTTATCTTCTCATCCAAGAAGCTTCTTCAGTTCTACACTGGATGGCAAGGAAAGGAAGGATTTATATTCCTAGCAGACAGCTGGTCATTTGCATTCTTTCAGAGAGTCATTGAGGCCACTTGGATGTTTGTCTGTGTCCTGTGAGTCTATTGTGTAATGTGTGAGTCAGGGCTGTGTGCAGTTTGAGGAAAAGTGCAAAAGCTGCACCTTTCTTTATCATGTCTCATCTCTCTTGAAGCAGTTGAATCTGCATCTGCCTATGGTTTCCGTACATTCTAGCCTAGTCCTGCCTTTTGCAGGAAGGAGCTTGCATTATCTACCACCATCAACGCTACCCAAAAAAACGTTATTCCAGACATTGACATCTAGCTCACAGATTAATCAGGCACAAGACAGTGCTGGAAATGTTAGAGAGATATTTGAAAGTTCCGCCCTTTACTTTTTAAGAGATATGTGCTTTGGGATGAATACCCTTCGAATGATATGAGAGTAAGAACAGATTTCCAGAAAACATTGCAGACTACAGGAACCATTTGGGCTTCAGTTTGAGAGCCTGTCTTCAACAGTGAAGGGACACCAGGCAGAATCATCCTGCACAGCTAAGAAGGCTCCACACGCATTTGCACTACTCTGGTGACCCTGAGGACACAGGTAAACCTCCAAATGGCCCCAACGACTCTCTAAAAGAATGCAAATGACCAGCTGCCTGCAAGCAATATAAATCCTTCCACTCCGCACCATCTAGTCAGAGCTGAAGAAGCTTCTTGGATGAGAAGCGAAACATCTTCAAAGAAGAAAAACAAGAAAGTCCAGTTGCCTCCTGAAAAAAGCACCTTTGGGACAACGATGACCTGGATGGCTGAGAATCTCCATAGACTTTTTAAGAGAAGAGATTTATCTATTCAATCTGACCATCTTATTTTCAAGGCAATCCAACAAGACTAGTAAAAATGAAAGAACTGGGTAAACGGGGATGTGAACTGACATCTCCCATGTTCAATTTACAGGTAGTCCTCAACGTATGACCACAATGGAGACTAGAATTTCAGCTAAGCAAGGCGGTTGATGAGTCACACCCAATTTTATGGCCTTTTTTGCCGTGGTTGTTAAGTGAATCATTGCACTTAAGTGAATCATGTTGTTGTTAAGTGAATCTGGCTTCCACCATTGACTTTGCTTCTTGGAAGTCACCTGAGAAGGTTACAAATATCCATTATATGACTCCAGGATGCCACAACTGTTATAAATACACATTGATTGCCAAAGACCCAAATTTTGATCACATGATTGTGGGGAATGCTATCATGATCGTAAGCGCAAAGAACAGTTGCCAGTCACTTTTTTGAGTGCTGTTGTAGCATCGAACAGTTGCTAAACAAATGTTTGTAAATTGAGGACTATCTGTACATCTATTGTACTATAGTGATCCTGTTAACATATTATAGCACATCTTTAAGAAGAACTTGATTAGAATATGTCAAAGATCCATCTAGGCCAGCATTCTCATTCTCACAGGGGCCAACCAAAAGCATGGAGAAGTCCCCAAATTCCCCACCATTTAATTGCTAGCCCTAAATGATTTGCTTTTATGTCATGGTGGGTGAATGCTTTCTCCCTTAACTCAACAGACTGCCTCCCCCTTCCGCCCCAAAGAAAAAAAAGTGTGTGTGGGGAGGTACGTCAGATTGGGAAGAAAGGTCATGATGGGGTTTCTGTCTCAAAAAGTCCACAAATGGAGATTGAAAGATTTATCCAACCCTAAGACTGCTCCCCATGGTATACTTTCAATGCTTTGACCACTCTAGTTTGAAAAGTATCAAGCAATGTGTGTACTCTAGGGCAGACCTTCAAAGAAAATAATGGTACTTAAGTGCCACTCATCCATTGATTTTACAATGAGAAATAGTTAAGTGCCATTTTGCTTTGAAAATCTATTCCCCTTCCTGCCCAGCTTGGTCCCCAAGCATTAAGTGAACACATCATGTGGTGAAGAATTTTCAAGGGTTGGCCTAAATGCAAAAACACCACATTTAAATCTGAAAATGTGCCCTCTTTGGGGTCTATTTCCTTTTTCCATATTGGTAGTTCAGAACTTTGGGTTTTGATGAGAGAGAGAGAGAGAGAGAGAGAGAGAGAGAGAGAGAGAGAGAGAGAGAGAGAGAGAGAGAGAGAGAGAGAGAGAGAGAGAGAGAGAGAGAGAGAGCGCTAATCTGTCACAGCAGTAAGTAGCTGTAGTTTGCCAGCTTGATGGTTTATGAAAATTGAAATTCAAAGAGAAAGAGAAATGTTTGTTATTCCTTGACACTTGGCATTTCAGCTGAAGTCAGTTTTTCCAAATGTCAGTGTCTAAATTTGGATTCTTTTG
>NC_138202.1:161282596-161462596 GCF_964194415.1 Vipera berus | reverse complement strand
GTGAGCCTTAGAAAAGAGAAATATTTCAAAGGATGACAATGTGTACTGTGGCTCTTGTTTAGCACCTTCACTGGCACTTTCAAAACCCCGAACCAGCTAAAACTCCTGAGTGAGGCTAGGAACAGGAGGTGGCTGAACTTGGCTTAAAGCCCAGGTTATTGGGATGGGTTTTTCTATGAGTCTCTCTATCCATAACAGCCTATGGGGAGAGACTTCTCAACTCAGAGCAATAATGCAACTACACCAGATCTCATTGAACAACAGCAAGGTAGAATTACAGGTGATAAGACGTAGGTCGACATCAAAACGTAAGGTTCCTGCCATGAAAAAATGGCAGCTATTCTGCACTTTCAGTTTTAAATATTTGAATTCTGCCACTGAAATGTCGAGTTTCCTCCCCCCCACCGTCGCTTCCTCCCTTAGTATCAGGTCCCAGTGATTGGTCCAATACTGGATGTTGTTTTCCTTTTTGCCACACTGAGGAAACACACTCCTTCTGTTGGAATGAAAAAGCAAAACTGACCATTGTCCCTGAAATTCCCGGATAATCTGATGTGAATCTCTGAAGGAGAAGATAAATGTTCATATCTGGTGCATGCTTATTTTGCATTAAGTCCCACTGTGTTCTGTAGGTGTGTGTGGATATCCTCCTTAGTAAATCCACTGAGAATTAAAATGTAAGACTGTAGCCATAAACATATTTCACCTGTTCAGGTCTTCTTATTTATTTTATTTATTTATTTATTATGGGACTTATATGCCGCCCTATCTCCCAGAGGACTCAGGGCGGCTAACAACAATAAAAACCAACAGTACAAAAGTTAAAAAAAATTAAATAACAGCCCCAAATATTAATAATACAGTTAAAATTAAAACTTTTAAAAACCCATCATCAATCCAGGTCAGCCTGATGGAAAAAGAACGTCTTGAGGTCGCGGCGAAAGGACCGGAGGTCCGGGGCCATCCGAAGCTCAAGGGGGAGTTGATTCCAAAGGGCTGGCACTCCCACAGAGAAGGCCCTCCCCCTGGGGGTCGCCAGCTGACATTGTCTGGCCGACGGCACCCTGAGGAGGCCCTCTCTGTGTGAGCGCACTGGGCGATGGGAAGTCGTCCCCGGCAGCAGACGGTCCTGCAGATATCCCGGGCCTAAGCCATAATAAATAAATAAATATACTTCCTCTGTAGCAAATCGGCTGAACTCCATGGGATTTCCTTTGGAGTCCTCACATTGAAAAGTCTTGCTGCTTGGAAGAAGGATAAAGATAATTTCTAAGTGCTGTTCATACATACATTACTTGGAAATTTATTCCATTGACCTTAATTGGACTTATGCTATGCATGATGTTTATTGATTATTGGTCGCTGCACCTCTTACATTTTAAATTCTACCAATTATATTATGCAATAGCTTTACAGTGTTCCAGCCATCTTATGTGCTGTATGGTGTCCTATTTCCTTATCAGTGCTTGATGAAAGATAAATGTGGCATATCACAGTGCCGTGAAGCTGATGTTTCTCGTAGAATCCTGTATTTCAGATTTTTCTTGTTTGTTGCATTTGGTAATTAACAATCAATACTTGATATGATCTCATTTGCCAATGATTTGATACTTGGCAGCTGAGAAAGTATTTAGCATTTGACTGTGGGTGGCACTTGATTTCTGATAATTGATAACACACAGCAGTTAATATTTTTTTCTTTCCATATTTGATAACTGATGCTTGATCATAATTAATAACAGTTAGTGCTCTCTAAATAATATATGATTTGCTATTATCATTTCAGATTATTTTTATCTATTAAAATGGCACCCTTCATGGATCTTAAAGGTGCACAGACTGAATCCTCAAGATTGCAGTTGACCCCCAAAAGCCCTAAGGGTGGGCTCTGGAGCTCCTTCCCAAATTTGTCGTCAAACTCACAAAAAAGACATAAAGCATTAAACACATGATAAATAATCATATTAATTGTGTTTAGCAGTTTAATGTAATTTTAATTAAACTAGTTTTGAATTAATTCAAAGTTTTGTCCTGGTTTCAGCGTTTTCTTTGTCCTGATTTACCTGGTTTTTGAAGTGTGACCCCCCACCCAGCATACCATCTAAGGCAAAAAGGGTTATGTTGTGTAGTGGGTTCTTGAGAGCAGGAAGGACGCCGAGATGATGAGTACAACATAACAGCTCTTTATTAGGTGGGAGTGACTGTACTGGGGAATAGGGGCTTCTGGCCAGTACCTGGCCAGGTACACAACCAACCAATTGGATTGAACCTCTGTTTCCCGCCGAAACTGCTTCCCGCCAAAACAGTTACAGTTCAACGCCTCCTGTTGGTGACTCTTATACAAGTGCTTTAGTTGTTCCTGAAAGCCTAATACATAACAGGTTATACAGCACACTTTTCCTGTTGCACCCTTAAGAGGCTTTCAGTTTGCAGATACTGTAGACCCAAGAGCAGCATTTCTCAGCCCTATCAACATGAAGCGGTGTAGACTTCACCTTCCAGATTTCTGAGAGCTGAAGTCCACACATTTTAAAGCTGTGATGGTTGAGAAACATTGCCTAAGAAAGATGATGGAACAAAGAAGAGGACAATACCACTGAAAAAGAAAAACAAGAAATTCAAGAAGAAACCAGCATGGCTGCACAAAGATCTCTCTGACAAACTGAAAGACAAAAAGGACAAATACAAAAAATGGAAAGTGGGGCACATAACTAAGGCCAATTATCAGCAGACAGCCAGAACGTGTAAAGATGAAGTCAGGAAAGCAAAGGCTCAGAACGAACAAAGATTTGCAACAGAAATCAAGGATAATAAAAAAAAGGTTTCTTCCAACATATTAAGAACAACAAAAAAAGTCAAGGAAACTTTAGATCCACTAAAGAGAAAAGATGGCAAGGAAATAACAGGCAACAGGGAGAAAGCAGAGCTGCTTAACTCATACTTTGCATCAGTCTTTACGCAAAAAGAAACTATAACCCAACATACCAAAAAAACCACTGCAAAAGACAAACTAGAAACAAAAATTAAAATAAACAAGAAAATGGTAAGAGAACAACTATCCAACCTTGACAAATATAAATCAACGGGACCCAACAGATTACATCCCAGAGTTCTGAAGGAGCTGGCAGATGTTATCTCAGAACTATTGCACCACATCTTTCAAAAATCCTGGAGCACCGGGGAAGTACCTGAGGATTGGAAAAGGGCTGATGTGGTTCCCATCTTCAAGAAAGGGGGAAAAAAACAGATCTAGGAAACTACAGATCAATCAGTCTAACATCAATACCTGGGAAGATCCTGGAAAAGATAATCAAAAAGCAGATCTGTGAACAACTAGAAGCAAAGTTATAACTAGTAGCCAGCACGGGTTTGTCAAAAACAGATCATGCCAAACCAATCTTACTTCATTCTTTGATAAAGTGACTAAATTAATAGACCAATGAAATACTGTGGACGTAGTATACTTAGATTCCAGTAAGGCATTTGATAAGATAGACCACAACCTACTCCTTGGTAAGCTAGAAAAAGCTTGAATAGACAACATCACCACCAGATGGATCTGTAGCTGGCTGGCAAACCATACTCAACCAGTAGTCCTCAATGGCACTACATTCACATGGCGAGAAGTAAGAGTGGGGTACCATAAGGTTCCGTCTTAGGCCCAGTACTCTTCAATATGTTCATCAATGACTTAGATGAGGGAATTGAACGTGAACTCATCAAATTTGCAGATGACACCAAACTGGAAGGAGCAGCCAACACCCCAGAAGACAAACTCAAGATCCAGAAAGATCTTGACAAACTTGAACAATGGGCCCTGTCCAACAAAATGAGTTTCAGTGTGGAGAAAAGCAAAGTTTTAAATTTAGGCAGGAAAAATCAAAGGTACGAGTACAGACTGGGCAAGACCTGGCTTAAAAACAGTAACTGTGAGAGGGACCTTGGAGTCCTACTGGACAATCACTTAACCATGAGCCAGCAGTGTGCAGCAGCAGCCAAAAAAGCTAATACAATCCTTGGTTGTATATACAGAGGCATAGAATCAAGATCATGAGAAGTATTGGTACCGCTTTATAAAATCCTAGTAAGACCACACCTGGAATACTGCAGCCAGTTTTGGTCACCATATCACAAAAAAGATGTTGAGAGTTTGGAAAAAAATCAGAGAAGAGCAACTAAGATGATCAAAGGCCTGGAGACTAAAACCAGTGGTACGATTCTGCTGGTTTGCACCACTTTGGCAGAACTGGACTTCCAGAAGCAGCATCCACACAGACAACCGGTTGTTCACATACAGTATTTAAATCCCACCACTGACTAAAACATAGGAAGAATGGCTGCAGGACTTGGGTTTGGCTAGTCCAGGGGTAGGCAGCCTCGGCTCTTTTATGACTCATGGACTTCAACTCCCAGAATTCCTGAGTCAGCTGACTCAGGAATTCTGGGAGTTGAAGTCCATGAGTCATAAAAGAACCGAGGTTGCCTACCTGTGGGCTAGTCTAAAGAAAAGAAGAAATAGGGGAGACATGATAGCAGTATTCCAGTACTTGAGGGGCTGCCACAAAAAAGAGGGGATCATGTTATTCACCAAAGCACCAGAGGGCAGGACAAGAAACAATGGTTGGAAACTGATCAAAGAGAGAAGTAACCAGGAATTAAGGAGGAACTTCCTGACAGTGAGGACAATTAACCAGTGGAACAGCTTGCCTCCAGAAATCATGGGTGCTCCATCAGTAGAGATTTTTAAGAAGAGGCTAGACAGTCACTTGTCTGAGATGATACAGGTTCTCCTGCTTGATCAGGGGGCTGGATTAGAAGACCTCCAAGGTCTTTCTATTCTATTCTATTCTATTCTATTCTATTCTATTCTATTCTATTCTATTCTATTCTATTCTATTCTATTCTATTCTATTCTATTCTATTCTATTCTATTCTATTCTATTCTATTCTATTCTATTCTATTCTATTCATTAATTTTCTTTGGACCTTTTATTCTATGAACAAGAGACCATTTTATTGCAGAACATTAGAACAGAAAAATGGACCACATTCAGAAGTGCTCTGATCCTTTCTTTATACACATGACTGCAATAGTATGAAAAGAAAATGCATACCTCCTTGCTTGGGGAAGGCAACCTGTATTGTTTCTGACTCTGAATATTTATGCATTCTATTTTCTGAAAAAGAAGACAGCTGGGATGGGAGGGGGAAAATGCCTGAAAGATAACCCAAAAGACCTATTGTCCCTTTCCAGA
This sequence comes from Vipera berus, assembly GCF_964194415.1. Lineage (NCBI taxonomy): Eukaryota > Metazoa > Chordata > Lepidosauria > Squamata > Viperidae > Vipera > Vipera berus. The sequence goes on along the minus strand of NC_138202.1, from coordinate 161,457,341 downwards.
GAATTAGCAATTGTAGTATCTTTTGTATTTTGTACTTGTCTCTCATCTCATTATGACTGTTCACAACAGGATAAATTTTTCTCTCTTCCTGCCCTTTGCCTTCGCTTCTATATGTTCACCTTTCTCTTCATCTAAAGAAATTCTGTCTAAATTCCTTGAGGGCCTGACCCTTCCTTAGCATTAGTTTATGTACCTTTGCTTCTTCTATCTGACACTCTCAAATAGCCTTGTAGCATCTCACTTTGATTCAATCCAGGATTTTGTATTCCTCAAGTGAGAGTCTACCCAACCCGTTCCACCATCATCCTACCAAAAAAAGTTAATTGGTATAATTTTTGTTTAAAATTCTCACAAGCCGTACCTAAATCATTTTAGTCACATTATAAAAACAATCCTTATCTTTAAGATCCCACTGATCACAAACAGAGCACAAGGTAGTAAAAGGTCTGAGGAAAAACAACTATTTAAATTATCAGGTCTTGGAATAAAATGATAAACAGTAGCTAATTTTTCCCCTTTAAAGTTGCTCAAATTCTCCCACCTGAGGCAGTCTAACATATTTAATATTTACTTGAATATATTTATTGTATCCACATAATTATGAATTTATTGTAAAATTTCTGTTTGTCCTCCCCTGGGAGCTTAGACTGGCACACCTGAGCAGGTTGACTACATTGTATCTAACAACTGATAATTCTGTAAGGCAGATGAAGAGACAAGGACATTCCTATAGTCACCTGGGATGCTCCATGATCATGTAGGGATTCGAACCAGAGCTTTCTGGTCCTGCCCAACACCTTATAACAAAGTGGGGAAATAGTTTGTTGGCCAAGGATCAGTTTGATTTTTAGAGGGCTCAAGGACACAAAATGGTTAGGATTTAACTGGTGGGCAGAGATGACACTCGAGAATTTGAGGGCTAGTCTGTTCCCAGTTCAAAATGGCAGGAGACTTTGCTTTTAGTTTAAAGGCACTGTGGACCAGGTTCCAAGGTGGTGCAAGTTGGGGCTACATACAGTTCTGGGATCACAGATTGCTCAATCCAACCCTGGAGTACAGCTGTGATCCCAGATTTTCTTTAGTTTTTGGTCAACTCAATATTTTATTTTGTTTGTGTCTATGTGCATGTGTGCTTGCACCTTTAAGTCACTGTTGATTCCTTGTGATTGCCTGGGCTACTCTCTGCAGTTTTCTTTGTAAAGCTTTTTGGAATGGTTTGCTTTTGTCTCCTTCTTAAGGCTGAATTTTAACAAATTAAACAATTAGCTTTCAGTGAACAGCACAATTCATTGTAATTATTTTTCTGGTCTTCCTATCTAGGGCTTTTAGTTCTGCTTTAGTCCACTATTCTTGCTGTGTATTTAATGACTGGAATTAACACTTGGGTGTTAATTTCCTTGATGGTATTTCCTCTACTGAATTTGAACTTTAAGTTCTTCACTTTCATGACATATTCACTTCTAACTTTCTTCCTTCTTGACTTCAGTGTGCTTGATGTAGTTAGCTTGAAGGATGCCCAGGTATTTGTAGAGATCATCTTCCTCAGACTTTTAATGTTATTTCCATAGGCCTTCTTGATTACTTCAGTTTTCATCATTTTCCCCCTGTTTATGCTGAGTACTTTGTTTGTTTGAATTGTGAAGTCCCAGAGCACTTTAGCTTCTTCATTTTCTATTATTTTGTCTACTTTGTGGTCCCACCAGTTCTTGCTTGCAAGCAAATGGTATTTCTTGCAGATTGTTATAGTTTGTCACATAGTCATCCATGGATCTGGCATTTTCATCCACCTACTGAGTCCTTCACAAGGACTTGGAATAGGCAGATGTTGTTCTCTGACGGTGTTAAATGAATTATTATTCTATTGTTTTTGGATTATTATAATACTTTGGACAATGTTGTGTTATTTATTGTAGTTCTTTGCATAAACCTTTGAAATCTTATAATTCAAAATCCTACATACATATATATTCACCCAGTGGCCTGCATTTTCTTATTCTTGCTGCTGTTTTCCTTAGGAACACATGCCTATGGGACTTTCATGATAAGTATTTACCTTTCTAAATTCACTGGTAGTCAGCAGGGGGTCATCCTGTTTATTTTGGCTATTTCTTCACCAATCACCACTGACATAAAACTCCCAAATTGCGCTCTTGAACTGAAAAAGGTTCCATCCCACCATTTTATTTCCTCTCTTACTGTGGCACATTGTATTTCCTTGATCATCACTTTGATAACTATATTCCTCAGTTGCATTAATTTAACTGACTTCCACTTATTTTTCACATTGATTTTTTTTCCTGTGAAATACTTTCATTTCCTTTTTATTTTTAAACCACCTTTCTTTATCTATGTGGTTATACCTCTTTGGTTCATGAACTTTTCAACCTTGTTGATCCTGCAAGTGATTTTTTTTTTGCAGGAGGTCTCTGAAAACAATCTATTTTTGTCCTACATTTTGATGTTCCTTGTTTTCATATTTTATTTCTGATCATTGACATTGTCTTCTTGCTGATTTTCTTCTTCAAATGCCTTCTTAAGGCCCAATCTTATGGCTTACATTTATTCTCACTGTGAATTCTTTGTTGAGTTTTTATCTCTTTCTTTTCCTTGCATATGTTTTGCTATATAGAGTCTACTGTATAAGGGCAGACCTGTTTTCTAACTGTTAAACTTCCAGTGTCTGAGTTTGGAAATCAATATATAAACACCATATTACCTGTACATTTTCAAGAGCTTTTGTATATATCAGCTCCAGCTTTCATTGGCCTACATTCATCATAATTGTCCGAGCATGTCAGTAGTCATAATTTTAAACATATGAGAAGGTTACAATCATGCTTGATGATCTGCAAACCATTTTTCCTAATCAAATGTGTGGTAACTAGTCATGGTTGATTGAGGAGTAGAAAATGGCACCTTGGATCTACACAAAAGGCAATTCTCATCTATCAATTCAGATGTCCTGGTTTTGTGAATTGAAAAGGTGTAGATGGATTTTGCAGCTAAGTTCTAATGAACCCTGTCTGGAATTAAGCCTGAGATTAGAAAGTTTTAAAAAGTTTTGCATTTTGTCATGAGAATTTCATTCTATTTCCACCCATGTTGCATGGATTTTCCTGTTGCTATATTTTGGGATTACAGTTAAATGAGTAGTAAACTGAAAATGGGTACAAACAAATCAACCACACCAGCAACACATTTATCTCCAATCTTTAAAAAGCTACAGTATATACTGCAAAAATGTATCTAAATATGGATTTCTCTCTCTCTCTCTCAAAAAACAAGACAAAACAAAAGTAAAAAACACCCATTTACTAATATTCTTTCCTCTTACCTTGATAACATGCTTTCTCACAATAACAGCATTTATATACAATTTATATACAGGAACTGTGAAAGCTGCTTCAAATTCTACACTATATAGAATTCTAGGAAGTATAAATCAGTATCAGAGTTGGCAAATATCTAACCTATTACCAAAGCATTTATTTTACATGTCATATCCCCCAATACAAATAAAATAAATTCATGGTTAAAGAATTTATTAAGTATAAATTTGAAGCCATTGTCCCATGGCAATGAAGACAAATGATAAGCTGAAATTGTAGCTATTAGGTTATTGAAGGCTCATAGAAATATTCAAATCTGTGTTTGTTCTTGGAAGCACCTTTGGTATTTCTTGGAAAATGAGACATTCAGGTTGGTGTATGAACCATTAAATAGTCATAATCTATATTTCACGGGCATCACATTATCAGCAGCAAGCAGAATCTTAGAGAGTAATGGATTCCAGAGCAAACAAAAACGGTAAAGGCTGCGATTATAGCTAGTACATACAAACAAGGTAAAAGGCCTACCATAACAAGAAATGGAAAATGTCAATATTATTTTTCTAACATTTGTCTTTAAAGGAAGATTTGCAGGCTTGCAGATGAGAATGTTTCTGATTATTCTATATATTATTCTGATATGAACTGGAGATACCTTTGGTGTTAGAGACCAAAATGGGCCAAATCATTTCAGCTAACTCTCCGCGGCCAACCTGTCATGGTCAACTTGCTGCAGGCAATTTAGCAATTTCAATTTAATTATTTAAAATAAACATTGTTTTGATTTGTGTCATTCACATTTCATTCTGTCCCTCCTTTTGCATCCTTTCTTTAACGATTCTATTCCACCATTTCTTTGATATTAGTGTAACTCTGACCTGAAGTGAGTTGGCCATGCTGAGTTGGCTGTGGTGAGTTGGCTGTGGTGAGTTAGCTGTGGCGTGTTGGCTTACAGGGATTTCCAAAATAAAAAGCTTTTTATGTTATTTTTTAGCTTTTGATCCCTAGATTCCCCCCCTCCCCCTCTCAAACTTTGTTGGTGAAATTCAATGGCAACCAGCTGATTTTTAGTGCTGCATTTTTTTTACTTTTTTTCAAGGAAATAAATGGATGATTTAAAACTGATGTTGCTTCCACAAAAGGCCCAAACATGTTTGGCCTTACTGTGCCACTTTGTGGCTCTTGGAAGCCGAAATCTGTATCTCTGATTGCAGGTTATCTGCCATGGTGGATATGGAGAATTGTGCCTGAAATCCCCCAAAAGAACCAAAAAAAAAAAATCAGTGCAAAGAGACCAGCAGATAAAGTAGATAAAGCAAAAGACCATTGGCTGGTGGCATTTGTTATATACATTCTGTTCGTGGTTTGCTAAAGGCAAGATGAAAATAGCAAGATCAGGGATTAAACAGTTGGCTTGTTGTGGTGCTCACTATGGGCCAATAGGGAGGAGTATAGAGGCTCACTAATAAAAGAATTTCAGTAGTCATCAATCCAACAAAAGAGAAAAAAATATAGCCAGAGTTAGAGAAATGTGAAGAAAAATTCAGGGGGATTCTAGGATTATGCAATTGTCCTGTTCTCTTTTGGAATTCAATGCAGAGGGAGGTCCCAAATATTATCATTTCTCCTTTTTAATCTCACCATGCTTTATTGCTTGTTTTTTAAAAAAAATCAAAAGGGAGAAAACGTCCAGAAAAGAAAGATTTTGGAGCTACAGCATGGCTTTTGATTGGTAGCACCAGAAGCTCCTGGGAGTACAGGAAACCCAAGGGGGATTAGAGCTCAGCTGATAAAATGTAGCCCAGATGAGGTGGTTGGTGTGGTGACAAGTATTTTTTTCTGCATAGTTCTCACCAACATTGCAAATCTCCTACAGATTGTTAGGATTGGGTGCTGGAGACCACTTCATGGACAGAATCCCAATTGCATTCATAATTATTATGTTATGGTCTTCAAGGACATAATGCTCATCAGTTATTAATTACTAATTCACTCTGCTGAATAAATAGCACTTATGATTGATGATGAAACTGGTAATTGGACACACTCAAGGATAATCCTCAAGAGAAACACATTTCTGTAAGTATGAGATAATAACAGCTAAGAAATCTATGTGAAATTAAGAAAGTGTATTAAGCCACTGTAGCCTAAATGGGTACAGTGCCCATAGATAACTGAATCTCAGCTTACTGACTTAATTTTCTTAGTTTGTGGACACATTGAATCATTTGCCCAATACGTTAAGCTGAAATAAGCTGGCTAGTGTTTGGTTCGGTGTATTGTATATAGGGATATAGAGGAGGAGAAAAGTGTTCTGTACCAGCCTGCTACCGGCCCTGCAGAAAAGGCAGGGACAACCCCTTTACAAGAAGGCAAGAGGCTGGAACTAAGCCTGCCAAATTTATTAACATAAAACAGAGCAAACAGAGCAAAGAGAGCAAACATGAACCATGAAACAGGAGCTATTCAAACGGTTGCCTTCAGCAAACCAGCCCTCCCACACATTCCCCTTTTAAACAGTTCAGGGCATGGCTTCTCTCTGCCTCCTTCCGAGGTGCCCCATTGCCTTCCTCTGTTTACTCCTGATTGACTGCCTCCTGCGTCGGGCGTCCTTGAACAGGGCCAGCTGTGGGTCATCTTCATCCACGCTGTCAGGCTCACACAGCTGGGTCTGCGTCGTGACCAGATGGGAGGGGCCTGGCTGAGGGCTCTGTGGAGCCTCAATATTATTCTCAGCAAGCTCTCCAACACCCCCCTCCTCCTCCTCTGAATTGTCTGACCCAACTGCCGAACCCACAGGCTGACCATGAATCACAACAAAAAGGAGAGGGAGAACTATTGAGCAAAAACTGGATATATAACATTGTCTTGAATTCGGGAAAAGACCACAGTTGTACATATTGTCTGAATTGAAATGTTATAGCACCACTCAAAGTTGCTCTGTGAATGAGAAAGGAAGTTTTTAAATTTGATATATAAATAAATAAAATATTAATCATGTCCTGCTTTATTTGCAGTCTGTTCAATGAGCCATATCAGTTGAGTTTATATACGATATAATAATGGCCCAGAAATCACAAAAGCTAAGTTCATACAACAGGCCAAAGTAAATTCAAGCACAGTTCAAGCCAAATTCAATCCAGCTCCTGATATCAATAGCAAATAAATCCATAGGGGACTAATAAGGAAGAAATGACAGACTGAAGAGGGCTCTGTAAAAAGTGCAACTGATGATCTTGGCGGTATGAAGAACCAGTGAATAGACTGGCTCTTCAAAAATTCCTCTCTGAACAAGGAGAAGACTTGAGATTGTCCACAAGTTCTCCAGACAGTGGGTTTAGATCTCTGGGAGATGGGGGAATAGCCATCTTGTTCAAACCATAGTCATTGTCATTGTGAAGACACAAAGTTACTTTCTTTTCCATGGATGTTCAAAAATTGCTAATTAACTCTTTTCAGCTATTAGAAACCTTTGAATGGACAAATTTGACAGTATTAGGTGAGTTTTCCGTCACTTCTTAGTAAAAGAAGTTTTAACTACCAGTTTAAGAAGGGGTGTTTTTCTTGTAATAAACAGCAAAAGGGTGATTAAAACTTTGCTTTTAGAAAGCAACAAATGGACTAAGAATCCAAATAACTTTGAAATAAGATTTTGGAATTAATTATAAAGGATCCTTCCCGTGGGAAAATGCTTTTGTTTTGACTTTTTTTGAAAGAAAAAATAATACTGAAAAGATTTTAAATAGTTTTTTTTAAAACAGACACTAGAGGGAACTAGAGGGAACTAAAAATTGCAGTTAAAGGAAAACATTTATGTAAACTTGATTCACAACTACAGAAGGAAGCAAAATATTTTAACATTGAACATACTGAAGGATATTTTAGAACAATGGATCCAAACATTAATTCTAATCGTGTTTGCCTCTATAAATAGACTAAATGATGTTATGGAGAAGGAACAACCTTACAAGATTGAGAATGATATGGAACTCACTTTGTGAGTTTCCACTCCTGTCATTTTGAAGGTGTCTAACTTCTTTAAAACAGTTAATAAACAATTTCTGAAGGTGGCTAGCAAAGGAAGTGCAAACATAATGCTCTTTGAAGGCTCCAGCTGCCCCTTGGCAAGAATGGCAAATTCTCTTCCCTGGTTTTCCCACCCTCTGGAGACTTGCCTTGTAGTCTCCTTCTGAGGAGCAACCATATGGAATGCAACGTGGGCAATCTCAAGTCCTCTCTTTCACCCAAGAGGCCCCAAGGAGCCAATCCAGTCATCATCTCCTTAGAAAAATATTGAGCCCTCTGTTGTGTGCCATTTCTTCCTCAAAAGTCCATATATCCTAGCATCTGAATATCTTTTCCAAGGCTACCCTATAAAATATTTCTTGATTTCTGGTTCTTTTACTATTGATAGTTGATTCTTAAAAGCAGAAGCTATCCACCATTTCCATGTTTTCATTGCTAATTCTAAGACAGGTGGCTGTACCTGTTGTTATGCATTTGATCTTCTTTAAAGTTAATGTTAATACATTTTTATTGTGCTCCTTGACTTTTATTATTAAAGCTTGCAGTACATTTGCATTTTCGACTATCAGCATAATGAGGTTACTGTTGTTTCCTCCTTTGATGTTAAAACCATGGTTATTTTTTTCCAGTTCAGCTTCTCTCAACATATACACACAAATATACAAATCTGCATATAGATTCAATAAATAAGGAAAGAGTATACAGCCTTGTCTTAACCTGCAGACAGTCTGTTTCTCCATGTTCTATCTGCATTGTGGCTTCCTGACCTGTATCTAGATTTTGTATGAAGACAATGAAATGTTTTGGGATTCCCATTTTTCTAAGCACATTCTATAGCTTGACTCAATTGACATAATTTAAGGTCTTTCTATAATCAATAAAGCTTTGAGGATATTCTTTGGCTTTCTCAATTATCTAGTGTGCATCAGCAATAACAAGACTCGGGCTCCTCACTTTTTCTAATGTCAACTTGAACATCTAGCACCTTTCTCTCTATGTAGAGCTCTAATCTGTGTTGGATGATTCTAAGCATTATTTTGCTATCTTGTGAAATTAAAGATACTGTATGAGAGTTTGCCCATTCTATTAAATCTTCTTGTTTTGGTACTGAAATCTGTTGGCCACTATATTGACCAGATTTTCTTTGTTGGAACCTTTACTGATTCTTCTTCTCTTGTTTGCCATATTTTTGTAGATATTCCATCAGTTCTTATAGTCTTCTGATCTGGTAATGAATCATTTAACTTTATCTTCTTGTAGTAAAAGTTCTTATAAGTAAGGACTATTTTCTAAAGTATCTTGGATGTTGACTCTTCTGCTCCTTCCATCTTCTTCGAACCTGCTATGATTTGTCCATTGCCTTTATTTAGCTACCAACACGAAGTCTGAACCTTCTTTTTTTCTGTGTCTGTTTTTATGTTTTAGTCTTCACAGATGTTATTGTCATACTACTTCTTGTCTGGTCTAACAGTTCTCTGAAATTCTTTAAGTTCCTTGCTCAGAATTTTGTCTTTCTTGGCCTTGGCTTCTCTTCTTGACAATTTCCACAGTTTGTTCTGACATCCAGTTTACCTTCTTCTGTAAATGCTCAAAATCCTACTATGGAAAATGATAAGATTAGTTCTTCTGCTTTCGCTTGATGTGGAACCTTCTAATGAACGTTTTGTAACCTGTTCCAGTCAGTCCCTGGCCATGTCTTTGCTGTTATAACTGAGTCCTTCCATCTCCTTCAAGTCATAATGTAGTCAATTTCATTTCTGTGAATTCCATTTGGTGAAGTGCATGGATACAGGCCTCATTAAATTGTTTGAAGATGGTGTTAGGAATGGCAAAACCATTGGATTGGCAGAAATTGACATGTCCTTCTCCTATTTCATTTTCCTTGCTTAGGCTTGCCGTTCAATTACATTTTCATTCATAATATTTCCTACTTTGGCATCCCAAAGCAGCATATTTTGCTTGCAGGTTTTGTCAATTTCAAGTTGATCATAGAATTCATCAACTGCCTCTTCTGCATCAGTGATTGGAGTATAAACTGCATAATAGTCCTATTAAAGAGTCATCTACAAAGTCTAAGTGATACTATTCAGTCATACTTAGTCACTGTAAATAAGTACTGTTCTTGCAATGCCCTTCCATACTATGAAAGCAATGCCAATCCTTTTTCTTTTTCAAATGTGGAGCAGTAAATAATGCGATCTTCTGAATGAAAGGGTCCAGTTGCAGCTTGCCTCAATTATCTGCTGCCTAAGAAGTCAATATCTAGTTAATTCGTTTCAACTTTCACTGCACTGAAGTTTCCCAAGTTCCGAACTTTGCAGCTTTGGATTTTCTTTTCCTGTTTGAAACAATAAGCAGATAGATATCCTGAAGGATTTAATCTTCTCATCTCATAAGCACCATTAGTACAATTAGCAGTGCTTTTTTTGTAAAAGAAAAAGGTGCCGGAACTCACACATGTCGTACAAGCTACCTTGCCTACCCTAAAAGGTTCCATCCAAAAAAGGTGCCGGAACTCCATTCTGAGCGTTCTATGAGAAAAAAAGCCCTGACAATTAGTAATATAATCTCCTACTCTACTGAGTCTCTGATTTAGGATCTTTGTTCTCCACTTGTATTCTGTTTTTTGGTTTCTTACAGTTAAGACGATAGGGTTCTGGCCTTGACTTCCCTCTAATAATCATCTTGCCTTCATTCCCCCAGATGGGTTGATCTAGAAACAGTAAAAAGAACTGAAATGGTTAGCAATTGGATGAGAGTGCGTCAGAAAATGTCAGAGCTTTAGACCACATTGGGAAGTCAAAGAAAATTCTAGAAGGAAGCAATCGCAGATCATTTCTCTCTTCTTGCTGAGAAAACTGAAAAGTGCCCGTTGATAGTTGAAAAAAAATGTGACGTGCAAAGAAAGAAATGGGAGAATATAAAGCTGGAAGAAAGGTCATCTACCTAAAGCAGGTGTCTTCAAACTTGGCCCTTTTATGACTTGTGGACTTCAACTCCCAGAATTCCTCAGCCAGCGTGACCTAAAGTTATAATGTTTTCCTATGACCAGCTGGATGAAAAATTGGACAGCCCATTGCAAAAGGGAAGCGTTTCTGGCTGAGAGTATTTAAAAAATGACGAAAGTCTTGCTAATTTCCTAGATGCAGAGAGGAGTGAAAAGTGATTTTTTTTTAAATGGGCCACACATGACCTCTTCTGTTCATTTGGATTTCAAGTGCCTCTTATCCAAATCGCCTTTCTTCAGAATATTTTCAGTAGTGTGACTTGAATGATTTAGCTTGGCATTTCACAATATCTAGGAAGCCTTATGCCTGAAAAGCAGCTATACAATAAATCTGTAAAATAATATATGTGTGAAATTGCATTCTTGGCTTCCATCCTGGGAAGGTCAAGTAAGATACAAGGTTGAGTTCTGTTTGTTTGGCCCAAGGGTGCTAGTATGAACATGGACTTAGGGAAGGACAAATAATTGCTTTACAGACAGTCCCTGAGTTGAGTTGAGAATATCTGACTTAAGAACAACCTTTGGATACAAATGGATTGCCTATTACTAAAAATGGTGGATGCTGTTCTGCGTCCTTGTGGTCCTTGCTTGAGCCAACAAAGCACTGAAGCCACTCAGTGCTTTCAGGAACTGCTAAAGCTGCATGTTTATTATATTCAGCCTGTTTTTAGCGGTTCCTGAAAGCACTGAGTGGCTTCGGTGTTTTGTTGGCTCAAGGAAGGACAACATCATCAATCACTTCAATATGAGCCAGCAGTGTGCTGCAGCTGCCAAAAAAGCCAACACAGTGCTTGGCTGCATTAACAGAGGGATAGAATCAAGATCAAGTGAAGTGTTAATACCACTTTACAATGCCTTGGTAAGGCCACACTTGGAATACTGCATCCAGTTTTGGTCACCACGATGTAAAAAAGATGTCGAGACTCTAGAAAGGGTACAGAGAAGAGCAACAAAGATGATTAGGGGGCTGGAGGCTAAAACATATAGGGAACGGTTGCTGGAATTGGGTATGTGTAGTTTAATGAAGAGAAGGGTGAGGGGTGACATGATAGCAGTGTTCCAATATCTCAGGGGCTACTACAAAGAAGAGGGAGCCAAGCTATTCTCCAAAGCACCTGAAAGCAGGACAAGAGGCAATGGATGGAAACTAGTCAAGGAGAGAAGCAACCTAGAACTAAGGAGAAACTTCCTGACAGTTAGAATAACTAACCAGTGGAACAACCTTCCTCCAGTAGTTGTGAATGCTCCAACACTGGAAGTTTTTAAGAAGAGACTGGAAAGCCATTTGTCTGAAATGGTATAGGGCAGGGGTCAGCAACCTGAAACACTGAAAGAGCCACTCAGAACCGGTTCCCTCACAAAAGGAAAAACTGGGAGCCGCAAAAAAATGTGTGCGCATGCGCATACATGCACACATGCGCAGAACAGGGTTTGACTGAAGAGTGGATCCAAGGCGAAATATGCACCTACCCTGCATATTTGAATTGATTGGTTGAAATTTTTTAGTCCCACTTTTTTTTGGGGGGGACTGCACATGGCAGAGGACTGGGAGCCGCAGGAGACAGCTGAAAGAGCCGCATGCGGCTCCGGAGCCTCAGGTTGCAGACCTGTGGTATAGGGTTTCCTGCCTTGGCAGGGGGTTGGACTGGATGACCTCCAGGGTCCCTTCCAACATTGTTATTGTTATTGTTATTATCTGCCATTTTTAAAAATAGGCAGCCCATTTGTAAGTATGAGTTCCAACTTAAATGCAAATTCAGGTTAAATGTCCAACCCATGGCCCATCCACTGCATGCCGCCCTGGAAAGCTAGTAATGTGCCTTACAAGATCATAAACTTTTAACCTTATTATGTGATGTATAGACATTAACTATATTATGTATTTTATATGCGGCCCAAGACAATTCCTCTTTACTCAATGCAGCTCAGGCAAGCTGAAAGGTTGGATGCCTATAGATCAGACATGTCAAACTTGCAACGTCACGTGATGTCGTGCGACGTATCGGAGCTTTTTCCCCATTGCTGGCAATGAGGTGGGCACGGTTTCCTGGTGACGTGTCTAGTCTGTGGGCCGGCAGTTTGACACCCTTGCTATAGATGAAAGGCAGAATTAGGGAATGGAACTGGCTCTTAGCCCAGGGACTGCCTGTACTTGATAGAAAAGATTCTAGGTATCGAACCTATGGCTGTTTGTTTCTTTGTTTATTTCCTATCTTTGCTAGTTTTACAAATAACTCAAGGTTGCGAACACATCTAATCTTCCTTCCGCCTTCTATTTTCCCCACAACAACAACCCTGTGAGGTAAGTTGGGCTGAGAGAGAGTGACTGGCCCAAGATCTTTATTTGATTGATGGATTTAAATAGCCACCCATCTTACATATGTGACTCTTGGTGGCTTACAGAGTTACACCCCCTCCACACACACCCAAATCATGACAACAAAAGCTTATTGTTTTTGAGAACACAAACAAGCTGTTAAAATATAAACTTCAGGAGATTGTAATCTGTCTCACTAACAGTACAGTTATTTGTTAAACTCTGAAGAACCACAACTAGATCCAAGACTGGGGAGCAAAGCCATGTTTTTGGACCCTTCCAGCAGGCCGGCAAGATTGGGATCAATCTGAACGTAGGGGAATCATGTTCCAGAGGGCGGGTGCCATGCCAGAAAAAGCTCTCCTCCTGGGAATTGTCAGATGACATTCCTTAGTGGACAGGGCCTGAAACATCTCGTTAGGTGGACCTGATGGAACAGGTAGATGTGTTTAGAGAGAGCTAGTCCCTCAAATAATCTGACTCAGGAAAGATACTATCAGACTCCCTCTGATTTTTTGTTGTTGTTGTTGTTGCCATCATTGACTAACAGAGCTTTTCTGCTATATGGTCTAAGCATGAAGCTGTACGGATTTGGATGGGGAAGAACAGGCTCCAGTTCAACCCGGCCAAGACTGAGTGGTTTTACATACCGTCATCTCGTTTTGTCCAAGAGGTTCCATCTTTGGTTATGGGAGGAGAGGTGTTACCTCCCGTTGATAGGGCATGCAACTTAGGCGTCCTCCTGGATTCACGGCTCAGTTTTGAAGATTATATAGGAGTTGTGGCCAGGGGGGGCATTTGCCCAGGTTCGCCTGGTGCGCCAGTTGCGCCCCTATCTGGACCGAGATGCCTTATGTACGGTCACTCACGCACTCGTTACCTCCCGTATAGACTACTGCAATGCTCTCTACATGGGGCTGCCCTTGAAGATCACCCGGAGGCTCCAGCTGGTGCAGAATGCGGCCGCGCGGGTAGTGATAGGAGCATCCCAATACTCCCATATTATACCCCTCCTGCGTGAGCTGCATTGGTTACCGGTTGTCCTCCGGATGAGATTTAAGGTGCTGGTACTTACCTTTAAAGCCTTACATGGCCTAGGCCCGGGATATTTGCAGGACCGTCTTCTGCCGGGAACGACTTCCCATCTCCCAGTGCGCTCACACAGAGAGGGCCTCCTCAGGGTGCTGTCGGCTAGACAATGTCGGCTGGCGACCCCCAGGGGGAGGGCCTTCTCTGTGGGAGTGCCAGCCCTGTGGAACCAACTTCCCCTTGAGCTTCGGACGGCCCCGGATCTCCAGTCCTTTCGCCGTGGTCTTAAAACATTCCTTTTCCATCAGGCTGACCTGGACTGACGATAGAGATTTTTAAAATGTTTTTAAATTTTAAATTATTAATTTTAATTATTTTATTGGGGCTGTTAGTTTAATTCTTTTTAACTTTTACATTGCTGTATTTTTATTGTTGTTAGCCGCCCTGAGTCCTTCGGGAGATAGGGCTGCATATAAGTCCCAAAAATAAATAAATAAAAATAAATAAATGAAGTCACATATGCTCCCTTCTCCTTGAAACATGTTTTTTTAAAAAAAGAACTAGCTATTTGAAATATATATATTTGTATTTGGTCTATTTTTAATCAAAGATTTCTTTTAAAAATAGGCGACTAGTTTCCTGTAATTTTGGGGTAACTAAAAGAAATCTGTATTATTATTTAGCTAGGCAGATTAACCATCAATAAACAGGGAGCAAGAAGAAGATATTCTAGCAAGTCTGTTTGCTGCTGATGTCAGATGTCCTAGGGAAGATCTCTTGCAATTATACTTAAGAGTTTGGTTTGGTTTTCTAGCTTGACACATAAGGTAACTCTGCTAATAACAAAGCTGATAAAGAGAGAAAATACATTGCTTGAGTTAACGGGACTGGTGGTCAACAAAATGGACCAGTATTCCAAGTCAGCTGATGGCCATATGTTGCCTGCAATTAATATGCCAATCTAAAAAGACATCTATTGCTCACTTTAGAAGGTACCCCAGCTTAGTCATAAGAACAGCTCACAGAAGATCTAGGAAAGGAGAAATTGTAGCTAACGTCTTGTTTCATAACAACAACAACAATTCATACCAAATGTGCAAAAATTCTTTTTCTCTGTTTACAGAAACAAGACAAAGAGAGAAGGTGGATGCTTTGACAAGCTCGAACGCTGCAATTCTGGTTCCCTACCACTGGATAAGATGACCCCCCCCCCTTGTTTCTTTGTTTCAAGGGTTAACACTAACACACACACACACAAACACACACAACACACACACACACACACACACACACACACACACACACACAGAGGCACAGATTGCTGGGAGATATCTTGCCAGCCAAAGAGGTCTGGAGAATCCTGCAAAGGAGGGTGTTTGGAAAGGAAAACCAAGAGATTGTGTTGTAATGCTAACAGGCAATTAACAAACTCATGGGTGTTAATTATCTTCATACTGTATCATGTTCAATTAGCTCCGGCTTTGCAACGAAGGCAGCCATGAACAATTGCTTTGATAGGCGTACAGTACTTCATTTGTAGTTAATCGCTTTAAGCCTTGTGGTTGCTAGGCTACCTGGGTCTCCAGAGGTAAAAAGCTGCACAGATGCACTATGTTTAAATGACTACAGAGAACTGTTTAAACTCAAACCATGTATAACTCTTTATTGATTTTACACAGAAGATCTCAGCTTGGCTGATAAGGTTTTGATATATTTTTCCTGCTACAAGGCAGTTCCTTAGAGTATTGTGGGCAGGAGGGGGGAGGAGAGAGAGAAATCTGTCAATATGTTTTCTATTATGATCTCTTGATCTGTGGCTATAAAAACCTTTAGCCACAGCCCTTATTATAAAATAATGGAAGGAGCTATATTTGATTTCTCCCCCTCCTCCTTCCCCAACTCCAATATTCGGGAAGGCTTCTCTTCCACACACACACCCCTCCATCGCCTCTCGCCTTCAGAAATAAATTACAAAGTGCTCTTTTGAATATCCTTGCTTTAATATAATATAGAAGAATTTCTAGCACTAATTAATTTGATTGACTCTCAGCAGAAAGGGATCAGCTGTAGCATCATGAACTTTAACAATAACTTCCAACTGATAGGCAGCTCCCATCACTAGCCTCCATCAGCTGTCACCAGGCGGGGAATGAGCAATAGCTACCCCATGCCGAGCACTGCTGAGCACTTTCTGCCCGATTAGCAATTTATAATGGTGATCAAGAAACAGTCAGTGGCAAATCAAGACAACTGTCTGGCTGCCTCTTTAATTGGCCTTGTTTGGGTTTTGATAAATGGCTCTGACTGCTCCACACTCTGGTTTTTTTTAAACTTTTTAATAGGCCACTGTGATTAGACGACCAACAGATACTGGGTCAAAATAAAAAAAAGGTGCAAAAAATGCTAATTAATATCAATGATAGGCAATTATTAGTTAGACAGAAGGACCTACTAGCTGTGTGTTCTAATAGCTCAAAGCCAACTTGAAAGGGGAAGCTTGCCAAATTAACATAACTGTGTACACACTACTGCAGTCCGCATGGTGGATCCTAGAAAACATCTGCTCCATTAGGCATTCAGATTGAATCCTGGCTTTGAGACGGATGGTTCTGAAGTCATCCATTCTTCTTATTCATTTCAAGAGGGTCATACCAGGATGATTGAATGGCAGTCCCCTATGAGAAAGTAACTCCCCAGCTGAGGGAGAAATTGAAAGATTGATATAAGTGCAGAGGAGCTTTTGGGCTTGGTGGGTCTGTGAAATGGAGTTAGGATTTGAATTTGCCTCTTGGGGTTCAAAAGGGCCCAGGGTCTAATACCAAATTATCTGCCTATTTCCCCACGTAAGCTGGTGACCTGAGCACCATAACAGCTGGTTTTGCTGGGAACATATTTTGAATGCATCTTAGTGCTATACTCCAATAAAGGTACCAGTACATGGTCTAGTGCAGCGGCCCCCAACCTTTTGGGCACCAGGGACTGGTTCCATGGAGACAGGTTTTTCTGAAGACTGGAGGGGGTGTGGTTTCAAGTGCTGCCTGCACCCCATGGATGGAGCTTCGCTTGTTTGCATGGCCTGGTTTCTGGCATGCAGTGGCCTGGTGCAGGTGCATGGACCAGACATTGGGGACCACCGGTCTAGTGGAAAGACCACAGAGGTAAATAGATGGGGAGGTGAGGGAATTCAATTGCTAGTGTAGAAATATTATTAGAAAAATGGTATGCAGGTGAAAAGATATTTTATTATTGATGTTGGGACTTCATGTTCAAATCCTGTCAGACAGCTTGCTTTGAGGTAACAAAGTATCCCGGTCAAGCATTGGAAATAATTTAGGGACATGAATCCAAGAGTTGATACTGTTTAATGGGGAAATCACATTGTTCAATAAAACTAATATCAAATGGTTGCAATATTATGGTCAACCGAAACAGTGTTGAACATGTACAATTGCTAGAGAAACAAGTGCTGATGTAGTGTCAATAACAACCATCTTCACAGAATCCCTGGTATTTTGTTACTGCCTACCTGACATGAGGTAATTCATTTTAGGGTGTTTCTGCATTAACCATTCATGGAAAGAATACAACAGTATATGGAAAGGTTCAAGCAACCTCATGATGTTATTCAGGTTAAATACCAATCAAATTACAAATACTAACCGGGGACTGGTGGGCAGGCAGAGAGGAACGCAGTGGTTGAACAGCATAGTGAATCCTGGTGCAAATGGTTCAGCAGCATCAAGAAAGAAAACTTGTCTTTACCTTTTTTCCAGAAAAAAGAAAGAAAGAAAGAAAGAAAGAAAGAAAGAAAGAAAGAAAGAAAGAAAGGAAGGAAGGAAGGAAGGAAGGAAGGAAGGAAGGAAGGAAGGAAGGAAGGAAGGAAGGAAGCTCCAGCTGAGTCAGTCAAGAGCCCAATGATAAGGATGAATTCCTAGACAGTAGCCTTAGAAGCACTGAGCACTGTTTGAATGCTGCTTAGGTACTATTCCCTTGTGGGTCCTTACAGTCATACAACCTGGAGACAGAACAAAATTTTGAGAGGAAAAATCTAGCATGATTTTTTGATAGGGATGATTTGATACTTGGATTCCAATTTGAGAATATGGAACATAGAAATGGGCAACTTTTCAATGAAGTTTGATTTCATTAACCCCTAATCCCATTTCTTCCAAATTCACCATTCACAGCCATCATTCTGTAATTTCCCTCCATGCAAGACCTTCTGTGTCCACAAATGAAAAAAAACAACTGATTATTTTTGTTGGACTAAGGAAGCATCTCTTTCACATGGAGATATTTATAAAGCAAAAATTAGTTTCCTGTCAGGATAATTTTAAAATTGTTAACCACCAGCTATTATTGTCGCCAGACTGAACGGGGATATTGGTGATAGTTGGACTCTCATGTTTAACTGGGTGTTGCCACTAACACATCACAGTATCACAAAGGCCAAAGGCCCCTTGGCCTGGCACTAATTTTTATAAAAAGTAGGGGAAAAGAAATGGTTTAAATGAGCAAACTGGGTAAAATCCCGATATTACTGTTGCAGGCCTTGACAGTAGGTAGTGATAATGGGTATGAAGAAAAGAAGCAATATCTTTGCTTCTGAAGACCCAAGAGGGCTATTTTGCAGCATGTAAAGAGGGAAAAAGAAGATTACTCAAGTGTATTAAGCCTAACAAGTGAATCTAACCAACAATTTTCACAGTTTGTAATCTACCTGGCAGTTTGTAATCTATCCTAATCCCATTATATTACTGACATGGTGCTTCTCAGTGACGGTTCCTAGTTCCTCCACTCCTCCAGCTCCTGGTTTCTCACTCTGGCAGAGTTGGCAGAGGTTTAAAATCCAATAGAAGTTTCTGCTATTGTGGAGAATGGAAAGCTTTTGGGTGCCCTTACGTATATTTTAAAACAATCTCCCCTCATTGTTTCTCCTCAGATTCCTGGAATTCTTCACAAATGACAAAGTGGCAAAAATAGTGCATTGAAAGATCTGCAAGAAATACCACTTGCCTACAAGCAAGAACTATAAGCAAGGACCATAATAGTAGAGAAAGCAATTGAAAAGGAAGATGCTAAAGTGCTCTGGGGCTTTAGAATTCAAACGGACAGGCACCTGCCACATAATACTCCAGACTTAACAATTTTCGATAGGAAAGACAAAAAAGTCTGGGTAGTGGACGTGGCAGTACAGCAGAATAGAAGAGAAAGAAATGGAGAAGATAACAAAATACAGGCACCTGCAAATAAAAATAGAATGACTGTGACAAAAGAAAACAAAGGTAGTGCCAATAGTAATGAGTGCCCTAGAGTGCAATTCCAAAACAACTGGAGCACCATTTGAACACCACTGGCATTGACAACATCCCCATCCGTCAACTGCAAAAGGCAGCTTTACTTGGGACAGCTTACATCTTGCAACAATATCTGTAACACCATCAAACATTCACATCTGCCTACCTGAGGTCCTTGGGACTCAACAGATGGACAAAAATGCCAAATCCAGCCTGAACATCTGGCTGACCATACAACAAATCATACTTTATTAAATTTATATTGCTATGTTATTCCTAGCAATTCTGGGGAATTTTACAACAATAGATTAGTGTATACAAATAATATATACAATACAGAAATAGATGGAACATGGCAGAAAGAGAATGATAGCAATAAATCAAGTGAAACCTGAGGGAGTGGAATGATGTGTTTAATCATAGGCCACTTGAAAAGGCAATAAGGAAGTGTTGAATGGCTAACAGTTGTCCATGTTCAATTGTTGGCCCAAAAATGGAAGTACTGATTGGCTGAGGGTTTTATGCAATGTTTAGATGCAACCATGTTTACACCATCTGTGTATGAACAGATTTGCAAATAGTCAAAGCAGCCTACAGCAAATACACTGCTAGGACTGTGCCAATGATCCATAGTTTTGTATGGGTGCCTTTGAGGCCATGTTGATTTCCTGGACAAGGGAGGAAAATTGGGAAGAAAATCTGGAGGGTAGAATGTCATATCGGAAGGCACTGTTCCAAGTATTGTAGTTGCCTTAATAGTAATCATGATACGGTGGCTATATAGTAGCTGGTATCTGTAGAGGAATACTTATGAGACCTATTTTAACCATTTTTTTCCCGTAATTTAATGATAACACTGAAACGCAGAGCAGAGTTCCTTCTGCTGGTGTGCTAAGCTTGGTGAGAGGTTTAGAATGATGAACTTAAATCCCAGCTGACTGGGACTGTCTGCTGATTTCACCAAGAGTCTGTCAAGGTATGATGTGTCTTTCCCAGGCATAATGCCCTAGGCTCGTACACTCAGCGTGTCAGAGCAGCACCAGTGCCAGGAGATCTAGTAAATGCATTGCTTCTCCTTCCTGCCTTTAGGTCCCCAGTTCTCCAATATTTTGCCCAGTCATAGCTCACTCTGATGGGAAGTTACTGTTTTGTTGGCATGATTTTCTCCCTCCCCTTTCAATGTGCTCCATCATTGTAAAGTAGGTTTAGGAGTAATGCTATCCTGCCCACTAGGCATAATTCAAGGATAAGATTGGAGCATTAGAGAGACAGATAACATCCTGGAGCCTTAAACTCAAGTTCTGTTATTTGACAGTTGTCTGATAAGTTGCTAGGCTTGTAAATCAGCTAAGCCTATAAGGAGTTTTGCTTTGAGCCCACTTGTTTGTTTTTTAATGTTGCAGGAACCCTCGAAGCATTCACGATATCTGGAGATTTAAATCTTTATGTAGCTCGGATGGCCTGACTGACCTTTTCATCTTCTCATTTATTTTGCATAATTTATTTCCCTAACCCATCAGAGACTTAGCAGTGGAAGTCTAAAAGGTATTTGGCAAAGAAAGCATTTGTTCCAGAAAATAAGGCTGTGGTACCTAAAACCATTGCGGTCTGAGCGATTGGGGCCCTTGCTTTTAGTCTAATAAATTATGGACTGTGCAGGAATTTAATGATTCAATTCACTGGGGCAAAATAACTACTTAGAATCACAGAATAATCAGGGATATTTCATAAGCAAATTTTAAATATTTAATTACTTTCGGAACTAGAAAAGAAGTTACTCATTTTGAATCCATGCCATTACCATGTCACAGTAATTTCAGTTTTCAGAAATGGGAACCTGCCAAGAAATATTTCAGTATGCAGTGCTTCCTCCAATCAACATCTACTGTATGCTTCCTATTCTTTTCTTGGTTTCTCTGGCACTCCAGTTTCCCCCTCCCTTTCTCCAAAACTGGGCAGTATTTTGGAACCTCTGAGCATACAGTGTTCGTATTATTCTCCCTTTCCACAGAAAAATTATACTTGGGCATAGTGACTTGAGGCCTACTGGTACCTGGTTGAATTATAGGGGTAGCATTGAATGGTGAACATTAGAAATACCTGTGGAAGGAATGGTAGGACAAACAAAATTATTGTTATGCAATACACAGTATGTCTATAGATAATTTTTTTTATCTCCTGTTTTGGAAAACATACATACCATTGCTTTTTGCTATACCCAGAAGCACTCAGTAATCTTCCAGTATGTAATAAGATAACAAGACTGACTGAAATCCTTCAGATAGATAAATTTCCAAATGCATAATTAGGGCCTAATCATGCTTACCCTTTCCTTTCCTGTTAAATAAGGACAACTGCTATGTATAATCTCTGCTCTCCCCCCCCCCCGGTTTTTTTTATGCCTTTGAATCGTTTTTTGACTTCTGGCAAGTGCTTGGACAAGGGCTTGCAAATATTTTAGCAAGTTTTTGGGAATTATTTGCTCTTGCCTCCTTTGGAGGGCTAAGAGAAATGGACCGGCTCAAAGTTACCCACTTCCCTTTGTGCCCAAGAACTCAAATCCTAGAGCAACAATTGACCAGCTTGGGATCAGGGATGCTATAATTCAGTATGGTGTTTGTTACTCCCACATTAGTTAGTGGATGGTATTGAAATCTTTTTCAAATCAGCACCTCTTATTTCAGAAAAAAAGTACATGATACTGTTTAGCACCTTTTTGTAAAATATTTATTGTCATTTATTGAAACAGATATTTGGGTGTCTTTTAACCTGATTTTGTATTTGTTTAGATATCAACATTTTTCATTATTTAGGAGCCTGTTTTCTCCCATACCAAATAATCTCTCATTATAAAGAGGGAACCCTTCATGGATTACTGCCTTGTCGTGGTGAAGGGGCTTGCGTAATTCAGTGAAGCTATGAGCTATTCCGTGCAGGGCCACGCAAGACAGAAAGGTCATAGCAGAGAGTTCTGACAAAACGTGATCCACTGGAGAAGGAAATGGCAACCCACTCCAGTGTCTTTGCCAAGAAAAACCCATGGACAGTACCAAAAGGCAAAACGATATGACGCTGGAAGATGAGCCCCTCAGGTCGGAAGGCATCCAATATGCTAATGGGGAAGAGCAGAGGGCTAGTACTAGTAGTGCCAGAAAAAATGAAGCAACTGGGCCAAAGCCGAAAGGACGCTCAGCTGTGGATGTATCTGGTGGTGAAAGGAAAGTCCGATGCTGTAAAGATTTTCTCTCCATAGGAACCTGGAATGTAAGATCCATGGTGGAGCAGTGGGCTAATGCCTCCTTAAGTAACACCAGCTGCCTGCAATTAGTGCAGGTTCGCATCCCACCAGGCTCAAGGTTGACTCAGCCTTCCATCCTTCCGAGGTAGGTAAAATGAGGACCCAGATTGTTGGGGGCAATAAGCTGACACTGTAATAATGCCGCTTGGGGGGGCGAAAGCCCTAATAAGCAGGCATATACATAGAATGAAGGCTATTGCTAAGCACATTGGTTTGTGCTTTAAATTGTAAGCCGCCCTGAGTCTTCGGAGAAGGGCGGGATATAAATGGGATTAAAATAAAATAAAAAAATAAAATGAATCAAGGCAAGCTAGACGTGGTCAAACAAGAGATGACAAGACTGAACATCGACATCTTAGGAATCAGCGAACTAAAATGGACAGGGATGGGTGAATTTAATTCAGATGACCATCAGGTATACTACTGCCGGCAAGAATCCCTGAGAAGAAATGGAGTAGCCTTCATAGTCAATAAAAGAGTAGGAAAAGTAATACTGGAATACAATCCCAAAAATGACAGAATGATCTCAGTTCGAATCCAAGGCAAACCATTCAATATCACAGTAGTCCAAGTCTACACCCCAACTACTGGTGCTGAAGATGATGAAATTGACTGATTCTATGAAGCCCTAAAGCACCTTATAGAACTAACACCAAAAAATGATGTCCTTATCATCATGGGGGATTGGAATGCTAATGTAGGAAGCCAAAAGATAACCAGAATAACAGGCAAGTTTGGCCTTGGAGTACAAAATGAAGCAGGGCGCAGGCTGACAGAATTTTGTCAAGAGAATACGCTGGTAATAGCAAACACTCTTTTCCAACAACCCAAGAGATGGCTTTATACATAGACATCACCAGACGGTCAACACAGAAATCAGATTGACTATGTGCTCTGCAGCCAAAGATGGAGAAGCTCTATACAGTCAGTAAAAACAAAACCAGGAGCTGACTGTGGCTCAGACCATGAGCTTCTTGTTACAAAATTTAGGCTTAAACTGAAGAAAGTAGGGAAAAGCACTAGGCCACTCAGGTATGAACTAAATCGTATCCCTGACGAATATACAGTAGAGGCGACAAATAGATTTAAGGAATTAGATCTGATAGACAGAGTGCCTGAAGAACTATGGACGGAGGTTCGCAACATTGTACAAGAGGTAGCAACTAAAACCATCCCAAAGAAAAAAGAAATGCAAGAAAGCAAAATGGCTGTCTGAGGAAGCTTTTCAAATAGCTGAGGAAAGGAGGGAAGCGAAAGGCAAGGGAGAAAAAGAAAGATACACCCAATTGAGTGCAGAATTCCAGAGAATAGCTAGAAGAGATAAGAATGCCTTCTTAAATGACCAGTGCAAAGAAATAGAAGAAAACAATAGAATAGGGAGGACCAGAGATCTCCAAGAAAATTGGAGAGATGAAGGGAACGTTTCATGCAAAAATGGGCATGATAAAGGACCAAAATGGCAGGGACCTAACAGAGGCAGAAGAGATTAAGAAGAGGTGGCAAAATTATACAGAAGAACTATACAAGAACGAGCTTAACGTCCCTGATAATCATGATGAGGTGGTCACTGACCTCGAGCCAGATATCCTAGAATGTGAAGTGAAGTGGGCCTTAGGAAAGCTGAGCAACAACAAAGCTAGTGGAGGTGACAGTATTCCAGCTGAGCTATTCAAAATCTTAAAAGATGATGCAGTAAAAGTGCTACACTCAATTTGCCAGCAAATTTGGAAAACTCAACAGTGGCCACAGGATTGGAAAAGATCAGTTTGCATTCCAATTCCAAAGAAAGGCAGTGCCAAAGAATGTTCAAACTATCACACCATTGCACTCTTTTCTCATGCTAGTAAAGTTATGCTTAAAATCCTACAAGCTAGACTCCAGCAGTATGTGGATTGAGAACTACCAGAAGTACAGGCAGGATTTCGAAGAGGCAGAGGAACTAGAGATCAAATTGCTGGATCATGGAGAAAGCTAGGGAGTTCCAGAAAAACATCTACTTCTGCTTCATTGACTATGCTAACGCCTTTGATTGTGTGGATCACAACAAACTGTGGCAAGTTCTTAAAGAGATGGGAGTACCAGACCATCTTATTTGTCTCTTGAGAAACCTATATGCGGGTCAAGAAGCAACAGTGAGAACTGGACACGGATCCACTGATTGCTTCAAATTGGGAAACGAGTCCGGCAAGGCTGTATACTGTCGCTCTGCCTATTTAACTTATATGCAGAGTACATCATGAGAAAGGCAGGGCTAGATGAATCAAAAGTTGGAATTGAGATTGCCGGGAGAAATATCAACAACCTAAGATATGCAGATGATACCACTCTAATGGCAGAAAGTGAAGAGGAACTAAAGAGCCTCTTGTTGTGGGTGAAGAAGGAGAGTGCAAAAGTTGGCTTGAAACTTAACATTAAGAAAACCAAGATCATGGCATTCGGCCCTCTCAATTCCTGGCAAATAGATGGGGGAAGAAATGGAGGTAGTGACAGATTTTATTTTCCTGGGCTCCAAGATCACCGCAGACAGGGACTGCAGCCAAGAAATTAAAAGACGCTTGCTTCTAGGGAGGAAAGCCATGGCAAATCTAGACAGCACACTAAAAGCAGAGATATCACCCTGCCAACAAAAGTGCGTATAGTCAAGGCTATGGTCTTCCTAGTTGCAATGTATGGCTGTGAAAGTTGGACCATAAGGAAGGCTGAGTGCCAAAGAATTGAGGCCTTTGAACTATGGTGCTGGAGAAGACTCCTGCGAGTCCCTTGGACTGCAAGGCATTCAAACCGGTCAGTCCTAGAGGAGATCAACCCTGACTGCTCCTTAGAAGGCCAGATCCTGAAGTTGAAACTCAAATACTTTGGTCACCTAATGAGAAGGAAGGACTCACTGGAGAAGAGCCTAATGCTGGGAAAGATTGAGGGCAAGAGAAGAAGGGGATGACAGAGAACGAGGTGCTTGGATGGAGTCACTGAAGCAGTAGGTGTGAGCTTAAATGGACTCCAGAAGATGGTAGAGGACAGGAAGGCCTGGAGGAACGTTGTCCATGGGGTCGCGATGGGTTGGACACGACTTCGCAACTAACAACAAAATAAAGAGGGAATGGCAGTCTTTAAAGACTCTCCCTCTTTACTGGGGGATGGATGGGCTGAGCTCCCGTCCTCCCCCCAGTTCCCGCTAACCTAGCAGTTCAAAAGCATGCAAACGTAAATAGATAAATACGTATCATTTCAGTGGGGAGGAAACAGTGCTCCATGACATCATGCTGGCCATGTGACTGAGGAAATGTCTTCAGACAGTGCTGGCTCAATGGCCTTGAAACGGAGATGAACACCGCCCCCTATAGTCAGCAATGAGTAGTGGAGTAAAATCCTCAGGGATTCCTTTTTTTTATTCTTTGGAAGGCTTCTCATGAAATCTGGCAAAATTTCAGCTTTCATTTTCTAAAAAAAAAGAAAGATTTTGTTACATAGGAGATGGAAAATTATGTCCTCCCCAGGCATAAAACATCTACAATGTATGTTAGTAATGCTTTTGAAGATTGTCAAGAATAGTTTATTGTCTGGAATAATTTTGACTTGATTTTATTTTATTTCAATGGAAGCTTTTATTCTTGTAATAGTCTGGGTTTTTATAATTAAAATAGCTTTCCCAGATTAAATGAAGCTACTCTGGTGCAATAGGACACCTCTAGTAAAATGGAGATGGGCCTACATATGTTGGTCTGCAATTCCTATCACTGCTCATCATTGACTGTTCTGAGTAGGATTGATGGAACTGAAGCTTTACAATATCGTACCAACAATGGTATGACTTGTCCATTTCTGCAGTAAAAAGAGACTTCTTAAACCCATCTGCTAAGGTCCATCTGCTAATTCTGTTTTTCAGGTATGATAATGGGAAGTATAAGCAAAAACTTTTGCGTCCAATAAAGCCATATTTTTCTGTGTGGTGATAATTTTTTCCTCAGCATACATTCATAGAGTTTTTATTTTGTTTCAAGGTCCACCTGTTTTTCTCATACATCTTGATTATTTAGGACTCACCAATATGAAATTATGCAAAACTGTTGAATTACATTTACTGATTGGAAAATGAACATAAAATCTGAAAGGTATGGCTTGAAGAAACGGTATCATTCTTCATACTTTCTTTCCTCCCTAAGATTAAATTCTTCACATCATAACTGGCCTGGTAAAACTTTAGAAGCATTTTTTCTAATTATCATGGTTAGCATTATTATTTTATATTTCCAGCAGTAAGTCTAGGATGTTTCAGAGTAATAGAATCTGTTGAGAAAACAGTTATGGGATTAGTATAGCCCTTTTCAAATCCTAGTAATTGGATTCTAGGAGATTTCTGCAGTTGTGAGATAAAAAAACATGGATATTGTTACTTTAAAAATATATGTAAACCCCTCCAGTGGCAAATGAAGCAAGCTGTTTGAGAAACACAACCTAAAAGGCTCCCCAAAGATACAGTTATACCCATAAATTGTTTATAAAAAGCTGCACAACATATCTAATCCAGAAGTTGACACTAGTCCATGTAATTCCACTGCACAGAATGGAATTATTTTCTATGTTGGTAGACCATGCTTTTAATGATCACATCACCATGGAGAACATCATGTGCACGCTGGCGCAGGAAACAATTATTCACATAAAGGATTATGCAAAAGATATGAAGAACTCATGGTAAAAAGTTATCTTCCTCTTGAAAGTTTCAATCCTATGCAGTTACCTGAAAGGAAATTCTGCTGAATGCAGTGGACTTATTTCTGAGTAAATACTATATGGAAGTTGCTGAAGTAGGATAATGAAATTGGAGATTGTCTCACACAGTACACAATGTAATGATTTTATTACGAAGAACAGAAGACCAGTATAATTCTAAATAAAACATAATTTCCAGTGTTGTCATGAATAAGAAGAGAAGTACAGGGCACCACAAGACTGATTTCAGTACCGTATTTTCCAGCGTATAAGACGACTGGGCGTATAAGACGACCCCCGACTTTTGAGAAGATTTTCAAGATTTTTCGTCTTATACGCCGGAAAATACTTACATGCCAGTTGCCAAGTGTCCGACACAAGCCCGTTTCAGCCCCGTCTGATGCAGATGGTGCAAAGCCTCCCTTTTGAAGCCCAAAGGGGCTTTTCCTTCCACCCACCCTTTGGAATAAACGCAAGAGCTGCATTCACACGATGCGCTCTTCCAGGCCAGACTCTGCAAATGGCACGCCAGAAGCCACAACCACCGCAGGAACTCCGAGTCCCCGCCTTTCGGCAGCCTGCACAGCTGAGCACAATCCGGCTTTGAGAGCACATTTGCAGACAGAGCAGCCGCCGCGTCTGGAGCCAAGCACCGCCCAGGAGGCGGTCAGCCAGGCAGGCCCGGAAGACGCGCTGGAGAGCCAGGCTTGGGGCGGCCATGCCGAGGCTGGCTGGTGAGGGCCGCTGTGTGGTCTGTGGGCGAGAGGGGCGCCAGGCCACCAAGTACCGCTGTCCAGACTGCCGGGAGAGATAGCGGGTAGCAGGGCGCGCTCTGCTTATGCTCAGATGCCGCCTGGGCGAGGGGGAGGGGCTTCCTGCCACTCCTGGGGTCTGGCGTTTGCAAGGGGGAGGGGAAGGGGCTTAGAGGCTCTTGGGGGTGGGAAGGGAGAGTCATGTTGGAGGGGGGACTGGACTAAGGAGGCTTGAAGTTGCTTTGCAAGAACGGGGGCGCTCGATTGATTTATGTACTATTTTCCGGCGTATAAGATGACTGGGCGTATAAGACGACCCCCCCAACTTTTGAGAAGATTTTCATGGGTTAAAAAGTCGTCTTATACGCCGGAAAATACGGTATTCCTCTCTTTGATAAGATAGGGAAAATATGCAGTGTATAGCTTTTGGCACGACAATTTCCAACCTATTTCCCCACACTGGCCATAGGAGGGATCTGTATTTTCTTCAGTATATGCAGGGCTTTTTTTTCTCATAGAACGCTCAGAACGGAGTTCCGACACCTTTTTTGGATGGAGCCTTGTAGGGTAGGCAAGGCGGGTTGTATGACATGTGTGAGTTCCGGCACCTTTTTCTTTTACAAAAAAAGCACTGAGTATATGAAGTAGCATGTGTCTTTGTGTGTGCATTTCTGTTGTCTTCTCAAGTTACATTTTTGTACTGGGATGCACGGAGTAAACTGCCTATAGCAGGGATAGGCAACCTCGGCTCTTTTATGACTCATGGACTGAGTCAGCATAGCTGACTCAGGAATTCTGGGAGTTGAAGTCCATGAAGTCATAAAAGAGCTGAGGTTGCCTACCCCTGGCCTATACTTTACTTTCCATCATGCCATTGGGAGAGAAGCAGGAAGGGTTTAGAATGGAGCCATTGCCAGTGTTCTGGATCACCTGATGTCTGGCTGCCGCTTCCAGAGGGATTTTGGGGGGATTTTTTAAAAAATAATTTTAATCAAATTATCAAAATACAAATGAAAATGAAAATAGTGGGGAAATGGGGAAGGGAAAAGAGGGTAGAAAGAAGGGTAGGAGACAGAGGGTAAAAATTGACTTCCAATACTTTTTAGTACAATAGAAAAAAAGATAGTAACGCTATATGCTCCACTTTGTAGTTAACATGTACTAGCCATTTCTATAACAACAAACATATCTAATCAGCAAAACCCAAAGTCAAAATTTGATTTTTTCCCCCCCATGAGGCACAAAATCCAGAAGCAGTTTCCAAATAGAAACAAAGTTGGGTGTATTCTTTTCTTTGATTAGAGCAATTAATTTAGCTATCTGCCAGATGCATCAGTTTTTCCCCCCTGTCATTCATCTATTGTGAGTATTAAAATATCACATTCTTGCTGCTGTCAATATATTTATGTTCTGAAAACGATTACATAATATACGTCCAACATTGTGTTGGAGAGAGAGAGAGACTAAAAAAAGCCAGTGAGAAAAACAGAAAATTCAGTCATGCTTCTAAGATAGTAAGAAGGAAGTAAGTTAATCAAAACATAAGAGATCCTGTAATCTTTGAAGTGGAATTGAGTTGCCATAGCAAATTGTGCAACCTACTAGATAGCAAGCAAACCATAGCTTGCATGGAGAATATACATCTGGATCCATAATTGGCTATTGAGTTGAAACTGCAAAGTGCTGGAAATTTCACTCAGAAAATGTCTATTTACACAATGGATAAATCCTCGATCTGCCCAGAACCCAGGGCTTTTTTTCTCATAGAACGCTCAGAAAGGAGTTCCGGCACCTTTTTTGGATTGAACCTTGTAGGGTAGGCAAGGTGGTTTGTATGACATGTGTGAGTTCCGGCACCTTTTTCTTTTACAAAAAATACAATTTTTTTATGAATAGCACTGCTGAGAAGATCTAATTTAGACTGAAATGAAAAGAAGGCAAATCTATTTGAAGTCTAAGTCAAAAATATTTAAAGTTCCAGCACATATGATAAGTGTGACAGACTTCGGTTCAGACCCAGCTGATGTTTCTTGCCAGAATTCAGAAACTGTCATTCTCCAGGATCTTCTACCTAGTCAGCCAGCAAGGATCAGGTTTAGGTCTGCTGGTAATTGTATTCCTACAATTTCTAGAGGGGCCCAAAGTTTCCTCAACAGTGTCTCTCTCTCCAAGCTGTCACTCCCCAGGTATGGGAAGATGTATGTCCTTAGAATTTCCAGCCACCAGCAGTTGAATGGGCATAGATCATTATGGGAAGTATACCATAATAATCACTGGATTAGTCTAGGCCAACCTGAAACAGTGAAAGAGCCACTCGGAACCGGTTCCCTCACAAAAGGAAAATCTGGGAGCCGCAAAAAATGTGTGTGCATGTCCGTACATGCGCGCATGCGCAGAACAGGGTTTGACTGAAGAGTGGAGCCAAGGTGAGATATGCACCTACCCTGCATATTTGAATTGATTGGTTGAACTTTTTTAGTCCCACTTTTTTTTTTGGACTACACATAGCAGAGGACTGGGAGCCGCAGGAGACGGCTGAAAGAGCCGTATGTGGCTCCGGAGCCGCGGGTTGCAGACCTGTGGTCTAGGCAGATGAGCCTCAAAACTACTCTCAGCCATGGAAGCTCACTGGATGACTTTGGGCCAATACTAACTCTGTCCAACATACTATATACAATGGAGATTGGGGTAGGTGGATGGAGAAGAACCACAGGTAGTCCTCAACTTACAACAGTTCATTTAGTGACTGTTCCAAGTTACAACAGCACTGAAAAAAGTGGTGTATCACTGTTTTTCACAGTTACGATCATTGGAACATCCCCATGGTCACATAATCAAAATTTGGACATTTGACAACTGACTCATATGATGGTTGTAGTGTCCCGGGGCCATGTGATCACTTTTTGTGACCTTCTGACAAAGTCAGATTCACTTAATAACCATTTACTAACTTAGCAACTGCATTGATTCACTTAACAACTATGGCAAGAAATGTCGTAAAATGAGGTAAAAACTCAACAAGTCTTACTTAGCAACAGAAATTTTGGGCTCAATTGTGGTTGTAAGTCAAGAACTACTTGTACTGTAATATATGGATGCATGCTTACTTATATATCCATAATATAGTTTACTGACCTTGGCTAGTCTTGAAAAGCTAAGTAGAATCAGACCTGGATTCTGATTCTGGGTTGTACAAGGACTACCAGGAAGTAAATTTTTCCCATATTTTTATTTAGAAATTGCATGCACGCAGTTAGCAAGAGCTGAGTTCTTCTTCGATACAATCTTTTATATATTCCCACACTGAGAAAGAAAGTAAATTCTCAGACTGAAAAATCAAATGTACATTTTCCAAAGAGTTATGACTATGTTTATAGAGTATTAAACTAATGTAGTTAAATACAGTCTCCACAAATAATGAGAAATGTACTTCTATGAATGCAACTCCTGTTCCTTTAATTCATTATCTGTTATATGATATACATCAATACATTGCAAAACAATACAAATGCCATTAAGTTAAAGTTAAGGGCTTTAAGTTCCATTGCTTCCAAGCATTTGCTTAATTCTCCTGTTAAAATGAATGCTATTTAAAAGCACTTAATTTGGGTCCTTATTTTTATTTTGTAAAGGTATTGGAATTGTTTTTCCTATACTTTTTTTTAAAAAAAACTCTCAAAATTTAAGGACATATGAAAGTCCTTATTTAGGGTAGACTTTAATTTGACTATTGTCAGTCTGCTGTGTAAATAGTCCCCTGGGCAGAGATTTCCCCTGCCCCCTCCCTATAGTAGGGTGTTCTGCTTTAGATGTGCCTGTATAGCACACCTTCTTTGCACAGACCAACTATCCTCTAGCAAACTAACAGCAGACAATAGATACATACTAATGGAAGTGTGTACTTGCCATCTGTAAGAGCAGCTGCTCTCCTGCATCTGTTGGAACCAAGAGCTCTGCTAATCTGCATAATAAGGAGAAAGCTTATCCCACTCTAGCTAATAATCACAAAGCAATCGATGCTTCCCATTCCCTCACTGTGCAGCACAACCAAGTTTTAGCATATTTTGGCAAAGTCTCTCAAGATATCAAGAGGTCAAGCAAAGCTGTGGATTGTTAATTTTGCCTGCAGCTAAAAATCATTCTACCTGTAAGCAAGGCTGCTTCACAGAAAATTGTGGTTTAATGTATGCTTGCTTACAAGCATACATTAACACCCTCTCCCACCTACGCATGCATCCTCCTTCAAATAGACTGAAAATTGGAGACTGATTGAAAATTAGCTTTTTATTAAAAAAGTGCAGCTTCAGTGTTGTTAAAGTAGAGTGGTCTTTATTTTATATGTTGTGTGTGGCCCACAATGCTTTGGGGAGTCACAAACAGCAATCTCCTGTAAAAAGTGATGTCAGTCATTGTTAGTAAGGGCCACAGAACAGTGGGATATATGTTCTTTAAGCCAGCTTCAAAACCTGCCTCCCTATCATAGTGGATATAAAGTGAAGCTAGCTGTTTTATTTATACTCAGATCCCTGTATTTTTACTAAGGATATTTCAAATTAAGCTATAGAATATGTCACACATTTTTTAAGCTTGAAAGTAATCCAAACCATTCTGGGGGGGGAACCCCTAAGTAATGATTAAAAGTTTGTAGCATTTTTAGTAATACATTAAAATGGTTTTGAGGATCACTTTATAGAAACTACATCAGGAGGAGGTAACATAGTCCTTGTGAGCACACTAATGTGTCTGCAGACAACTCAGTGACATACACAGCTTCTTATCCTACTTACCTTTAAAAAAGGTGTTGCAATAGCAACCAGATATGTTGTGAAGTGATGGGACCCCACAGTCCTTCTATTGCTTAACTGACAAGATATTAAGACTCAACAAGTGCTGAAAACTGTCAAATGTAGAAGTAAAAGAGTTAAGGGCATGATAACTGATAACTAGGGAAAAAAGCTCTCTAGTGCAGGAGTGTCAAACTGGCAGCCCATGGGCTGGATGCGTCACGAGCAACTCATGCCTACCCCGGCTCCGCAAAAGTAAAAAACATCACAATTCGTCATGATATGTCATGTGATGCAATTGAGTTTGACATCTGTGCTCTAGTGGTTTACTTCCTTTGGTTTCCTCAATGTGCTTATTTTGCTTAATGGTTAATCCAGGTGCTGCTGTTATGAAGTGAAGTGAGAATCTTTAGCATCAGGTTTTGCTTAGAAAATAAATGTCATAAAAATGGTCACAGTCCACAGCTTTGTTGGAAAGCTTATCTGTCCAAAAAATAATCTGAAGTGTTAGAGAATAAGGGTGGAATTGAGTCTGATGAGGAAGATGTTCATCAGCTTGTTGTCAACTCTACAACGAACCTGGCTGCAACCATTTTGCTTGTTCTAGGTTGCCACATGAATGGGAAGGGATAGGGAGGATTTTTGTTAATCTAAACAATTCTGTGTCCCATGGGAGCCAAGGTCATGTTATTGGTTATCCTAGGGGGTTGGGCGGGGTATTAGTAAGCCTGCCAAACTATTCTATTGAGGAATGTAGCTGATTGCATAGCACTGGGCTGGGAAGTTTGACTTTGTAATAATGCAACTCTTTGGAGGGAATTTTAGACTTGGTTTCACTTTTGACCATGCTGATATTTTGAATCCAATAAACATGTTCTTTGAGGAAGACTCTAGCCTCGGAGTTCTGATTTATTTGGCTCAATCTATCGGAACCATGATACTTGTCTTATTATGAATGGCTATTGCATGACTGGCTATACTTCATAGTGGTCATTTTATGAAAATCCCAACAATACAGTCTCAACATTCTGAATTGCATGAAATTTTGTCTACCTAGTTGAAAGAAGTACAGAACTCTGTGCGGTTCTTCAGACCCATAAAGGTCCCACAGTGTTTGGAGAAGGATCTTTTCAGTTAAACCTCTGTGCTCAAATGTGTATAAACATTACATCCACCTTTGCTACTATTTCAAACTATATGAGAGAATGTATTAGATCTCTAAGAAGGATAGAACAACATAAATGTGGAGTCTCTCTGATTTATAATCATGTATAAATGGAGCATTCATTATCCATGTGCTTTTAAAAATGACAATGCTCAAATAGTCAGAATTACTGTATTCAGATAGTGAAATGAGATAGGAAAGTGATCAGAGTGATAGGTAGCATTTATTTTGATTTCATTTATAAAACTGGAAAGCTCTCTCAGTTCCATAATATCCTGTGGGCAGCAGTATTGATGAAGGCAAAACAAAGAAATGAAGCCAGTGAAACTGAATATTGTACTCTAAAATAAAAGTGTCAGAATGCAGAGTTTTAATTTTGTTCTTAATAAGAGTGGGATAAGTAATTCAACCAGTGTAATCACCCATGTGTTAAAAGTAGGATCCATTTATAAATATAAACTGTTAAGAGAATCAATATATTAAGAGAGTTTCTGGTAAATATAAACACTTGAAAAGGATTATGAACCATCT
Source organism: Vipera berus (assembly GCF_964194415.1). Classification (NCBI taxonomy): domain Eukaryota; kingdom Metazoa; phylum Chordata; class Lepidosauria; order Squamata; family Viperidae; genus Vipera; species Vipera berus. Next base: position 161,423,096 of record NC_138202.1, on the reverse strand, counting down.
CTAAAAAGGCACAATATAAATTGTACAGCATCAGCAACAACAAAAAATTCAGATGCCTTACTTTTCAAACAATGAATGTTACAGAGATTCTAGATTTTGAGCTAGGGTATCATAGGATTGTCCTGTTTCATGATTACATAAATTACTTTGTTTATTTCATAACGTGTAAAGCAACCTTGCTGGTGTGTGAGATCTACACATTTTGTTGAGTGAAGCTTCAGACCTTTCCTAATCTGGTATCAAAATTAGGGAAATTTAAGGGAAAAAATTGGGAAAGGTCCTAAATGTACTGCCTTAGGTGCAAATGAAGGGAAACCAAACCTATTTTTTTTAAAGTTTCTTCACTCTTTACTAGGTATAATAAGTCAGTTATACTGTATATCTTCTCAACCTTAATTTAATAAGGTGTTCTTCAGAGGTATTATTTCTTTTAAGATAGGAATCTTAAAAATAGAGGAACATTTAAAATATTAAAATGTGAAGACTGCAACTAAGAAATTGTATAAATACATCAAATTACATTCATAAATTCACAGACAAATGGCACACTTGATGGAAGGCACCTTTATCTTGAGATCTTTTTCTTCTGGGAACTTCATTTTAAATGCTGACATTATTATGATCTTAGTTCTCTTATATCTTAATTATGAGTGTTTACAAAATTACTGAGTAACCCTGGTTAGGTTATGATCATAACCTAACCAGGGGTACTCAGTAGTTTTTTAAACACTCACAATGCACCAAAACCTGAAAGAAAAAAGATATTTCCTAAGTATGTATGAACCTTGACCAATAATCACTTGCTTTAACAGGGAAGTAAAACATTATGAACTGGGTTCTTGCAGCAGTCATTATCATTGCCATCACCATAGGAACATCCGTTTATAATATATTTCTCTTTTTAAACACAGAAAGTTTAAAGTTTCAACACAGTGTACAATGGATTGTATCATAACTGCAAGCAACATTCCCCTTCTGTAAATGAGGGATCTGATCTTATCCTTCCATATCAGTTAAGAAGGGGGATATTGCAATTGATATGAACTTGTATCTCATCATGAAGCATTTTAAAACTGATTATTTTCTGCGGACAAGCCAGCATGATAATGCCCTGTATTTGCTGAAAATTAAAGTTTGCAATCAAAGTGGTAAACAAATAAAAATGCAGAATTAGAAAGAAAACTGAAGCAATGAGAAGAAAAACCCTTCAAAAAAGGGGTTTTCACTGATTCTAAAGTAAAATATTTAAAAGCGGAGAAGGAGTACCTTGATCCTACTCTATTTGAACTAAAACCTACTAAGTGGAATCTAAGTGTCAGGAGAAATATGCTTTGCATGAGTAGAAAGCAGTTCTAACTAGTGTAAGGAGTTCGCCCCCTGAGGGGATCCAAGGATAGGCACACAAGCATGGAACAGAATCATCTGGCAATTTAGGCTGTCAGAACTGCATTGTGTCTAGTAGATTTTCCTGACATTGTATGCAATATGCTAAATAAATAAATAAGTTCTACCAGCTCAGTCTATGACTGCTTTCTAGTAATTCTGGCTTCCAGCTGTAGTTCCCACTCTTTTGAGGAAGGAGAATACAAGGTAGCCAGGGATGTGGGAGCCAGTTTGCTGTAGTGGCTAAGGCACCTGACTAGAAAATAATAATAATAATAATAATAATAATAATAATAATAATAATAATAAGAATAAGAAGAAGAAGAAGAAGAAGAAGAAGAAGAAGAAGTTGGAAGGGACCTTGGAGGTCATCTAGTCCAACCCCTTGCTCAGGCAGGAAATACCATTTCAGACAAATGGCTGTCCAGTCTCTTCTTAAAAACTTCCAGTGTTGGAGCATTCACCACCTCTGGAGGCAGGTTGTTCCACTGGTTAATTGTTCTAACTGTCAGAAAAATTCTCCTTAGTTCTAGGTTGTTTCTCTCCTTGATTAGTTTCCACCCGTTGCTTCTTGTCCTGCTTTCAGGTGCTTTGGAGAATAGCTTGACTCCCTCTTCTTTGTGGCAGCCCCTGAGATATTGGAACACTGCTATCATGTCACCCTTCACTCTTGAGTTCTAGTCTCAACTTAGGGACAAAGCCAGCTGGGTGACCTTGAGCCAGTCACTTTCTCTCAACTCTAGGGAGGAGGCAATGTCAACCTACTTCTGAAAACCCTTGCCAAAACAATTGCAGGGACTTGTTCAGGCAGTCTCTGAGATTCAGGCATGATTGAACAGAATTAAAAAAAGAAGGGAAGAAAGGATTCATTGCAGAAATTGGTTCCCATCAGAAGATCCCAACCAAAATACAGCTTTTCTTCCATTTTCCCCAGAATGTAAAATCCCGTTGAAATTGATTGACTCTTGGTAACTTCATTGACATGGCTTGGAACTTTCTTAGCAGTTAAATAGATGGGGGTTGCTGTTCTTTCAGAGTATTTACTAGCCTGTCTAGCCATGATAGTCTTCCATACATGCAGATCCTGACTAGGCTGAAACCTACTTCCAAGGACAGCCAACATCTATCCATGCTGCCTCTTGCTGAAGATTCCTTCCTGTAGGAATAATGAACACTCCGGAACATAATTGATTTCCTAGGGCTTAAGAACAGGCTCACTGCAAGAGCAAACATTTGATTTTAGATTTGTAGATCCATTTATTGATAATTCCTGTGTCAAAAGTCAAGACAAAAGTGGAAGCTGTATCTGAAAACAGGCAGATTTATTTAAAATTTCTCTTAAATAATTTAATATTTTACAGGTGATTCATAAATACATCACATCATTTATTATAAAAATGATATGCATATATGATTATAAAAGAATACTATTAAAAATATTTATAACATTTTTCTCCCTTCAATATTTCTGCAAAGAAAATGCTTTTCTTTTCTTTTTTCAGGTCAATCAATTGATCCATTGGTTGCAACAGGAATTGACTAACTGGCTTGTTGTCTGAGCCTGACATGATGGGTTGAGAGAGAGTTACTGGTCCAATTTCACCCAACCAGCTTTTATGGCTAAAGCAGGACTAGAACTCCTAAACCCCTGGTTTCTAGCCTGGTGCCTTAACCATGAACCAAAATGGCTCTCATTTATAATATTTAAATCAGTTTAGAAATGGACATACACCTCCTAAACAATGGCTGTGGTCATGTAAAGTATATTTTGTTTTTATCATGGTTTGGTGGAAGTCACAGTACCCAAGTTTATACATTTCACTGTTCTGACAATAATGGTTTTACAGTCTGCAGTGGCTGGCTGCCCCAATGCTCAGCCAAAACCAAACCAAATTTTTAATTGTACTAATCATCAGTGTAATGTGTGAAGCCAGTAGAGTGAAGTAGCATAACAACTGAGATTATTTTAAAACTTGGGCCTGTTTCAAAATAATAGTACAAGAGTACAAATAGCCAAATTTTGAAACATTTTCAATATTGATCTGCAGTTTTAATAAATTTTGAAGGTCCTGGATACAAAAGAAAATATGGTGAAGCAAGAATGGAGGCATGCATTTTCTCAAGCCATGATTTAATAGACTGAAATGTCTGAATCTCATTTAGATGCCTCTTCAGTTGTCAGATAAATGCTGAAAGATTTCAAATAAAATTGTTGAGAAGTAGCTAAAACAGTCTAATCTATTGATTAGTTTACAATGTTACCATAGAGTTGTTCAGAATTAATGTACAGTTGAAAGATATGATAATTTGTAAGAACAATGGCTGGCTCAAAGATTAGGAATAAATGAATTCTCAGAATATAGTTTAGTATAACTCTTTCACTCTCTCCTCCTTTAAATGCAATAAGAAATGGAAGGTGGTTAATATATCAGTGTGCAGGAGATGAATTGAACACAACAGGCAATTTTATATATCCATATTTTCTACCAGTGAGTTTTTCTATAGAAGGAAAATTCTTATCTATTTCTACTTTTTTTTGGAAGGACTGATCATTCCCTTTGAAATTTTCTGTGTTTCTGACATACTTTGTGAGCAGAGACTCTGTCAAAACAGAAATCTTAGTAACCTACTATATTACATTATTAGTGCATATTGGAGGTTGTGCCATGCCCTGTGCAGATGGCTTGTTGACACAATATTTCCCACAAAGTGTTGATTTTCAAAAAGAGCTACTTGGGCCACAAGGGACTGCTTCTATTGATTATTTTATTTTCCACAGTGTGTTTTATATCAAGCATTCTATAAAGCAGAGAAAGACTTAAGAGAATACAAAGAACCAGGGAAGATTTAAAAAGAGGATCTGATAAGCCAGTTCTTCCTCATCACAATGGTAGTTTTCTTCATGTGTGCGCGTATTCCCCACTGGAACTGGTATTTCCTTTCTACATGTCAGTTAAACAATGACATCCCCGGGTGTCCACCCTTCTTTTGTCAATTGACAAATGCGCAGCAGATGGCGAGAAATGGTCTGGCGTATATTTCCAGGCAATTACCAAAAAATCCCACAACAAAATAAGAACCCAACCCACAACATGAGTCCGCTCCACCTTACTGCTGACTATGTTTGTGGTTGCAGCTGTTGGTGCTAATGTTGCTTAATGAGATTAACATTGCCTGACAGTGCAAAAATAATTTATTGAAACTCTTTGGCCCTCCCTCAAGGGCCATGGGAGGAGGGAGGCTTCGTCCTGTGGGTTTTATTGACTTTTTAGCATCCTTTTTCACACAGACAAGTAGAGAAGGAGGGTCTACGGTCTGCTTCTCCACTGAACTCTTGCTTGGAACATTGGAATGAGATTTTGATCCCTCCAGGAATTTAAGTTCTGCAGTCTCTTCTTTCCTTGAAGATCATGGGAAAGTAAAAGTTTGTCTTGTCTTTCATTAGCCTTTCAGTATTTTGCTTGAGGCACTCACTCTGTTACGCGGCACTCGGGATTCGACACTCGGGATTCGACCCGCCAAACTGCCGACCATCTGATCGACAAGCTCAGCATCCTAACCCACCGAGCCACCGCATCTGTTACTCGTCCCAGCTTCTGCCAACCTAGCAGTTCAAAAGCACGTAAAAATGCAAGTAGAAAAATAGGGACCACTACAGTGGGAAGGTAACAGCATTCCGTGCACCTTTGGCGTCTAGTCATGCCGGCCACATGACCACGAAGACGTCCTCGGACAAGCGCTGGCTCTTCGGCTTTGAAACGGAGATGAGCATCAGCCCCTAGAGTTGGAAACGACTAGCAGGCATGTGCGGGGGAACCTTTACCTTTACCTTTACCTATTTTGCTTGAGAGGATACCAAGGTTAAAAGAGAGGGCTTGTACCAAACTGTTAAATTAGGGCTGGAACACAGATAGAGGCATGGAAAATATTTGCACCATAGGATCTAGGACTGCTGACAACCTAAAGCAAATAGTGGACATAGAGTTGCCACTGGTGCTTCTCCTCCCTCTTCTATTCCCAAAGGCCAGACATTTACTTTGGGGGGTGGAAATTGTCACAAGAAGCAGCAAACATTTGCAGGCTCAAGAAGCACCATTCTCAAGGGACTGTTCACCTCCACTCCTGTTCTTTGCCCCAAGCTAAAATTAGGGATCTGGATAGGATAGAGACAGGCAACAGGGAGCTATCTGCAGGCATACTCATACCTATTCAGATGATGGATTGGGATGCTTACACAAAGCCTTCCTCAACTCCTCTTGCCACCTGCCCTCTCTATGCTGTATTGGGTCACATCTTATGTGATAATGGATACTTTATTCTGGTGTGATGACATGTTGAAGGAAATCAATTTGCATCTTAGGTGCATCATAATCTCATGCACCATTTGCCAAATTCTAATGCTGGATTTACTACTAAACCATAGTTTGTTTGTTCATTGCAGGAACACACCTGCAATGGCTGATGTCACGGCTTATACTAAGCCATGGATCATGGTTTGCAAACCACACTGGTTGGGCTCTGACAATATACGGAATCAAAACTAAACACACCCCTGTATGGTTTGGTACTGTGATGCATGGTCCCATTCTATGTCCTCTATTGTAATGATTCAAAAGCGCAGTAGCATGGATACCACAAGGGATTTATAACAAGAGATAATGACACCATTTATTTACACTATTTTTGGCACAGTTCAAACAATGAAATGGAGTTGTCTGCAGCCTGCTTCTGGATGAATGCCTTCCTGACCAGAAAAGTAAGCATATTCTAGCAGGCAGGCATTTTCTGCCTGGTCATACCTTATGTAGCAGCCATTTTGTGAAAGTCTTCTGTCTAGTAGCATTTTTATAAGAGAATGCACAACTTGCTTTCAGCATTCAAAATGGCGCACAAATATAGCCTGTTCCTATTTATAGAGGTGCTGTAGAGTTTATTATACCCTGTGCCAATGAAAAGGAGAAATGGGAAGAAAGTAAGGATTTTATATGTGAAATTATCCCAAATGCAGCTATTCAATTATTAATCAGGCTGCTCATAGAAATATAATTTCCTTGGGAACAGTAACAATTAAGATGGCTTGACTGACAATGTTCTATTGTAGAGATGTGTGCAAGAAAAAGAATTAAATAATCTATTTAGTACTTTTCTGAAATGATTTATTGACACTCAGGATAGTTAACAACCTCATAATAAGCATATAACAAAATTCTAAAAATAATAAGAGCGTCACTGCCAAAGTACTTCCCCCCCTTTCTTTTTACCAAAATGCAAAGTGGGGGATATTTAACATCTTAGTAGTTAATTTACTATCTTTGTTTCCTCCAACATTGGCTTTCACAGACACACTTATCTTAGGACATTCATTGTGGCTCACCTTGCCGGGCTGTGGTCAACCCCTGCGAGGATGCCTGTGGGGAAGGCAAGAAGGGACAAACGACAAAACGGGAGTGGCATCGTCACACTAGAGCTGCGGGTTATATATTTCTGTCAGATACTGGAACATGAGTGCATAAAGGCAGCACGTACAATGGCATCACTGCAATTTGCTGTGGATGCCGATGCTTACCCATGATAACTGCCTATTCTTCTTAGGACAACAGTTATTAAAGGTAGCCCTGCCTGATTACATTTGCTGACAATCTAAATGAAAGTAATTCAAATACTGTGAACCATGATTGCTGCTTCACTGTAGCCTCAGAGATCTAAAGGCATCTGTGCTGGGGTTTCAACCAGAGAAACTGATGAAGTTCATAAAAGAGGTATTTTTTTCCAATCAGTATCCAAGCACAAAGCATTGCTCTCCCCACTTCTATACGTTGCTAAGAGGAGGCTGTCACCTGTGTCAAGGTTAGTTTAAATTAGTTTAAAGTTTTAAGGTATTTATGGGCAGCCTTTATAATTAGCCATATTAGTGGTTTACCATCATTGCTTCATCATACGCTGAGAAGGATTTATCAGCCAGAAGCATCTTCTGTAAATTCTGTAAATAAGCTATTCATCATTTAGGCAAACTTAGTATTTAACTCCCTTCAAAATCTGGTAAAAAGTTTCTTTAACTATTGCAACTTTTTGGCCCACACCCCAGAAAATACTTTGTTTAGTTTGAGCAAAGTGGAGACTTAGAATGGTGGGATCAGAATAGAGAACTGGGAGGAAGTTAGCTAACAGCCTGCCTGAACTGCGTTGCAGAGGCAGATCACCCACAAGGCTCATAAAAAAGCCGGATAGAAAAAAGCATCAACATCTTCCAAAGTTAGTCAGCTTCTGTGATGATTAAAACAAAAAGAAGAAAACCAAACAGTAGAGCGGTACCGACATATTAAAGACATTTAACTGCTCCTCTTAAAAAAAAAAGAGCAAAGTAAGAGTAGCAGAAAGGGGTCCAGTCCCATAATAAATCAGAAAGAGAAGCAGACAAAGGTCAAAACACCCCAAACCAAAGGAACATTAACACTTTGGAGAGAAAGATTTCCTAAGGAACAAATGCTTGTTCCTTCTTTAGATAAAGCAGACACCTTATCTTTGTAAGTTTACAGAAGGGAGCCAAAGATACAAGTAAGCACTCAAACTAAAGCAAGGCCTGGCTCTTTTTAGCAGCTGGCAGTCATTTAAACCCTCCAAAAGCCTCCTAGGAGCCAATCGCCTGCTTAAGTAGATGCTGTAAAAAGGTCCCAGAGATTTACAAGGAAAGTCTCCATGCTAAACTAGGCACCGTCTGATAAATAAGCAATCTTAGCTCCAGGCTAAATGATGCTGCTTCAGGCTTTGATTTCCTCTGTCTGTGAATAATATATTTGTGCTTGAGGAGAGGTTTTGTCATGGACTGGCCATGATTACTGGTCCATGAACCAAAGTTAGGTCATGGATCTTCAACTCCAAGATCAGAAAATGATATCAGAAAAGTTTTATCCCCTTTGTGCTTTTTTTTTTCTTGTAGATTCAAAATACAAAAAAAACCCCAGCTCCTTAATTAAGAGCATACAGGTCTGAAACATTCCCCCCCCCCAGCTTTCTAGGGACTGAGCTTTTGTTAGCACAAACTGTCAGTTGAACTCTATATATATATATATGAAAATAAGTGCCAAATTAGCTTTCTGAGCTAATTTTACTTTCATTGGATTTTTTTTAGCTGCCTCCTTTACTTTATATTATACCTAGAAATATTCTGAACGTGCAATTTTGAATTTGGTAATACTGTAAATATGTCAGGGTTAATTGAACAGTTTTAGGATCTCGGATAGCTTTCAAATGTTAAAGCCAACCATCCATCATCAGATCTGATCACCATTGGTAGGCGATTTGCAGCCTGCATACAAAATTCTTTATCAAAGCAAGCAGATCATTTTCTACTTAATCTATACGGAAAAGATTTCAAGATTTGGAGATCTGGAGGAAAACAAGGTCAATAGGACAATTGTATATCCATCTACACAACACCTAATCTGTAGTAGAACTCTGAGCCAATGTGAACAGGATATTAAATCAATCACCTTCTTTTGATTTTCCTGCATGTGAGTGTATTTGCATCCTTAACAAATTATGTTAAAGTCAATAGTAGGCTGTTTCATTAAAATACATTTGAGGATGGAGAAGAAAAACTTAATCTTTCTTGGCTCAGAATTCTTCCCTGGGAAAAGGATTTAACTTTGAGAGTAGTTGAATTAGTGGACAAATATCTGATCTCTCTTAAAAAATTGTTGACCAAATGCTGGGTTATACAAACTGTTTTAATATCTAATCTGGGTCTGTCACTGGTACCAGAGCTTTAGTCTTCCAAACTTTTGGACTTGTGCTGGAGCCCATTCTCAGCGAAATTCATTTGCTTCTTAGAAAAAACGTTCGCTGAGGATGGGCTCCGGCACAAATCTGAAAGCTTGGGGTGGGGGGAACTCTGGTCCTGGTGACTGACCCAGACTAGATCCTGTAACATTATCCTGGGACATGTATATTTGTCTTTATTTGTTATACAAAGTGTAGCTAAATGTATTAAATATGATTATAAAGAATCTAAACCTTTATTGTTGGAATGAAGTAAAAACAGGCATTGTTTTGCTTGTATACTTCCTGTAAAAGAGTTCAGCGTCTTTAGCCCTTTCTGCAAAGACAGTCTGTGATTATCCAAGTTCTAGTGCTCCTTCAGACGCGGAATTGCATAGAATGACTTTCAGCCATTTTCTCAATCTACCTAAGCATTACCGTGGGGTCAAACAAGAAGAGAGAGCACTATGTGTGCCACCCTCTGATCTCACCTTTTGGAAGGAGAGAAAGGTTTTCAATTCAGGAATCCTCTGTGCTTCCACTCCATTTTGAATTTGATCTAAGCAGGTACAGTTTCAACATCAAAATTTGGGTTATTTGGCATTTGGCTTATAAGCAAGCATCCACAGTATCTATAATTTGATGCCACCTGGGCAGAAGAATATGCATTATCATATGGTAATGTTCAAACAGAGCAAAAAACAAAAATAAAGATTTGGCTAAGGAAGACTTACAGTAATTAGTATCCTAAAGTTTCTAAGAGTTCATCTTAATTTAACATTTAATGAATGTTATGCTCCATAACACACGGTGGCTCAGTGGGTTAGGACGCTGAGCTTGTCGATCTGAAGGTCAGCAGTTTGGCGGGTTGAATCCCGAGTGCCGCATAACAGAGTGAGCGCCTGTTACTCATCCCAGCTTCTGCCAACCTAGCAGTTCGAAAGCACATAAAAATGCAAGTAGAAAAATAGGGACCACTACGGTGGGAAGGTAACAGAGTTCCATGTGCCTTTGGCATCTAGTCATGCCGGCCACATGACCACGGAGATGTCCTCGGACAAGTGCTGGCTCTTCAGCTTTGAAACAGAGATGAGCACCAGCCCCTAGAGTTGGAAATGACTAGCACGCATGTGCGGGGGAACCTTTACCTTTACCTATGCTCCATACTTTTAGGCAATCTGGTTACTTTATGCTTAAGTCTGTTGTGTGAACCCAGGAAATGGGATTAATTCAACAAACGTGCAACTCTACCCCAAGGTAATAAGTATAAAGAGTTCCATTGAACACCATGAAGCCAAATCAATAATTGTGATGCCTTTTTTGCTTCTGCTACACAGTGGCTACACTGTAGAGCACAGAGGGCTGAGTAAAAGATTACCCATATAGCATTGTTCCTCCTTCAGCAAGTACAGGAAAGGAGAGGAGTGACCATACTCCCACACATGGGTGCATCTTTTAGTCCTTCCTTCCAGCAGCCAGTCCTCTTTCCCCTCACACATACCTCAGGGATTATAATAAAAGAATAGGGGAAACCTTACATTGGTACCTATGTTCCACTGAGCTTTTTCTTTTCCAAAGCTCTGCAGAGTGGTTGGGTAGCATGAGAAGTTCAGAAACCAAAGGACTGACTGAGAAAGATGTAATCGCTCCCCTGCTCAGGATCTAAATCAGGGGTCTTCAAACTTGGCCCTTTTATGACTTGTGGACTTCAAGTCCCAGAATTCGATAGCCAGCATGCCTGGCTGAGGAATTCTGGGACTTGAAGTCCACAAGTCATAAAAGGGCCAAGTTTGAAGACCCCTGATATAACCCCCTATACACTTCTACTAAAATATAAAGCAAGCGGGGCCCATTGCATGCTACTTGTTGAATATATTAATATATATTTGAACATGCAATGATTAGGCAAAGTGTCCTTACTAGAAAGAATGGAATTTGAGAAAGCATCTCAGGTTTGACCCTCCCTTCCCCAACCAGGCATTCTGGGAGTTGAAGTCCCCACATCTTCAAGTTGCCGAGGTTGAGAAAAACTGTGCTCTAGGATAAAGTCAGAGAGGATAGAAGCACATTGAGAATTGCAAGTTTCTGACACCATAACCCTATAATAAAAGTGGTTTTAGAATTCATGGCCTTTTGGTCTACTTTGAAAAATGGACACAAACATGTTGAGAGATAGGTTTTAGGAACCTCTTGGTCTGTCATTTGCTTACACTAATTAGAAATACCTGTTCAGCTTTCAAATCAAGGTTAGGTAATCCATGGCCTGGATGTGTCCTCCAAACATATATGTTGCAAGTCCCAGAGTCTCTGGGCTTAACAAATTTTAAATTCTGCCTCTAACCTTTTTAGCATGTAGCAAGCAGACAAATCACAGAACTCATATTGATAAATGTATGGCCAGGATTCATCTAAATTCTAAAACAAATACAATCTAACTGTAATCTTAACCCTGATATCATCATGGGTTAAGGCGAAGCATGCAGGGCTTGAGCAGAGTGTGTGAGCTGCTCACATAGATCAAACCACATAACAGGTGCTAATGACATTGTATCTTGCAGGGCTCTTCAGAACATGCTTACTGCTGTGTATACCAGAAACCTGAACTATGAAATGGCAATTAACATTTGGAAGATAAATACAGTAGCATGGTACTGAGCAAGAAAAGCTGCTTGTAAAATGGACACCAGCAGATATCAGTAGGAAAGTGGCAGAACAAATGATTAGTTTCTAGTTCTCAAGGACATTAACAATATAATAATGGGAAATTTGCAAACAAAAATGTAAGAAGAAAAGGGTTCTAGATGTATCAATGGGACTATATGCCTTTTTGTAATCTTGGCATCAAGAGGGGTACAGAAAGGATGGCCAAGCTAGATGTCACCATACAAATGACCTTGACTAATTTCAAAACAAATCAACCCAGATCACATTTGGCAGGTGTAGTGTGAGAGATTTCTCGGAAGATATAGTGCCACACAAAAGTCAACTAATACCTGGGTTATGTCATTTAGGGTTAGAAGTTCAACTGGAAGGAAACCTAAATCCCAACATTGGGAAGGGGAATGGCTGGTTTTGGGGTAATCGCAAATTAACTATTAACATATTTGTCATAAGCAATGAATGATCATCCTAGAAATTGCATGTGTTAGATGGGGAGTTTTCTCTTGTGTATAGTGACTGTAAGCAAGAAGTATGGTTTTTAGGTCATATATTATGTTCCATCTATAAAATCTTACTCAACCATATAAGCGTGAAAATTTTCCAAGCCATCCATTGTGGATGTGCCTAGCCCAAACATCCCCCTGTATTGGTTCCTCCTTTGCAGACTGGGATATCATGGGTGGGAATCATCAGTAAAAACTACTACTTTTGCTTCTTATTTTAATGTGATTGTCACCTTGGAATCCCTAGACTTGGGTGGGAATCTACAACGCAGAGGAAGAGAGCCATTTAGGACACATTCTATACAATTAACATCAGTGCTTTTTTTGTAAAAGAAAAAGGTGCCGGAACTCACACATGTCATACAACCCATCTTGCTTACCCTACAAGGTTCCATCCAAAAAAGGTGCTGGAACTCCGTTCTGAGCATTCTATGACAAAAAAAGCCCTGATTAACATTATTAACGATGGGGTGCTATGGTCATCCAGATGGTTTCTTTTTCCTGCCTTGATACAGTAAGATACCACTACTAGGAAATACTAAGGCTGGAGGCTAGACTAGGAACTTTAAAGAAAATCCCCAAAGAAGGCACTGGCAAACCACTTTTGTCCTGTTGCCAAGGAAACCACATGGATACGTCCATGTGGTCACTTGTAGTTGAGCATGACTTGAAGGAGACTTTCTATAGAAATGCAGCAGGGGGAATTTCAAGTGAGCTGTCTGCCTCTGGCATGGCAAGATATTCTGGAGAAAGAGAAGAATTATCCTGAGAAATGGAACGAAGCAAACAATGGTGAATTAGGACCTCTCAATAATCTTGGCTATTTCTGCTCAGTAAGGATGATATGCAATCGTATTATCATTATTATTTTGGCAAAGGAGTCACGTTAAGGCAGGCCACAGTTGCTGAAGAAGAAAGAAACAACTGAATTCTATCATCCCTTCCATCTGTATTAGCTACATATACAACCTGTATTATGGAAGACACACATTATTGGGACCATATTATTCCAATATTATAGAGCCCATATTATGCCAATACAAGAGGGTCTTGCACCCTAGTGAGGTTACGGGACTCTTCCACAGAAAGCATTTCTGGGCAATGGGCAAAACACAGAGACATACACAGAGACAAACACAGAGATGCCTTTTCTTGAAGGACTGTGCTTGGCTGTACTTTCAGAAGTCATGTCACAAATTGCTTTGATGTACTCATCCTCCCCCCCAATATATATATGTTTGTTCCTCTTTTTTTTTAAACTGCCAGAGGGCGTGTGTTCTGTGGGTGGAGGTGTGCTCTGATTGGGTGGGGGAGTAAGTGTGTTCTGATTGGGTGGGAGTGTGTTTTGAATGGTGGGTGTGTTCTGATTGTCTCTGATTGGGTGGGGGAGTAAGTGTGTTCTGATTGGGTGGGAGTGTGTTTTGAATGGTGGGTGTGTTCTGATTGAAATCAGAACACACCCACCATTCAAAACACACTCCCACCCAATCAGAACACACTTACTCCCCCACCCAATCAGAGCACACCTCCACCCACAGAACACACCCCCTCTGGCAGTTTAAAAAAGAGGAACAAACAGCCACATGCTTCTCCCAGAAGAAGGAAGCAGAAGCCACCAGCCTGATGATGACGGATGGGATTCCGTCGAAACGTCGCCCCTACACCTTTAGTTCTACGCGGGGAAAAACCCGAATAACCAAAGATCCATATATATAATGGTAATAGGTAGTCCATTTATTAATTCCCACAGCACTGTCTAATTCCCACAGCACTTGTTTTAGGTCTAAATATATTTACCCAAGCAGTAGGCTGTATTGCTATTATCCTACTCATCTTTCTCATCTCATCTCTCATCCTTTCTCACCTTCTTCTATTGGTATCTTATGATTTATCACTTGTTGTACTCAAGGATAACAGCTCTGCTACAGCTGCCTTAAGTGGACTTCTAGCCATAAGTCTCCCCATCTTTGATCTGGCCTTCTTCTTTCAGTGTTATTACTGCTGAATTGCTTATCATTGGCCAGCTTTGCTTTAGTAGTGAAAACTCATGCATGTGATCACAACTCCTATCTAAATTTTCCCAGAGTTTGAATGTAGGGTTTGCATCAGCCATAGGCAACAAAACAAAATGAATTGATAAATTTCTTTCCAATTGTCAAAGATGGAATGTACGCAGATTTTACAAAAGAATGTGGAAATATGCAAAGCAAACATATTGCTTTTGACAGTAAACAGTCTTGAAATTGGCTAAAGTATCACCAGATTGCTTCATACAAGTATTATTAAGCTTTGAAATAACAAAATTCAGCATTGTTCATTCAGACTGTTTATTCATTATCTTACAGTTCAATTCAGAAAACCGTAGTACTATGCCTTTCTCTTTAAAGACTTTGCTGCATTATATACCCAAGAGTTGATTCATATACTTCCTAAACTGCACAGACACCACTTTGGATACTTGAAAACTTCAGGAATGTAGAAAAAATGGAGTCAAAATGATCTTTCATTTCCTTCTGAAAACAACTAGATTCTGGGGGCATTACCTTCATGAAAAGTGTTAATTTTTTCTCTGAGGCATTATCTCATTGTAAGATGTCATTTGGAATATCCATTAACAGATAAAGTAAGGCTAGTGATTCATCAGGAAATTTCCATTTCAACCATGGGAATTGGCACTAGTTTTGTCTGTGTAATCTTATTGAGTCTTTGAATGGCTGTTGAAGAGTCAAAATTGAATCATATGTTTTAACGGTAGGTATACCTTGCATTTTACCTGCTTTGAAGAGATATTTGTCACATTTAGATTCTAGAGATTAAAAATATAGCTTGCTGATTCCGTGTTTCATCTTAAGGACAACCCAACATTTCTAGATTTTCTTCTGCTCGTATCTTAAAGTAAATATGAAAAGTGGAAACTGGTCATGAAAATATTCTTTTACCTAACCTAAAGCTGGGCTTAACCCTATTTGGACAACTTATTCCATCCTACCACAGTATTAGGATTTGAAAGGAAGATATACAAAAAGAAGTGGCACAGTGGCTCAGTGGTTAAGATACTAGGCTTGTCTGTTGGAAAGCCAACAGTCCAGATTCAAGGCTTGAGCATTGTGTGACAGGGTGATCTCCCATCCTCACCCTAGCTTTTGCCAACCTAGCAGTTCGAAAGCATGCAATTTTAATTTCAAGTGATCATTGAACAAATGGTTGTTAAGTGATATATTCTGTTGATTTAATAATTGTAACTAATATATAAATATATTCTATATTTAATAAGTGCCTTAATGTTATCTCCAGCACTGCTGTTTCTTGTTTAGCCAGCAACTTAGAACATATGGAAACAAATGTAGATTTACAGTGCAACTCTTACCGTTAATCTTCTGAACTAATAGCTTCATATGCTCAACCAAATATTGGTACTAAAAAAGGTGCAACTCTATGGACTTGGTTTCTGTTCCAGAAGAATTGAGGCTTGACACCCACAATGCATATCGCCTTATTCTATGCCATCTGTCCACACTAGTCCCTTTACATTTACAGCTTCCAACAAGATTTGGTCAGTCCCAACTTTGTGTGCCTCTCAGGTCTCCTAGTAATTTTGGTCTTCAATGCCATTGTCTCATCTAGTTCGTACAGGAACCATAACTTGCTTTGAAAACTATTTCATGTTTTAACCAACATATCTTGGTTTGTAAATAATTCCTTAAAGTCCTTATTTTTGCATTCTTCCACACAGTGCATAAATTATTTTTTTTAGAATAAATTCCTTCTACCCCTTTGTTTTACTTTAAATGGGTCTTAGGAATTCTACCTTTCATACAAGTCCATTTGTACCTTTTACACACACCTGCCATAAATATATAAGTGTGTATGTGTGTGGAACAAACTATTTTTAACCAATATGTACAATAATTTCATATAATACTGTTAACAATATAATGACAGATGGGCAATTTTGCAACTGTCCTCCGAAGAACCACTTAGCTATTTTGCAAATCACCAGTTCTGCTGGAAAGTAAAATGCTTTATCACCTCTGCACATATATGATGATCCATTCCTAAGATACTTTCAAAGTTTTATTTCTGAAAAAGGTTTCAAAAACAATTTTAAAGAATTCTGAGCTTTTCAAGACATTAAATTCCAAACCAAATATATTTTCCATGCCAAATTAACATTAGGATTTGAGAAAGAATTGCATTTTAAAACATGTACAAAACAGAAATGCCAGAAATTTTCCAAGGCTGAACACAGACCATAGTATTCACAAAATCTGTCATTCATTAGTGGGGCAGTGCTATTTGGTAATTTGATGTTTCAAAAATAGGTCAGCAAATAGTCAAAACTTAATGAATTTTTTTTTTAAAAAAGCTTGAGACCCATAAATCAAAATAAAAAAATGACTTAATTTTTTGTATTAAGAAACCGGGGATGTTTCTGAACAATACATAAACATGCATCTTCTTGGTTTGACAACTTTTAGCTTGATTTATTCCAGGGCTTTGATTGTTCTGTCAGTAATCAGTTCATCTGGAAGAATGAAGGTGCCTTTGAAGAGAAATATCTGAATCTTAAGTTCTCTTTTGGACCCTTAGCATTATGGGTTTTATTTTATTTATACCTGAATAAATAGTGAATGTTATAATTTGTATTAAACTAAGGTCATTTTATAGTTTTGATTTTCTTGAGCAGACATGAGTGGAAAGATAACTCCTCACATGTACCCCAGTTTTCTATAACAAACTTGGATTCTCAAAGTGAGCTGGTTTGTTAAGGTCACTGTTAGCAGTGGTAGCTCGAGAGTCCAGGCTAAATTAGTAGCACATACATAGTTCCCATTTCCATCAATGGATTGTAAGTCATGACAAATTTATTCTCTCCTCTTGGTTCTAATATTGAGTTTTAAGGACTGGCTTTGCATATGTGCTTCCTCACATTAGTATAATGATTTCTTCAGAATTTACCGGCACATATCGAATTTTCTGAATCTGTTTTGTAATGAATTATTCCAGGGAATTTTTATTTAATTATTTATAAAATTTATTGGCTGCCCATCTTACCATAAGGTAACTCTGGCTGGCTTATACTTGCATCTAAGCTAAAATATAAAAAGTTAAAAACAAACATTAAAACCAAAGGCATTTGGGGGGGGCAGGGGCAGAGTGTGAGGGGGAACTGTTATTACTCAGTCAACCATCTTCATTGTGCTGTTCCCCCACTGGGGTCCCAAGTGGACTGGCAAAACCACGTTTTTAGGCTCTTACAAAATGACCTAACATCAGGGGGCAGCATGTTCCAGAGGGCATCCAGCAGCCAGGTTAATCAGGCTGATGGGAACCCACAGCATGCCTCCTCTGCTGGCACAAGTAGTACAGGCCAATTCCAGTGGGATGAAACAGTCCCTCAGGGAACCTGAACCCATGCCATGAAGGGGTTTAAAGGTGTTAGGGTGTATCCCAAAAAGGTATACAAATGAAAAACAATGAAAAACAAAACCCAAAACCCAAAACATAGATTAGTAGGTAAAAGCAATTCAGTTTGGGAACAACAGATTAAACTTTGTCTACATAGACTCTTACTGATTGGGGGGGGGCGGAGTTTGCCCATAAAAGATTAATTCTTTGGCTGAGAGTAAAGACCTGATCTTTTTTGCTTTCTTCAAGCTTTTAAAATTCTTCATAAATGAATATTTTCCAAGGTTTTGGTATGTAGTTCAACATCACATTGACATCTTTAAATCTTACTTATCTTCTCAAAATCATCCTCTTCATCATCAACATCACCATCATCATGCATTAGATCCAAATTGATCTCAAGCTCAGATCGTTTGTCAAAGCACTGTCAAATATATTACATCTTCAGGGCAAAACGCTCACACTAGTTCTTCTTAATCATTTGCTGAGGTGCTGAGGAAACAGAAAAGTTTGATGAAGAAAACTCATTTTAAGATAATAATGTATCTAACTTTCTTTAAAATGTGAACCATTGGTTTGCCATTAAACAAAATTCCAGTGTTATATTCTTGAAATTTACCAATGTCCCTCTTAATGATGCTTTTCAGCCTTCCAGAAATATCTAACTGTAGGTTAGATCTTTCTAAAACACTCTACAGCATACAGTACAAGTAATTTGGGAGTTGCAGAAGCTGCTAGTGCATCCATTCCCTATTGGGAAATTAAGAGACCTTTTCACTGAATATGTGGCCAGTCTGTAATTTTAAACAATCTACATTTTTCTTGCAGTAAAAGAAAGAGCTTTTAACAATAAATTGGTGTGGGGGTATAGTATACTCAGAGAAGTATGTGTCTAACCATTCTAAAAATTAAAATAGGTTTAAAATTTGCCTGCAGTGCTTAATTGGGATTCCCCCACAACCCTATAGCATGCCTTGCCAAAGCTCCTCATTATTGGTGCTGGGATGGCAACATGAGGCTGGCCGGCCTAAAAATAAATCTTTTCCTCAGCCAAAGATAGGATCTCTAGTGCTGATCTAGACTGGCCAGATGCAGTTCCACATGTGGCATTTTCAGGTAATGCTCAACATATAACCATTCATTTTGTGGCTGTTCAGAGTTACAACACCACTGAAAAAAGTGACTAATGCCTATTTCCCACACTTACGACGGTTGCAGCATCCCCATGGTCATGTGAACAAAATGCAGATATTTGGCAACTGACTCATATTTAAGATGGTTGAAGTGTCCTGGTGTCACCTTTTGCAACCTTCTTACCATCAAAGCTAATGGAGAAGTCAGATTCACTTAACAACTGTGTTACTATCTTAACAACTGCAGAGATTCATTTAACAATTCTGGCAAGAAATGTCATAAAATGTGGAGCCTTGGTGGAGCAGTGGGCTAATGCCTCCTTAAGTAACACCAACTGCCTGCAATTAGTGCAGGTTCGCATCCCACCAGGCTCAAGGTTGACTCAGCCTTCCATCCTTCCGAGGTAGGTAAAATGAGGACCCAGATTGTTGGGGGCAATAAGCTGACTTTGTAATAATGCCGCTTGTGTGTGTGTGTGAAAGCCTTAATAAGCAGGCATATACATAGAATGAAGGCTACTGCTAAGCTTGTAAGCTGCCCTGAGTCTTTGGAGAAGGGCGGGATATAAATGGAATTAAAAAATAAAAAAATAAAAAAAATCACTTAATATCTGTCTCACTTGGCAACAGAAATTTTGGGCTCAATTATGGTCATAAATCGAGGATTACATGTATTCTCCTATGGATGTGAATGAAGCACTTTCTATTCCGGGCTGCCAGCAAGCCTGAACCCTCTTGTTAGTTCCATTCTTGTCCCTGTTAGTCACCCTGAATTTAAATTTAGATCTCTGAAGAGGCACTTAATGTGCCAGAAGGCAAGGCTACCAAGACAATGTATTGGCAAGAAATCCAGATTTCCACCCCCAGTTAAGAAAGTGTATTATTAGGGATTTGACCTTAAGAGGTAAAAATCTTGATTGTGATCAAATCTGAAATCTAATTCAACCTCCCAAACCTCTATGTTTCTCCATTATTGTAACTATAGTGTGAAGACACCAAATGACACTTTTCTTCTTGTATGATAGGATGTGATTTATTAAATTAATGTTTACCACACTGTCCATTGAAATTAATTTAAAATTGAGCAAATTTTCAGGAATGGTATGCTGTTATGCCAGGGTGACACATGAAATTGAAGGTAAAACGTGGTTATTATTTTTTTTGCTTTCAAGAGGACAAAATGTTTATTTCTTGGCAGAATTTTCAGCCACAGTTGCTTCCACTGAGGGGATAGATCTTGCCAAGTTTTTATGATTAGGTTGGTCAGTTTTATGTTATTATTCAACAATCAAGCCAAATATTAGTATTCTGATTAAAGCCAGATATGTGGCCCCAGTGAAATGCCAAAAGTAGCTCTATTTTGCAGTAAATAGGTTTGTTTAAATTAAATAAATTTATGCTTAATGGCATATAGGGATACTTTTACTCACTAGAACAGACATGTCAAACACAAGGCCCGGGGGCCAGATCCGGCCCGTGAAGTGGTTTCATGCGGCCCGCGAAGCCATCCTGGAAACAGTGAGGGAACGACCCCCACTGCCTTGGCCCTGGCCCAGAGACCCTCCTTCTGCCAGAGACCCCCAGATCTGTCCCACTCCTGCCCAGGCCCCCATAGGCACCCTTGATGCCAATGATGTAGAGCTGGCCATGCCCACCCAGTAGGCCATATGCACTCTGGCCACGCCCACCCTGGCCCCTTGAGGGCAACCGCAATGCTGATGCGGCCCTCAATGAAATTGAGTTTGACACCCCTGCACTAGAATATCAATCGATGAAAAGGTTTCAGTGCTCCCCCCCCACTTCAGGCTAATGAAATAGTTTTAGGAAGCTCTTGTGTCTAGAAAGAAAAAAGAAAAGGAAGAGTGTGTTCACAAATAAAATCAAGAGAAATTTCCAGTATTAACTGTTTAATCAGAATAATAATGCTGATCTCAACCTTATTTGAATGCCACGCTGACAGACTGCAGGCAGTTTTGGACATGTAAATTCACTGCTCTGCATGCTTTTCACTGAGTTTTGCAAAAAAAAAAGAGAATTGGTCTATTTGACTTATCCTACTTTGATTTTTCTAAGAAGATCAATATGATAAAGTAATTCTTTCCTTCCCTCCTCTTCTATGCTAAGCCCTTCTGAGAACAGTCAAGAGGTACTTCTTCAATTATTTCTGGCTTATTTGCATTAAATCCTTTCAAAGGGACCCCATGTAAATCTGCAACTTTAATGAAGATGTCTCCATATGAAAGAAGCTAAATAAAATTCTGCATTTAAGGTGAGTAAGAAGCAGTTATGGACAGAATTGCTTCATATCTTTCATCCTAATTTCTTTCTTTTTCCTCTCCAAAACCTGCCGCTGTTTTTACACACACACACATACACACACACACACACATATATATGTATATATATATATGTGTGTGTGTATATATATATATATATATATATAATATATATATATTTGATAAGATATGCATAATTCATGCTTGTGGCCTTTGTGCCTTGCCCTTCTCTTTTCTGCCATCCTACATATTTAGTTGAGAGAAATATTCTCTTGTTATCAAAACCATTTTGAGTGGCAAGAAGCAATGCATACTGTGTTTTTAACTCGATGACCACAAAGCCTATGCTGATTTCTAATAGGCTCTATTAATACGTAGTCTCGTAGGTTGTCAAAATCTAGAATGTGAAAGCTAATCAGTCCAAGAGCTTTTCTTTTAGCCTTGAAATAAAGACTTTAATTTAAGAAACAGCAGAAGGAATTTAGGAATGAGTTACTCTCTGTGAGGATTTCATTTAAAGTAGAATTAGAGGTTATGGATTATCACTCTGCAGTGATCAGGTGCAAGGATCAGCACAATGCAGTAAAACTGATTGGTTCCTAATAATTTAACCATCACTAGGATCAGATATAATTGGTTCTAATGTGGGATTCTGGATCACATGCCTTTAAAGCTAACATAAATATTCTTGAAGGCCAAATAGAGATTCTGAACATTCATGTAATACCAAGTGATTCCATTAAGGAGAGGTGTAGAAAACATTTGTACAATTTTCATCACATTGTGAAATAGTATTGAAAAAAAATATCAGTATTTTCCATTTGAACTAAAATGTATCATTTGGATCCCCTCTTACCGCAGAGATAATTTCTTTATAGGCATACTTGGTCTATTTATTTCCATTAAGTTTTACTGGCAGAACTCTAACATGTAATTATGTAGAGGAAATGAAAATGGCAATAAAATCCAAAAAAATCTGTGTGGTTGTTCATTAAGCTTGGTTCTCACATAACACTAAACCAACATCACATTCACACAAAAAAGACAGACCACTTTATGAATTACTGTCAGATGCAAAGAATCAGGACCATATAGTAAGTAGCAGTTCAGAAGATTTATTGCTCAGGAATAAGATTCTTACCTATATTCAAAAACCTAGTCAACTAAAATTCATTGCTAAATTGGCACTAGGTAAGGTTTCATGGAATTAGAGGAGCTGGACAGACCATTTGTGGGAATGTACTGACTCTAGACTGATGACTTGTTTAACTCTGCCCCCAGCTGTGCTGCTCTTCCCCTACAATTACTGCAATAAGGGATTTTTTTTAATCACTTCAGTAATTCTCAAAAGATTACCATCCTTGAAAAAAAACTTCACCCAACTCAGTGTGCTGACCTTTGGGGAGGCGGTTGGCTTTTAATTTTTGAAGAATAAAGATCAGCCACAAAGAAGCCATAAAAGAGATGGTGATCAGGGTAGATAAGGCAAGTTTAAAGTTTTGTCTCACAGTGTATGTCGGGCCTCGGGAGCCCGACACTCGAGGGGGGGCCCCTCCACCTCTACGGCACCCCCTGCCTGGCACCCGCCAGACTTGCCTGGCTCCTCAGCGGTCCGAGAGGCTCCGGAGGCCGCGCCGGACTTGACCGGCTCCGTGGCGGCCCGGAAGGCTCCGGGGGCCGCGCCGCCGCTTCGGCTTTCTCCATCCGCGCCGCGGCTGCCGTCTTCGCCCGGCGGCGCGTCTGCGCAGGGCTCCCCGGCCCACGGCGTGACCGGCAGAGGCCCGGACCCACCCTGCGTCACGGCGGCCTGGGAGGCTTCGGGAGCTTCGGCCGCGCTACAGGAGGCTTCGGAGACCCCGCCGCTGCGGCTGTCTCCTCCGGCCGACGCCACGCCTGCACGGGGCTCCCCAGCCGGTGGCACGCCCAACGGAAGCTCCGGACCAGCTGAGAGTGGGACCGCCGCTTCGGGAGCCCACAGCACGACACCGGCCTTTCCCCGGCTTCGGCTGCCGGGACTACGTTCAGTGGAGCAGGCCGAGGCATTGGACGGTCGTGCGCAGGACTGTGTTGCTCGGGAGCCGGCGGGCCCGTTGGGGGACGGGTCCCTCCCTGCCGCGGTGCCCGGGTGGCTGGGGCCCCCGAGTGTGGACAACGACAGGGGGGTCCGGAGTTGGGCGCGGCAGGGAGGGGGTGAGGGGGTGGAGCATGGTGGCGGCAGAGCACGGGAGGGGGCTTACCTGGTTGGGCGTCGGGCGAAGGGGCTTGTAGGGGAGGGGTGGGGAAGTTATAGGGAATGGGAGGGCGTGGGCGTGTTTGGGTGGAGTATGGGTGGGTGTTTCGGGTGTGTATATAGTAGCGTTGGCTGCAGGTAGCGGCCAACGCTGGCTTTGTTTCTTGCTGCGGCTGATGCCTTGGAAAATAAAGTGCTTATAGATCGCAGCGGAGGTCTCTCGTTCCTGTGTTCGGCACGTTGCCCTGCTTGCTGCAGGACGAGCTTTGACAGTGTAGTCCTGATTCTGACCGGCCTCCCTGTGCCTTCTATCGGCATTTGTTCAAACAGCTTTTCCCCCTACTGGGAATTTTCTCCCTTAGACAAGCAACAGATTTAGGGACACCAATTTGCATTGCAACTGGCCAAGGAGCAAAAAGATCAAGCTATTCCTATTCTATACAAGGTCTAAATGTCCAATCCACAGCCTTTGTTCTTAATCATAATAGGAATTGAATTGGATCTAAGATGGTCTTTCTTGACCATAGGAATCTCTGTCCTTCTAGAGCAGACATGTCAAACACAAGGCCCGGGGGCCGAATCCAGCCCGCGAAGTGGTTTCATGTGGCCTGCGAAGCCATCCTGGAAAAAGTGAGGGAATGGCCCCCACTGCCTCTGGGTCCTGGCCCAGAGACCCTCCTTCTGCCAGAGACCCTCAGATCTGTCCCACTCCTGCCCAGGCACCCATAGGCACCCTTGATGTGAATGATGTAGAGCTGGCCATGCCCACCCAGTAGGCCATACGCACTCTAGCCACGCCCACCCAGTAGACCACGCCCACCCAGGCCACACCCACCCGGCCCCTTGAGGGCAACCGCAATGCTGATGTGGCCCTCAATGAAATTGAGTTTGACACCCCTGTTCTAGAGCAAAGTTAGTGTTCTGGTTTCTTGGAAATGATTTTTTTTTCATTTAGGCATTTAAAACTCAGTGCAGGAGGTCCTCAACTTATGACCACAATTGGGAATGGAACTTTTGTTGCTAAGTGAGGTGGTCACTAAGTGAGTCACTTAATGTTATGACCTTTTTTGTTGTGGTTGTTAAGCAAATCATTGCAACCATTGTAAATACACACTGGTTACCAATTTTGGTCATATGACTGTATGGCTGCTGCAATAGTCATAAGCAGGAGGACACTTTTTTGACATCACTATTTCAGCGCCATCGTAACTTTGAACGGTCGCTAAAAATTCATAATTTGAGGATTACTTGTAGGAGATTTCTTTTTCTTTTTTTTTAAAAAAAATTGCACGGATGATAATTTGCAGTAATTTTACCTTTAACTGTTTAAGTGTGTTTGTGGGTTGCGTTTTCTCTTTCTTTTTGCTTTCATTCCATAAGAGCTGACTGGAGCAGTACAAAAGGGAAGGAGAGGTTAGGAAGTGTTTGGCAAGTCAATTAAATAAATAATCTAATTCTTGTATTGTTTTCTTTGTTATCTTTGAAGGTGTCTTTCTCAAATGCTTCCTGACAGCCAAGCTTACATTGGAGGTCACAGCCAGTCAAAGGTGAATTTTGGATCTGTGAAGCATTCAGAAGCCACTCTGTTTCTTTTCAACCCTACATGAGATTCTAATGGCGCCAATACACAAGGCAGCATCGTATGCAATATACACAGACATAGGATCCTGTCCATTTCTGCTGCGAAGCAGGTCACCAGAGTCACTTGTGACACAAATAGACATATCTGATGTCAGATTTGATTGAATACACAATCCACGTTGACTACTTCTGCTGACCTAATCAGGCAGACAAGTTTTAAAGTTTTGCTAGTGCCTGAATATCTCTCTCTCTCTCTCTCTCTCTCTCTCTCTCTCTCTCTCTCTCTCTCTCTCTCTCTCTCTCTCTCTCTCTCTCTCTGTCTCTCTGTCTCTCTGTCTCTCTCTCTCATGAACCCAAAGAGAAAAAAATTGGTGTAAGAAATATTTATGAAGTTATCCAATTTGGTCAATACGCAGTTCAATAGCAAGTCTGAAAGATTTGTCAACAGCAGTTAATAATGTCCAGTTAGGAGAGCATAATATGGAAACAACATTTGGTAATTCAGGTTGTGATAAACTAAAATAACAGCTGTAATATTTAACAACTGGCTGTTGTGCAATGTAGGCAGTTCTTTTGCAGGCAATGTTAGGTATATATCTATAGAGCCCTTAAAAAAAACATGATTGCAACAATAAACTGGCAAAAAGAGAGTTAGATGCAACTGTTAATTCTTTTGTGAAAGCCAGGTCAGAAATAAAAATCCCATAAGACAGACTGGAACAGTTACCGTATTAATATAGGCCATAATATTAGAATTTTGAAAGTCTGACCATGTTTTTCCTTCCCTCTCTTTTATACCAAAGAAAGTCAACGTTTCTTACTAATACCTTCTTTCCTTCCCAGGCTTAATTCACATTTTGCTAATCAAGGAGGCATCTGCCTGGTCACCTCTGAATGTTATCTCATTATTGTGGACTTAAAGAATATTTCAGCCTTTTTGCCTAGACAATGGTTGCTGCAGGTTCCTGTTATTAGTATCATGAGACAAAATGAGACAAAAATATGTCTCCACCCCATGTCTGTAAAGAGTAAGGATGATAATTATAACAAAGATATTCCCTAGCAATGTTTTATAATTATTTCCAATCTCAGTAAAAGTAATCTTAGCTATCAAGCCATTTCCTGGCCGGGTCTGTTTGCTATGGCCAATGGTGACTGAAGTTGTGTAAAGCACAAAGCAAGTTCTGGAACACAGAGCAGCAATTTATTAAGCTTGCTGACACAGGAATGGGAAACCCGTGGTCTTTCAAAACCAACAACTTCCCATTTTGTCACCATGAATGACCCTGATTGAAACTAAAAATAACTGGAGGGGCATGGATTCTCGAGCGGGCTCTAAAACAAATGTTGAGCTCCTTTGCTTTGGATAGACAGTACCATGATAGACAATTGTGGAAAGGTGGTGTGCTCATTTGCAAGTGCCATGCTGAATTATAATAAAACTGAATTAAAATGAATTGAAGTGGAAATGCTTATTTACAAAGCTTTGTAATGATTGCCCCACCTGATTGTGAAAATAATGAAGTCACTACCATTGCTTTCCCTGATCAAGGTACCTTCTGAACTGAAGCCACTACTGTAATTTTGTTAGCTCAGTCTTGCCCAAATTGGTACTCTCCATATTTATTTATTTATTTAATTGATTATAGAAAATATTTGTAGTTCTTCTCTTGAGGGGACACACAAACACACACACACACACACACACATTAACATGAACTACATGAACTATAATATGCAGCTCCTACCCCTATCAGCTTCTTTGGTCTGTCTCACTGGGCACAAACAGGAATGTTGTAGGATATTTAGTAGATAGCTAGATTAGAGGACAGCCAATCTGGGGTAGTGATAAAAAGCAAGGGACTAGAAACTGGGAGACTATGGCTTTTAGTCCTGCCTTAAGTTCAAAACTGGTTGGGAACTTTGGACTAGTCCAGGGGTAGGCAACCTTTGATCTTTTATGACTCGTGGACTTCAACTCCCAGAATTCCTGAGCCAGCCATGCTGAGGAAAAAGGGAGAGGTTTCCAAGCTGAGCCATACTGGCTCAGGAATTCTGGGAGTTGAAGTCCATGAGTTATGAAAGAGTCAAGGTTGCTACCCCTGGACTAGTCACTCTGTCTCCAGCAGTCACCAGGTGTCAAAACTAATCTGAAGGCAGATTAGCACATCCAGTACTAGAAGCCAATACATCCAGTCAATGAAATCCTGGGTTTCCACCAGATGGTGGCAAAGAGTGACAGTTTTGATATCTCTTGGCTGTGACCTTGTGGTCATCTGGAGTTTGCAGCCCAGGTTTGGCACTACACCACACACTATTTTCTTTCTGTGTGGCAGTATTTAAGGGCTGAGGAGCCGCTTTCCCATTAAGCAGCAGTAACAGATAACTCAAATGAAATCTCTGTGGTAAATCTGCTTTTGAGCACCTGGTGCATTTTCTCTAATGAAGCCTTTTTCTCTCCATGATATGAATCCATTAGACACCGCAAAGCTTGAGTATGTAAAATATTTTGTTTATTTGGCTCTTCTCAAAGGTGCTGTCTGTCAGCGTACATGTCTGCACAGTAAATATAGCTACTATATCCTGGCAGAGGGCATAATGTGAGAGTCGATTAGATTTACGCCAAACATAAATGGCAAAATCCCTAATAAACCATAATTCCTTCCTTCAATCATAACATTAGCATTAAAGCTAGGGGTTTCCCATTTCCTTCAGATTCTGCACAATATCTTATTTTACTTTCACATTTCCCCCCCCCCTTTTTTTCCTGCAGTAGGGCAATTTAATTTCTAATTTAAAGGAAAAGAAAAGACATAGCCCGTCAACTGAAAGATAAAACAAACAACAAAAACCTTGGAGTGGGAGGAGAGAAGCTGAATTTCTGTATTTGTACATTATACAATTAAAGGGAACAAAGAGGGAGTCAGAAATAATTCTGACAGACCGAGAAAAAGTCAGTACGATGAGATGGGACTGAATGAATAAAGATATAATCTCTTGCACACTTTTGCTGAATTTGTGTTTGTCCACAAGCACAAAAAGCTACCCTTTTACAGGCTGAATAGTACAGGTAGTCCTTGACTTATGACGGACCGCCTCAAGGTTACTTATGACCTGGATTTGAAGTTCCGATCAATCCCTCCCCTTGCAGTCATGTGATCCCATCATTATTATTATTATTATTATTATTATTATTATTATTATTATTATTATTATTATTATTATTATTTATTAAATTTATATACCGCCCTTCTCCCGAAGGACTCAGGGCGGTGAACAGGGCATATAAATAGAAATACAAAAGTTAAAAAAAGATTAAATAATTGCCCAATTAAAACAATCACAGTATAAAACCCATTAAAACCCTAACATTCCCCCATCAGGCCAGGCCAGCTTGTTCAAATAAATGGGTCTTCAGACCGCGCCGGAAGGAGCGAAGGTCTGGTGCTGTCCGGAGCTCAACCGGCAGTTGGTTCCATAAAGCCGGGGCGCCCACAGAGAACGCCCTCCCCCTGGGGGCCACCAGCTGGCATTCTCTGACTGGAGGCACCCTGAGGAGGCCCTCTCTGTGGGAACGCACAGGGCGGAGGGAAGTTGATGCCTGCAGCAGGTGGTCCCCAAGGTATTCCGGACCCATGCCATGTAAGGACTTAAAGACCATCACCAAAACCTTGAATCTCACCCGGAAGACAACTGGTAACCAATGCAACTCGCGGATTATGGCCAATCAGCAACCAGCCTGATTTGTAACTGTTTGTAACCTCCCATAGTCATATGATTGCAATTTATGGCGTTTACCAGGGCTTTTTTTTTCTCATAGAACACTCAGAACAGAGTTCCGGCACCTTTTTTGGATAGAACCTTGTAGGGTAGGCAAGGCGGGTTGTATGACATGTGTGAGTTCCGGCACCTTTTTCTTTTACAAAAAAGCACTGGCGTTTACCAACAGTTTCTGGCAAAAAAAACCCCTCCCGTACCAGGCAAAGCTTATACACAATACCCTTAACTGGTTAATGACCACAGCATTTGCTTAATGACAAGGTCATAAAATCGGCTGTGGTCACCTGATGATCTGTTTAATGACTGGCTTGACTTACAGCCATAATTTGGGGCTCAATTATGGTTGTAAGTTGAGGATTATCTATAAAGAGAGTGACCCATGTTTTTTGTGCGGGCTCCCTATTCTTCTAAAACATCATATTTCAGCGATGGGAATGCACAAGTCTATCAGTGGAGAAGTCTGAAGTTTCTCTGCCCCTTTTGTTGCGGAATGAGTTAAAAAGCAACAGCAATAGACAGCTTGTAGAATTTTTGGTCTAAACTGGGAGAAGAGAAATAAGCTCATGTTTTGTGCCAAGTTCAGAAATCCTATTGGCAAAGTTGAAATGAATACCACAATTTCACCTAGAAGTTACAATTCCTTTGTATATATATATATATGACTGAGAAGTCGGTGGTGGTTTTTAACCACTTAAACGTTCAAACTATTTCTTTAGTTGGTGTAATCTTACTGAGCCACGATGGTGCAGTGGTCAGAATGCAGTATTGCAGGCTAATTCAGCAGCTCGCAGTTCAATCCTGACCGGCTCAAGGTTGACTCAGCCTTCCTTCCTTCTGTGGTTGGTAAAATGAGGATCCAGATTGTTGGGGGCAAAAGGCTGACTCTGTAAACCACTTAGAGAGGGCTGTAAAGCATTGTGAAGCGGTATATAAGTCTAAGTGCTATTGCTGCATTTGCACAATAGTGCGTTGGGCAAGGGCTCCAGTGGTCCATTCAACAGTGTGATCCAGCCCCATGTTGACCTGGCCAAGCTGCAAGAGAGATTTATAAAGCAATGGAGAAAGCCAAGGATTCAACTGTTCTGAGATTTTGTAGGAGAGGTCCAAGTAAAAGCACCTTATGTAAAGAGACCAGGTCCCTTTTTCCAGATCAACACAGTGTTCTTAACTGTTAACCAACTCATCTGTGAATTCCTCCATTCAGTAAAAACAATGGAAATTTAGAACTGGTTTATTCACAGCTGGAGAAAATACTGCTTGCTTATTTCTGATTTAATTAGTAATAAAAAGTAATTCTCGTTTTGGGATGTCTACTTACATGGATAGACAATAAGGCTAACATCTGGGCCACAACTACAGTACAGATGGTCCTTGTCTTACAGCAGTTTGCTTAGTGACCTTCTGAAGTTACAACAGCATTGGAAAAAGTGACTTACGACCATTTTTCACACTTATGACTGTTGCAGTATCCCCATGGTCACGTGATTTACATTTGAATGGGGGACAATGGGCTCATATTGATGATGGTTTCAGTGTCCCGGGGTCATGTGATCCTCTTTTGTGACCCTTTGACAAGCTAAGGTATTGGGGAAGCCAGGCTTCACTTAACAACCGTGTCACTAAGTTAACAACTGCAGTGGTTCGCTCAACAAATGCGGCAAGAAAAATAGCGCAAAATAGCGCAAAACTCACTTAACAAATTCCTCACTGTTTTTTGGGCTCAATTGTCGTCGTAAGTTGAGTACTACCTGCAGCCAGCGGAAGCCAGTGGGGTAAAATAGTTTAAGATGCTGTACCAGAAGCAGGAACTCCCAGTTCAAGTCCATCAATAGTCATGGAAGCCCACTGAGTGACCTTGGGAACAATCCCTTTGTCTTAGCGGCAAAGAAATGCCACGTATGCTCTCTTAAGTCCCTGAAAGAAAGCTGAGATCCATCTCAAAGCCGTAGATGAGGCAATTCATAACTTTGGCGAGCATTCGGAACGGTTTTCCCCTACTGTTATCCACTGTGGTCTCAGCATCCTCTACCTTATCTAATGAACTCTTGTCAGGGCGTTCCAAACTTACCTTTAGCTTAACATTTAAAATGTTGCAATAATTTCTCGCTCCGGTGTGTCTTTAGAATTTTAATTAGTTATACGCATTCTGAGCTGGCACTGCTGCACTTACAGAGCATTGTTTCAAAACACGGGAATGTAACAATTTATTCTCACCTGCAGCTGGCCAGAAAGTCCATCCCCACCACCCAAATTAGATAGATAATTCAAAAAAAAAAAAGGTGAACAGTCTGGAAATGTATACATTTTATGAAATAGCAGAGTTAGGTTCTTCTTTAGCAATAGGCAGCTCTTAATGACCTTTTCAAAGAGAGTGCTTGTGTTTGGAAGGTATATAAAAGGTGCATTAAGATGCCAGCAATGGTGGGTGGGCTGCGTGGGCACAACCATTCATTATATTCCTCAGTTCATGATGCTGCCGGGTCAGAAAACTGCTGTTGTTGTTAAAGCCAAGTAGGGCTAAGGTGCACAGAACAGGA
Organism: Vipera berus; assembly: GCF_964194415.1. Taxonomy (NCBI): domain Eukaryota; kingdom Metazoa; phylum Chordata; class Lepidosauria; order Squamata; family Viperidae; genus Vipera; species Vipera berus. The sequence continues at coordinate 161,391,845 of NC_138202.1, read as the reverse complement.
AAACATCACTCCGAGTCTTTTCCTGCTCTGAGGATGTAGTTAAATAATATTTTTTTATGTATCTATCTGGCCTACCTACCTTTCCACCAGTTCCTAAAATAGGTTATAATGAATTAAAATTACAATACAGCAAAACAGAGAACAAGAACCTTAAAATGACATAACACAAACAGTACAATAAAGGCAACTTTTACTTCCTTTCAGAAGGCACTCAAATTTAGCTGCATAGGTTTATATTACCTGTCTTCCCTTGAAATCATTAACATTTGGTTTATGCAGCATTTTTACTGGATTTATTGCTTTTTAACAGGAAGATGGGTATAAACCTTCAGCGTTCTGTATAGCAAATGAAGTGTGCTTGACTTTTGATATACTACAAAGCCTCCTAGCTCCTTAAAAAGAAGCTCTTTCTACTTTCTGTGCCTTCAAATGGTCTGTAAATAACAGCTCTCTTCTGCAGAATGAGTCAGAACATTTAACTGAGGTGTCTAAAATTTGCTTCCAAAATTGCTGAGAAATTGGGGTGGTAGAAGTGGAGAAATATATTTTGCAAAATCAAACAACAAATGATCCCCATGCTTAATTGCCTGAAGCAGAAAGGGGCTTACTTTGACGGCTATCATGGAGTGTAAGCTTTGTTGGATTAGCATCCAGGATCCAAAATGTGAAGTGAATTAAATTACCAGCAAGAATAGTCCGAATGAGCATGAAGCTATGCAAGAACATTGTCATGCGCTTGGATTTATATTCGTAGGACAGATAAGGCCTAATCGGGACATACATGAGTTTCTTGCAATGAGTTCAAGCTGTCTTCACATCCACAGGAATTTCCAGAGACAAGGATAAATGAGATGAGATTGCAACAGAATCACATAAAGAAGAATTGAGAAGGTTCTTGGAGATCATCCAGTCCCAAACCCTTGCCCAGTATAGGAATTCAACACATGAAAAATACTTTGAAACTGAATTAGACCCACCAAGATGATAGAATCTAACCATCATGATTAACTCCATATTTTCTGCTTCTGGCTAGAAACCTCTTTTGTTTTTTAAAGTTTGAGTTCCCCAAACGTCTGGCTTTGAGGACTGGCGTGTGGAGGAGATGGAGAGGGGATGGGTTCACAAGAGCGGTGGGCATGCATGTGCAGCTGCATTTGCATGAGTGGCAGGCACTCATAGGCGCTCGCCCACTGCTTACATAGGTGAAGATGCGTATGTGCGTGTGCTCACCCACCATTTCTGCGGCCTGGTTCCGAATGGCTCAAGGCCTGGTAGTGGGCTGGGGTCCAGGGGTTGGGAACCCCTGTTCTAAAGAACAAGTGACCTGAAAGCCTGTCTTTTATAATGGCAAATTTAAGTAAGTAGAAATGGCAACCATTTATGGAAGCAGTAAAATTTGCAGAAGCTGTCAGAGATGACCAATAATCTCCCCTTTACCTATTTAGAGCATGTGGGTTAACTATATTTTATGATTTAAAAGATGAAAATATAATTCTAGTTATTAAGCATGTCAAGAAGAGGCCAATTCCTTACATTGCTACAAAGAACTAAAAAAAGAACTAACACAGACATTAACTTGGGAATGAGATATCTATTAAGAAACAGAGACTAAGGCTGTACATGGTGTGTGTGTGTGTGTGTGTGTGTGTGTGCGCGCGCGTGTGTGTGTGTTACAAATACCTGCAACAAAAGCAGAGTTGCAGTTGACTTTCCATATTATGGGATGCATTACCCCTTTTCTATATTCGAGCAGAGCAGTTGATATGCCAAAGCTGTTGTGAACATGGAAAGAAACAGATTTAGTTTTCCAGCACTTTTCTTAAAATACAGCTGAGCATCCTTAAAATACAGCTCGGTTATCACTGCAATTGAATCAAAATTTAATTCATCATGGCTGCATGATTATAATCTGTGAAATGTCAAAAGATGAAAATGTGTTGAATATTTGTTGTAGATCATTATCATTTAATTAAAAAGAAAAACATTCTTTAAATCATAGGCCAAAAAACTGAGTACTGTTTCCTTTTTTTTCTAAGGTAGTCTGAATTGTTTTTAAAGCTACTTAAATTAGACACTGAACAATCTTTTTGACCTCAGGGGCTCTGTAAAGTATTGAGTGGTGATTTGGAAGCTACCTTCAATCTCCTCCCCATCGTTCTATGAGAAAGGCAGGGGAATTGGTGGTTTCGGAGTATTATTGCTCCAGAAAGGAAAGGCTCCATGTAGATCTTGCTCAGGCCATCTTTTCCTAGCATGTTCACTTGCTGGCTGCAGGCTGTTGACTAACCATCGACTAGTAAGAGGAAGAAAATGATGATCGAAGCAGGGCAAGAAGGCTGGAGTGTGTGTGTGTGTGTGGGGGGGGGGGAAATGCACCTGCCAGAGACTACTCAAGAAGCCAGGTTGGTGGTCTCTGTGTGCATGTCAATGCTTTGATTTTGTGGTGTGTGTGTTTGTGGCATATACGCATCCATATTTCCACATACATATAAAAATATGTATGTCAACCCAAGGAGAACTAGTTTGGTGTGGTGGCTAAAGACACCAGGCTAGAAGCCAGGAAACAATAAGTCTAGTTCTACATTGGCCATGAAGCCAGAGCTGGCTGATATTAGGGCAGTCCCTCTGTCTCAGCCTTAGGAAGAAAGCAAGAGCAAACCACTTCCAGAAAAACTTGCTGATAAAACTGCGCTTGGCTGGGGGCCTACGACAACTCACCGCAACCAACACACCGTGGCCAACTGGCTGTAGCCAACTCGTCATGGCCAACTTGCCGCGGGGGACAAGAATTAACACTAATATCAAAGAATGCCGAAGGAGGGACAAAATGAAATGTGAACGACAAAGATTAAAATAATTTTTTAATTATTTTAAATAATTAAGTTGAATTGTTGTGTAGCGAGTTGTCATGTGGCACATTGGCCATGGTGAGTTGTCCCACGGTGAGTTGTCTGCAAAGAGTTGTCCCATTCCATTTGGCCAGGCAGTTGCCAGGAATCAAAACTGGGTCAAAGTCTCTCTCTCTCTCTCTCTCTCTCTCTCTCTCTCTCTCTCTCTCTCTCTCTCTCTCTCTCTCTCTCTCTCTCTCTCTCTCTCTCTCTCTCTCTCTCTCTCTCTCTCTCTCTCTCTCTCTCCCTCCCTCCCTCCCTCCCTCCCTCCCTCCCTCCCTCCCTCCCTCCCATACACATACATACACACAGACAGACAGACACAAAGTCTAATAATGAGAGAAAGTCTGTTTCTACTTTTCTGGAAGAGAAAAGTGACATGGCACAGCAGCAGCAGCAGCAGCAGCAGCAGCAGAATTATCCCACCAGACAAAAAGGTAGCCTGCAGTCTGGCTGCTGCTGAAATCTCAGTCTGGACATAACTGTCTTCTCTTAGAGTCCAGCCAGCAAGAGCACAGGACAGGACCAGCCTAAGGCTGCAGTGTAGATTCAACTTCAGTGCCACACAACAACAACAACAACAACAACAACAACAACAACAACAACAACAACAACAACAACAACAACAATAATAATAATAATAATAATAATAATAAGTTGTTGGAAGGGACCTTGGAGGTCATCTAGTCCAACCCCCTGCTCAGGCAGGAAACCCTATACCATTTCAGGCAAATGGCTGTCCAGTCTCTTCTTAAAAACCTCCAGTGTTGGAGCATTCACCACCTCTGGAGGCAGGTTGTTCCGCTGGTTAATTGTTCTAACTGTCAGGAAGTTTCTCCTTAGTTCTAGGTTGCTTCACTCCTTGACTAGTTTCCATCTGTTGCTTCTTGTCCTGCTTTCAGGTGCTTTGGAGAATAGCTTGGCTCCCTCTTCTTTGTGGCAGCCCCTGAGATATTGGAACACTGCTATCATGTCACCCCTCACTCTTCTCTTCGGTAAACTACACATACCCAATTCCAGCTGTGGATATGTCTGGTGGTGAAAGGAAAGTCCGATGCTGTAAAGATTTTTTCTCCATAGGAACCTGGAATGTAAGATCCATGAATCAAGGAAAGCTGGACGTGGTCAAACAAGAGATGACAAGACTAAACATTGACATCTTAGGTATTAGCGAACTAAAATGGACAGGAATGGGTGAATTTAATTCAGATGACCATCAGGTATACTACTGCGGGCAAGAATCCCTCAGAAGAAATGGAGTAGCCTTCATAGTCAATAAAAAAGTAGGAAAAGCAATACTGGGATACAATCCTCAAAATGACAGAATGATCTCAGTTCGAATCCAAGGCAAACCATTCAATATCACAGTAGTCCAAGTCTATGCCCCAACCACCGGTGCTGAAGAGGATGAAATTGACCGGTTCTATGAAGCCCTACAGCACCTTATAGAACTAACACCCAAAAATGATGTCCTTATCATCATGGGGGATTGGAATGCTAAAGTAGGAAGCCAAAAGATAACTGGAATAACAGGCAAGTTTGGCCTTGGAATACAAAATGAAGCAGGGCACAGGCTGACAGAATTTTGTCAAGAGAATACGATGGTCATAGCAAACACTCTTTTCCAACAACCCAAGAGACGGCTCTACACATGGACATCACCAGATGGTCAACACAGAAATCAGATTGACTATATGCTCTGCAGCCAAAGATGGAGAAGCTCTATACAGTCAGTAAAAACAAGACCAGGAGCTGACTGTGGCTCAGACCATGAGCTTCTCCTTGCAAAGTTTAGGCTTAAACTGAAGAAAGTAGGGAAAAGCACTAGGCCACTCAGGTATGAATTAAATCATATCCCTGACAAATATACAGTAGAGGTGACAAATAGATTTAAGGAATTAGATCTGATAGACAGAGTGCCTGAAGAACTATGGACAGAGGTTCGCAACATTGTACAACGGGTAGCAACCAAAACCATCCCAAAGAAAAAGAAATGCAAGAAAGCAAAATGGCTGTCTGAGGAAGCTTTGCAAATAGCTGAGGAAAGGAGGGAAGCGAAAGGCAAGGGAGAAAAAGAAAGATATTCCCAATTAAATGCAGAATTCCAAAGAATAGCTAGAAGAGATAAGAATGCCTTCTTAAATGAACAATGCAAAGAAATAGAAGAAAACAATAGAATAGGGAGGACCAGAGATCTTTTCAAGAAAATTGGAGAGATGAAAGGAACGTTTCATGCAAAAATGGGCATGATAAAGGACCAAAATGGCAGGGACCTAACAGAGGCAGAAGAGATTAAGAAGAGGTGGCAAAATTACACAGAAGAACTATACAAGAATGAGCTTAACGTCCCTGATAATCACAATGAGGTGGTCACTGACCTCGAGCCAGACATCCTAGAATGTGAAGTAAAGTGGGCCTTAGAAAAGCTGAGCAACAACAAAGCTAGTGGAGGTGACAGTATTCCAGCTGAGCTATTCAAAATCTTAAAAGACGATGCAGTAAAAGTGCTACACTCAATTTGCCAGCAAATTTGGAAAACTCAACAGTGGCCACAGGATTGGAAAAGATCAGTTTACATTCCAATTCCAAAGAAAGGCAGTGCCAAAGAATGTTCAAACTATCGCACCATTGAACTCATTTCTCATGCTAGTAAAGTTATGCTTAAAATTCTACAAGCTAGACTCCAGCAGTATGTGGATCGAGAACTACCAGAAGTACAGGCAGGATTTCGAAGAGGCAGAGGAACTAGAGATCAAATTGCTAACATACGCTGGATCATGGAGAAAGCTAGAGAGTTCCAGAAAAACATCTACTTCTGCTTCATTGACTATGCTAAAGCCTTTGATTGTGTGGATCATAACAAACTCTGGCAAGTCTTTAAAGAGATGGGCATACCAGACCATCTTATTTGTCTCTTGAGAAATCTATATGCGGGCCAAGAAGCAACAGTGAGAACTGGACACGGAACCACTGATTGGTTCAAAATTGGGAAAGGAGTCCGGCAAGGCTGTATACTGTCGCCTTGCCTATTTAACTTATATGCAGAGCACATCATGAGAAAGGCAGGGCTAGATGAATCAAAAGTTGGAATTAAGATTGCCGGAAGAAACATCAACAACCTAAGATATGCAGATGATACCACTCTAATGGCAGAAAGTGAAGAAGAACTAAAGAGCCTCTTGTTGCGGGTGAAGAAGGAGAGTGCAAAACTTGGGTTGAAACTAAACATTAAGAAAACCAAGATCATGGCATCTGGCCCTCTCAATTCCTGGCAAATAGATGGGGAAGAAATGGAGGTAGTGACAGATTTTATTTTCCTGGGCTCCAAGATCACCGCAGATGGGGACTGTAGCCAAGAAATTAAAAGACGCTTGCTCCTTGGGAGGAGAGCCATGGCAAATCTAGACAGCACACTAAAAAGCAGAGACATCACCCTGTCAACAAAAGTGCGTATAGTCAAGGCTATGGTCTTCCCAGTTGCAATGTATGGCAGTGAAAGCTGGACCATAAGAAAGGCTGAGCGCCAAAGAATTGAAGCCTTTGAACTATGGTGCTGGAGAAGACTCCTGCGAGTCCCTTGGACTGCAAGGCGATCAAACCGGTCAGTCCTAGAGGAGATCAACCCTGACTGCTCTTTAGAAGGCCAGATCCTTAAGCTAAAACTCAAATACTTTGGCCACCTAATGAGAAGGAAGGACTCACTGGAGAAGAGCCTAATGCTGGGAAAGATTGAGAGCAAGAGAAGAAGGGGACGACAGAGGATGAGGTGGCTGGATGGAGTCACTGAAGCAGTAGGCGTGAGCCTAGATGGACTCCAGAGGATGGTAGAGGACAGGAAGGCCTGGAGGAACATTGTCCATAGGGTCGCGATGGGTCGGACACGACTTCGCAACTAACAACAACAACCCAATTCCAGCAACCGTTCCCTATATGTTTTAGCCTCCAGTCCCCCAATTTCATATGGAACGTCTAACATGGAAACACGCAAAGCTCTAACTATCCTCTGCTGAAGCACTTCTACAAAATATTTACACTCAATGAGAGGAAAAATGAGGCCCATAAGTGATGGTATGACATTGGTGGAGTACATTCACGCTCTGCCTATCTCAAGATGCTGGTCCCCCCCCCAATTTTGCTCTTTTGGGGTGCTTTGCTAGCCCTTCCTAGGGCAGAGGTACTACGGTAGCTCTTCCTAGGATAAGCAGCAGCAGCAGCGGCCATTCACTGTTGCAAGAACAAAAGCCACCCCCCAATTTGGCTTCTGTTCTTTTTAAACAACCAACTGTGCTCTCTGCATCCGTGGTAATTAATTACTGTCAGGCCAACATTTTCAGTGATTAATCTGCCTCTTCTAGTTAAAACAATAAAGGGCACTTAGTGAATGCAACACGAAATAAATAGGAGTCTTTCTTGTGCATTGTCTAGGTTTTTGACTGATTTCGTTTCTTCTGGAGATGGCCTACCTAATCTTTATGCAAGAGCACTCAGGGGAACTACAAAAAAGTCCAACTATTAAAGATCCTTGCTGCTGCTAAGTCTGCTAGGCTATGACCTATTACACTGGCCTATGGTGTTGTTTGATGTGGCCTACTTGTATTGGACCATTAAGGGTTTGCCTCAGCGGCAGATGTCCACTCCAATTATGACAGTCTCCAATATTTTGCTTCCAATGAAGATGCTCATTTCAGAAATGAAGTGTGTCTCACGATGGCTCATGGAGATTACATTTATATTTCTCAGCAACAAATGGGGAGGTTAATGTGGTTTCGCAAGACAGATGAAGTGACTGGATCCATCTTTCCTCTTCATATTTTGCAGCAGATTTGTGATAATTGAAGGTTGAAAGGGGTTTGCCCGGCATGCATGCCTAGTGTGCTGGGGAATGCTATTGTAATAGAATTGCAGGTCTATTAGTCTTGTGAATTTTTGGAGAATACTTTAGGGAGATGGGCAGTTCAGAAAAATGACAAACAAAAAAATAAATAATATCAATCTTATGTGGAAAGGTAAAAATTATGGAGAAGGGAAAGGTTTAAAAATTGGTTCCAAACGGCTTAAGTTTTTTTATAAATACAGTTATATGGATGGTTCTTTTGGCTTTGGGTGACCATGTTTTTGTAAATTGGGTTAGTATTTTTATTTGAATAATAAGGTTATTATTTATTTTCCAGTGGAGGACATTCCTGCATTTGAGATGAAAAATGAAAGAAATGAAGAACAGAGAGAAAAAAGATGGGAAAACAAACATCTCTGCAATATTCAGCTTCCCCACCTTGTCAATAGGGATGTCTGGAGCAAGCTGACATGTTGTTCAACCTGACAAAAAGTGCATTATAATGTCATAATAAGACAAGCTCTGCCCCTTAGTACTTGCATGCAGTATTGCAACACAAATACAAAAATAGATATTGAGACATACACGAGAGCGAGATTCGAACAGCTTGACACAATGGTCAGATATGGGAGATTTCATGCTATACTGTACAATGAGCGTCTCTGCATTTGCGGAGCGGCAGAGGTAGAGGACCTGGCTCACATCCTATTTGACTGTTGTCTGTGTAAGAGGGTGAGAGACAGGTATCTTGGTCTATATACCAAACGAATGACCCATTGGGATCCCCACATCAAAATAACTTACCTTATGTCCGGCCAGAACTTGAAAATAACATTTAACGTAGCACAGTACTTAAACAAAATGATCCGGTTGAGATCTGCATATGTGGGACTGATTGGGGTAGATTGCAAGGGCGACTCCGAAATATAATGTTATCATATTTTATCTATATCTTAAATTATTGTACATTATTACAATTTCATTTTAGATGGTATTTTATTACTATTTCATCTTAAATTGTATTTTATTTTAATTCCATTTTAAATTGTATTTTATCAAATTCCATTTTAAATTGCCTTTATCAAATTTTAGTAACAATTTGTTGCTGGAACTTTGCATTTTGATATGGCCCAAGGGCTAATCAATAAAGTTGTTGTTGTTATATTGAGACATACGCTTTTCATCATTTGTCCTTCTCTGCAAATACCTAGTTACATAGGGTATCCTTTTGTAAGTTGTTCCCGTTGAAGAGATCTGAGTGGAACAATTATGGCTTGCTCCTTTGGTGACATTTGTTTTCTTCTGCTTGCTTCTACTGTCATTTAGCCTCAGCTCCACATTGTACAAAACTGGAACCCGAGAGAATGTCTCTGTAGGTCATTGGTGATCCTGTGTGCTTAAGCTTTAATGCAGTCATGAGATTCGGTTAATGTACATACCGATCAGCTCTTTGACCAGAGGATGGGAAGGTACTGTTTTCAGCTTCCCTCTCACGGTACACAATTCCTGAACAGTGAGCCTTTTAAGCCTCATGCTCCTTGGCTGGTAGACTACCACTGAGTAACTGTTCTACATGCATTGTCTTTAGCCCAGGCATACCTGCTTCCACAAGTGTTGCTGTCCCTGGCTCTATTACTGGAGGGTTCTGTAAATCATGTGGAAACAAAGGTTCAGTTCATTTAGTGACTGTTCAAAGTTACAACAGCACTGAAAAAGGTGACTTCTGACCGTTTTTCACAGTGACGACTTTTGCAGCATCCCCCACGCTCAGGTGATCAAAACTCAGATGTTTGGCAACTGGTTAATATTTGTGATGGTTGCTGTGTCCCGGGGTCAAGCAATCCCCTTCTGTGATCTTCTGACAAGCAAAATCAACAGGGAAGTCAGATTCACTTAACAACCGAGTTACTAACTTAACAACTGCAGTGATTCACATAACAACTGTGACAAGAAATGTCATAAAATGGGGTAAAACTCACTTAACAAATGTCTCACTGAACAACAAATGGCTGTCCAGTCTCTTCTTAAAAACCTCCAGTGTTGGAGCATTCACAACCTCTGGAGGCAGGTTGTTCCACTGATTAATTGTTCTAACTGTCAGGAAGTTTCTCCTTAGTTCTAGGGTTGCTTCTCTCCTTGATTAGTTTCCATCCGTTGCTTCTTGTCCTGCTTTCAGGTGCTTTGGAGAATAGCTTGACTCCCTCTTCTTTGTGGCAGCCCCTGAGATATTGGAACACTGCTATCATGTCACCCCTCGTCCTTCTCTTCATTAAAATTGAGGACTACCTATACTACACCATCACCATAAAGGTCCCAAACCAACTACTTAAAGCGAAAGCAAATGCCTCTATGAATTAACACGTGCTCAGATTATAATCGATATTGGGCAACAGTTAATGTTTTGATGTTCGAAAGTGAATTATGCTATAAATAGAATTCTGATTGCATGGGCAATATGTTTCTTTTGTTTCGCCTTCTGCATAGATGTTTTTGGCAATAGAGCACATTGTAGATGACACTGCATATCAATAGAATTGATTATGGCATGTACAACTAGCCCCCAACCCAATTTATTCAGAACTGGCATTGTTAATGCAGGCTAATGATAGATTGGAAATCCAATTTTACAAAAGGACAATTATTTACAATGTTTTGTTTATTAAGCATCTAAAAGCTTGGAAATTAGATTTTTAATATAGCATTAACACAGTTTTTTTTAAAAAAATGGATCACCAGTGTTCAATTATGGTAAACAAATAAAATCTTCATTTGCTGGCCTGGTGTTAATAAACTAATGCTTGGAGTGGATTTAGATATAAAATTCCAATTACTTCCATAATTGTCCTTAAAAGATAAAGTGTATTTATTTGTTGGATTTTTACCTGCATTTTTACCATATTTCCTTGAGCAATGTTCTTAGTTAATAGCCTGGCTATGATATTATGGACTAGATATAAACATTTTCAGGTGCTTTTCAAAGAGAGACACACTTTAGATTTGAAAGGCAATCTAAGTTGAATGTAGCCATGGATAAAATCTGAAATCTTACACAAATGAGCATAGGTTTCTTTGTACAAACACATATAGCTAAGTGCCCAGATTCAACGCGGAATCCAAGAATACATCCCAAACACAACCTTAAATCCTTGCACAGCATATGTTGAATCTCTGCTTTCTGATCTGCTTTCTAATTGATTGGAAGACGTTCTATTTGTTTGTTGCCATCCAGCCCATTACTAACATCAGGCATTGATTTGACATTGATCAGTTTGCTCTGAGTTTGCTATGAGACAAAGCTGGATGTCACCCCCATATCGGTGACCCTGAACCCCCAACCTCTCCTAGCATATGAAGCCCCTGAAATAGGAAAGTACACTGAGGGAGATTAGTGGTCTACAGGCATGACATCAGTCAGAAACATCTCACACTGCTTGTTGAGACCATCTTCCTAGAAAAATCACAGCCACCCTAGAACAATGTTTTAAAATCTTCTCCCACCAAGACAACAAATGACATCATGGTGAATACAACTGAAAGCCTCTAAGGCAGGGGTGTCAAACTGGCGGCCCATGAGCTGGATGCATTATGCAGAGGCCACGCCCATCCCGGCTCTGCAAAGGCAAAAAAGTAATGTTACATCCCAATATGTCACGTGACACAGTTGAGTTTGACTGCAGTAGGACCATTAGAAAACAGTTGTCCTGGATAATTTATTTGCTTTCTTGTTTATATTTATATATAATAAAAAAAGAAAACACCATATTTCTACAATGGTGTCAACCCTTTGAGGTAATCTATTTTTAAAAAATTAATTATTATTAAAGAAATTTTTTACAAAGTAAAAGTACTTAAAAATAGAAAATAAAGGACAGTTTTAAAAAATAGTAAATAAATAGTGGAAAAAAGAGGAAAGGAATAATAGCAAAAATATAAACAAGTGGCTTCTGATCTTCTTTATAGAAATTATAAATGCGTTTGTATTTTATCTTCTCTTTCTAAGGTAACATCATAGCTGCCTTCTCTCCATAATATACCTTTTCTAATCATCAAACTATAAATCAGAAGTTCATTTTTTTTCTGTTTTCAGCAAAAAGTCCACAAAGGTACTTACCGTTTTTTCTCCGATTAAGCAGGTCAGTTTGCCATCTCTGAAAATTATGGCATCTTCACCAATTATTCCTCCATTGAAGGAATTTCAGAATCTTTCCATCTTGGTACATATAATAATCTTGCTGTAGTTACCATGTACAAAAACAATTTTCCACAAGCCTTTTCTAGTTATTTGTCCATCAGTCCCAGCAAGAAAAGCTCTAATTTTAGTTGAATATTAATCTTTAACATTCTTTCTTATTACTGAGTGCATTTGAACCCAAAATTTTCTAATTTTCTTACAAGTCCATGAAACAGAATAAAATATTTATATTTATATTTATATTTATTAAATTTTTATACCGCCCTTCTCCCGAAGGACTCAGGGCGGTGTACAGGGCAATAAATATTAAAAAACAAAGTACAAAAGTTAAAAAACAATTAAATATTATGCCCGATATATACAGTAATTAAAAACCATGTTAAAACCCCAAACCCAAACCCATCAAACCAGGCCGGATTGCTCAAATAAATAAGTTTTTAGATCCCGCCGGAAGGAGCGAAGGTCGGGGGCCATCCGGAGCTCGGCCGGCAAAATGACCCTACATGTTTTCCACATTCCCAACACAGATTAGAAGTACATTTATGTAGACTAGAAAGTTTCACATACCAACAGTACTTCATTTTTTTAAAAACAACAAACCACCCCTCTTTTAAATTGTAACGTAATATATGTCAATTTTAAAGTAGAGGTGATGGCAAGTGCTTTCATTTGCACTTGGAAGCTGATTAAAAGCCAATGCAGGACTTGGAGCATGGGTATAATATGCTCCAGGTGACAGATCCCAACTTACAACAGCCTTGTTGCGTTCTGAAAGAACTGAAGCATAAAAGTGGTCTTTGGAGTACTTTGTAGAAGGCATTGCAGGAATTCAAACAAGCTTTGATGACTGTGTGAGTTACTGTTAAGATATTCCCCCATTTCATTAAAAGCTATAAAGTTAGGCAAAGGACCCCTGGCCTCAGCTTCTCCCTGTGTACAGCATCAGCCAACTGAAGTGAAGCATCACAACTGTTCAAATCTAATATGCAGAGGCATTTCTTTGCTTCATGGATCTAATTTAATGGGCTAATTCATGTGAATGGCCCCATCACAGTTTCACATTGCCTTACTAAACATCCTTTGAGCTTCCAACTGTGAGATGTATATCGGCATAGGAAATGATATGGAGATACATATGGAAAGCTGCATTGCTTGTCTACAATTATTTTGACTTATCTGTCCACCCACAAGGAGAAAGGGTGAATCAGGAAAACAACTGTCAAGCAGTAAGATGCATAAACAAAATCAAATGTTGGTGAACAACTAGACCCGTTTTTTGTTTTATTTGAAAATGGGGTCAGTTTTGTCTCTACGTGTGCCCTTTTGATCATTAAAGGTAAAGGTAAAGGTTCCCCCGCACATGCGTGCTAGTCATTTCCAACTCTAGGGGCCGGTGCTCATCTCCGTTTCAAAGCCGAAGAGCCAGCGCTTGTACGAGGACGTCTCCATGGTCATGTGGCCGGCATGACTAGACGCCAAAGGCGCACAGAACGCTGTTACCTTCCCACTGTAGTGGTCCCTATTTTTCTACTTGCATTTTTACGTGCTTTCGAACTGCTAGGTTGGCAGAAGCTGGGACGAGTAACAGGCGCTCACTCTGTTACGTGGCACTCGGGATTCGACCCGCCAAACTGCCTACCTTCTGATCAACAAGCTCAGCGTCCTAACCCACTGAGCCACCATGTCCCTTTTTGATCATTAGGGAGCCTTATAATTATTGTCTCTCCCATGGTTCCATCATTTGCTACTCCAGGAACCTTTCAAGGAAGACAGTCACACAGGTAGGGCTCGTGAATTCGTTACTTCTCTTAAAGGATGCCTCTTTCCTTCCAAACAGATCTTTCTAAAGAGATCCTTCTAATCCTGTCAGGATAGCTGGAGCTGTGAAGAAGGCTTTCCAAAATCTATGTAACATGAGAACTCTTCCCTTCTATTCCTTCCTGAAGGAGAGCTGAATTTTGCTGAAATAAAAATTAAGTGATCGATGTAATAAATAAAAATGTTATCCTAGTCTGCTTGGCAACTGGGTTTGCAAATGATTTTTGGAAGCCCTTCACTAAGTAAAGGACAGGATAAGAAGTGGCTCACCTTATTAACAGATAGTGGATTTGAACAAATAAGAGAAGCAACATTCTCAGGAAGCAGAAGATATCATCCAGATAACTCGAAACATTTACATTAAAGACTTTCCCTAGTTGCTGCCTATCCATCCACCCTTGACTTGGCCAAAAATTTATATCGGAAATAAATAGGCTATCCTCGTTACCTACCCCACATCCTGCCTTTATTATTACAGTCCTTGCTGGTCACATAACTTCCTGTTGTGATTCAGGGTCAGCCTGTGGGTCCGGCAGCCGGGTCGGATGACTCGGATGACTCAGACGAGGGGGAGGAGGAGGGTGTTGAAGACGAACTTGCTGATGATGGCTTGGAGGCTTCGCAGAGCCCCCAGCCAGGCCCCTCTTCTCAGCTGCGCGAGCCCGACAGTGCGGATGATGATGACCCACAGCTGGCCCTGTTCAAGGACGCCCGACGCAGGAGGCAGTCAAGCAGGAGCAAGCAGAGAAAGGCTGTGGGACTCCTCGGAAGGAGGCACAGGGAGGCCATGCCCTGAACTCTAATAAAGGGAGTGTTTGGGGAAGGGCTGGTTGCTGAAAGCAACCGCTCCGTTTGAGGATCAAAGTTCCGGTATCTTGTTTCATGTTTTGTTGCTTGTTTGTGTAATAAATCTTGGCAGACGTTTTCCAGCCTCAGACGCTCTCCAGCCTCTGCCGTTTGTACAGGGGTTGCCTTTCTGCAAGGCCGGTAGCAGGCTGGTACAGAACACTTCCCTCCCTTTACAGATTGTCTGTATCTTCACGCTGCCCTTGAAATAAGGGAGATAATGCTGCTTTAACATCACTGGTAGCTAAACACAATTTAAGCCTGTCTTAAATTGTTGGGTATGAAGTGAAAGCAATATCAAGGGCACATTAAAACAAGAAGTGTTGCCGGGCGTGTTTGTGCCATAGTGTAGTGCTACTGGAGAAAGACCCTTAGCAAGGAATTAGGTAATTGAAAAGGAAAACATATATCTGAATAATCTGATGGTTCCAGTGCATTATAGCAATAACAAAAATAAAAACACTGACGTAGAGTTGAACAGATTCACAATCCATTTCATAGACAATCCTGGCATTCCCTGAAAGATTCTGAGAACAAGCCCTTTCTAATGATAATTGCATTTGGACATTGCATGGTTTGCCCATTTTCTTATTATGCATTTATGGTTAGCAGAAACATACTTTTGCTTATGGGTTATTACATGATTCTTACCGCTGTGACATGTTCTTAGGTTTCCAAAGACCTGACAAAGGAGTGAATGATATAGTGGTAGTTGTCAGAATAAAGTTGATTAATAATGAAGAATCACAAATCTTCTGTTTCTTTCATAAGCATACAGTAGTTTCTAGAATAAATGAGGGACTTTTCTAAGACGTTGCCTGGGGACTGTCATCAAAGTGATTCCATTTTATAATACTAATTTGTACTAGAATTGTGCAAAGCATTAGCAAGAGGTGTCTTGAAAAGTACGTTAGTATTCATTAGGCACCTTCTTTGAAGTACTGGCACAGCCATATTCTTTGCCAAGCTTGTGTTGCTGTTTCAATGACTCCTTCCAGCTACATGTGTGTGTTGTTCTCACCTGTATCAATCCACAAAGAACTGCAGATTTCCTTTGAAGTATCTGCTTGAATCTTACAAAGGATGCAGCTGCTTTAATTCTTTGAAGAGTGGTGCTATATCCACATTAAGACATTGTCCTAAGCCCTTTTTTCAATCCTGTTCAGAACACCAACTGACTATGAAGAGAAAACAATCAGGAAGAGGAGATCTGATATTGTAGAATGAAGTCAGAAATTTGATTTTAACTGAATAGTTATCTCAAGCTGCTTCGCTAATATTTGTATACTTAGATGTAATTTTTTATTTTGTGTTGACGTGTGTAGTTTCCTATGATCCAGTAATCCTTTCTGGGTTACATTGATATAGCTATTAGGACATACTACCTAATACCTCAGCCTAATGGATATACCCTGGGAGTTTCTAGAGCAGGGCTTTTCAACCTTTTCACCCATTGTACCACTTTTAGGATATGGCAACATCCGAGAACCACCAGTCGCCTAGCAAGGTGTCAAAAACTTGATGACCACAAAAAAAGGGGAAAAAAGTGATGAAGTACAGGTAGTCCTCGACTTACAACAGTTCGCTTAGTGACTGTTCGAAGTTACAATGGCACTGAAAAAAGTGCCCCCCAAGCCACAGCCGAGCAAGACACCTGCCTGCCCGCCTGGCGGCACTCTTCCTCATGTCCAAGGTTTTCATTGTTGTGAGCATTTCTGTTGATGATTGGCAGCGAAGGTGGGGTGGGGAGGTGTTTGGTTTTTATTCCCCCCATCTGCTGGGTGTTTGCAGAAGGTTTTGGTCAGTTCACATGACCCTTGGAAACTGTGACCATCATAAATATGAATCAGTTGCCGAGCATCTGAATGTAAATCACAAGACCCTGGAGATGCTGCAACATTCCAGCTCATTGGTGCTTCTTCTGAGCCCAGCAGAAGTGCCAGGATCAGCGCTGAGCTCAAGCTGGAGACTGGCACTGATCCTGGCGCTTCCACTGAGCCCTGACAGCCATGAAGAAGCGCTGATACTGGCGCTTCCGCTGAGCCCTGACAGCACTGCAGCTCCAGCCATCTCTTGCTCAGGCTTGTGCGGTGCTGCCACCAGTTCAGCTCATTCCCCTCCCCCGCTACCACTTTTTCTAGGATGGTCGCATACCACCTGCCAGGTGCCAGTGTACCACAGGTGGTACCCGTACCACTGGTTGAAAAGCCCTGTTCTAGAGAGTAGCTATCCTTAATCTTTTCCTCTGTCTCTTACACATCCCTGGACAGTGCTGGCTCTTCTCTCTCCACACACACACCCCATTCTGAAATGTGTTCCCTCCTTTTTTAGTGAACTATCAGTTCACTATACTCCATCACCCCATCTCCCCCTCTGTAGGCAACATTTGTCACAGTGGGCCACATTTTCTAAATGAGAAATTTCTGCTATCCATCTTAAAACAAAGTTATTTGAACAGCTCTGGAGATGAAGTAACAATCATGATGGCAATAACCACATTTTACCACATAGGTTCCATAAAGTCTCTCTTCTCATTCCAGAACAGTGTATAAATAATCCTGTCTGACCTCCTGTTAATTGACAGACTAAGCATTAAATTAACATGTGTGTATGTGTTTGTGTATGGATGTATACCTGTAAATCATTTATCTATATGTATGCCCACATATATGAGGATGCAGAAAACATGCTAGCTACAGAAATTTAGGAAAGAAATGATTGGAACAGAACCAGTGAATCAGCTTGCCAATCTTCTTTTAGGGTCTCATCTTTTTTTTTTTTAAATACCTGGACAATTTTTAAAGTGGTTTCATATTGCTGAGCATATTTCCACCCAGGGTAAAGAAGAGCAGCTGGGAGTTTTGGACTAAGATGAGGGTCGGCTGCTGATATATAATTCTGATGAAGCTCTTGGTTTCCATATGGAGTAAAGGTAGGCACCAATCTGTTGAAGTCACTTTCCTCTGCCAGGGGAGATATTAGGGTGGTTCTGAGAGTTAAGCATTAGGTTACGCCTTCAAGCCTAACAGAGATGGCTGATTATGTAGGGCTTTCCGCTGGCACCCTTGCCTGCTGATTGGGTGCAGACTGAGAGCAATCGTAGTTGACTGCCCCACTGAATTGTACTCCCCCCACATCCCCGTATTTTGAAACAGCCCTGTAAATGACAATGTCTTTTGGATTTCTAAGAGCTGTCTAAACATCCATCCATGTCCACTGAAATAGAAAGCATTGTAATCCATGGATGTCTCCTGAAATATGAAGTGTGGTAAGAACTACAGCCCAACCACACTTACTAGATATGTTCTAGTTAGATATTATTCCCATCTGTTTGTGGGTTTCTCCCTCTGCCACAGTCTGTGCCTTCCTTCCTTCCTTCCTTCCTTCCTTCCTTCCTTCCTTCCTTCCTTCCTTCCTTCCTTCCTTCCTTCCTTCCTTCCTTCCTTCCATAAAGCACACATAACTGCATCTCTTCCTTTGCAGGCAAAATGTTGTGAGAAGAGTACATTTCATAGGAAACAACAGCAACAAGACCCAAAGGAGAACTGAAGATTACTTTTCCTCTTCTCCTCTGTCTATAACCTGGGAGTACTAGATCATTTTCACTCACCCTGCCTAAAGATCTGCTTGAAGCTTTCAGCCTCAAGTTAAATGCACAATTCCTCTTTCTCCCTCCAGTCTCCATGCTTGCCCAAATCTATTTCTCTGGAACGATAGCTTTGGGAGCAGATTTCAGGGGCCTAGTGCTGAAGTGGCAGTGGAGAGGAAGAGAAGAAGAAAAAAAAAACATTATTGCGTGAGAAAGAGTAATTGTCACTTATCAGCAGCAGCTTGACCAGTTTATGCCCCAAATTGGACGCCCTTCAGATGTGGTCAGGGAGAAAGTCATGAACGCTTGTGTGTTTTTGTAATCATTCCATCTTAAAATATTTGCTTAACATTTTCGACAATGTTTTGTTGCCACTTTGATGATTTTGCATTTTAGTATCTTCATCTATGCTCCCCATGCCAAACTTCTAGACTCCTTGGTTTCGGTATACTATAATATAATACAACAAAATGAATTTTGACTGTTTCTACATAAATTTAAAGTTTATTTGTATTATCTGTAGATAGATAACTGCACCAGATCAGGCACTGAGATCAAATATACAAGGACTTTGGCACTGAGAAAGAAACTAGTACTTCATTCTTCATCCCACAGTTACCTTTCATCCCAATTTGTATGTAGAAATTTCAAAGTGTGTATGCTTTAAATATATATATAGTGTGATACCATGGCCTACAGGTGAAAACGCTTGCCTCCCACTTGGGAGGTTGAGAGTTCAATCCTAGGGAGCAGCAGATATTTCTTTATTAGTGCGCAAAGAGAAAATATCTGCTGTGAACTCCACAGAGGTGTTAGGAAGGGCAGCCAGCCAGTAAACGCTCAGCTCCATCCAGTCACCCCAACTCTAACCCCAAATTTTACACACACACACACACACACACACACACACACACACACACAGCTTTACAACTCAAGGGGAATTGGAAGTACATGTTCTTCATGCCTGTTTGAACTTTCTTCCAAATCAACAAACTCAGGACTGATGTCCAAAACTGCAGTGATCTAAGTGGTATGCATTATATTACAGTAAAGCCACAAAGCATGCACAAAGTGATAGTTGCTTTGGAACAGAGATAGGTGTGTTTTAATTAACTAGGGCAGTCTCTTGTTACTGGAAGATGGAATATACCAGTTTTCTCTTCTAAGTGAAAAATATAACACCCCCCCAAGCAGAAATATTTATGGATGATGTTTGTTTCAAGAATCATACCTTTTAAAATCCCTCCCCCCACCCCCAAGAATTGTGATACTTCATGAATCTACTATTTCACTTAAGAAACATTGCTGGATGTGTCAGCTAACCTTTCTGGAATAGGAAAGTAGCAGTATGAAGTATGAAGCTTGAAGAGGGCAACCAAGTCACATTGGGTAGAAGACAAATAATGAGAACAGCCATAAATGTGTGTTCTGAACAGTACAGGGAAACCTTTATTGTAAAAGAGCAGATTCTGGCATCTATCATCATCACTGGCACATATTTATCTGATAGTAAGACACTTCTGAATTGAAGATGGCCTTACAACCTAAGGAAGACAGGGCAGTAAAATAACCACTCTTATCTTACTCCATTGCTGTATTCTCAGAGAATTCAAGATGATCCTCCTGTTTTAAATACAAAGTAAGTTGGGAAACAGCCTGTTTCTTTCAGAAAAATAGCAGGGATACAAGACAGTTCTTTATTTAGCAGAAGCAGATCACTCTGCCTTGCCCTGCCCAAACACTTCCTGGAGGCACCCAAGGTAGGACTGACCTCCCTTGATCAGCCAGTATATTAATAATGAATTCTGCACATGACAGAAGTCACTATTTTCAATAAAATATCAGGCAACTCTCTATAATTTAAAGACTGGTTGTGCTTCAGAATGTTTCTCTGAAAATTTCCATCAAATATCCAATGAAACGAAAAGTACCCTTTACAACAGGGGTCCTCAACCCTGGCAACTTTAAGACTTGTGGACTTCACCTCCCAGAATTCCTCAGAGTTAAAGTCCACAAGTGTTAAAGCTGCCAAGTTTGAGGACCGCTGCTTTACAAGATCTCCACAGCCCTAGAAATTATAGCAAGAGCAAAAACATTGCAAAGACTGAATGCAGATCTGCTCTGTTGCATGTAAATAAATGATAGAAACCCTGAGATGTAGTACATGATTTCTTGACAAAGAATAGAATGGTACTGAAATGGAAATCCTCTGGAAACCTACGTGTTTATGCACACGTGCACAAACCCATGTGAGAGGTGCAGTCTCTATTTTGTTAGATTTATTTTCTGTACTAAATACTCACAGCAAAGTAATGCATTGTTACCAGAGAAGAAAAGGGAACTATTTAAATTCACTCCAGGAACAAATATTTAGGTACCCCAACATTAAGCAGGTCATGAGACCTCAAATCAGCCAGTTAATAATGTGAACATAGAATGGACCTTTAGAATTCAGGAGCCAAAATTCAATGTACATTGTTTTATCAGGGCAAATCAATTTAAAGGACACTCTGTAGTTCACAAGAGTGGGTAAGCTGTAGACCCCCAATTGTTACTGAGTTACAACTCCCATCATCCCTCACCATTTTCCTCATTTATTTATTTATTTTATTTTATTAGATTTATATACCGCCCCTCTCCAAGGACTCTGGGCAGTGTACAGGGCAATTAAAACGCTAACAACACACAAGGTATAAAAATTAAAATAAGATTAAATCAATAGCCCTAAGTAATAAATACATTCTAAAATTTAAAATTTTTTAAAATTTAAACTCTAAAATCCAATCCCTCAGTCCAGGCCGGCCTGTTCAAACAACCAAGTCTTCAGGCCGCGGCGAAACGAGCGAAGGTCGGGAGCCATCCGGAGCTCAACTGGAAGCTGATTCATGTCTGGGACTTGTGGGAGTCGTAGTTCTGCAACACTGAAAGGCCAGAGTTCCTTCCTTCCTTCCTTCCTTCCTTCCTTCCTTCCTTCCTTCCTTCCTTCCTTCCTCCCTCCCTCCCTCCCTTCCTTCCTTCCTTCTCCTATAAGAGAAAAGAAGCATGATTTATATGGCTTCCTTCCTTTTTTCCTTCCCTGTTGTGTGTTAATATTGGAAAACATTGGCTAGGATAAAGCAGCGTCACCCATTGCCTTCCAAACAGCTTGGACTGAATATCTTTCCTCAGTTCAGGATGGTCTCTGAGTAACCGTGTATAAGACAATCTGTTCTTAGTAATCAAGATAAAGTGCTTCATACCAAGAAAGAAATTCTTAAAACCAGGACTTGGCCTGCCAGCAAAATATGACTCGGACATTAACTGTAATTCATTGCCCAGCATGTCCTGCTCCAGCAGATCTACTTGCAAAGATTTATGTTTATATTTAGACTATAGGCAATGTAAGTGCAACTCATGAAGTACAGCAGTCAACTTTAATGTCAAATCAATGTTTAACCTCTACACTAGTTAAACATTGCATGGAAGTTACTTGCCTTCTGATTCAGAAGTAGATACCAGCAGGTTTTCTTCCATTCAGTGTAAAACCCTGATATATTAAAGTGACAAACAGCCTCTGGTGCTTGGTAGATGCCTCTCTTATATTATTAAATAGGATCAGAGGCAACTGTTCAACTGTAGAATTGGCTGGGAGCTTCTTCTTTTTCCAGTACGTGTGTGTGCTTTAATATGAATTTAGCTTAGAATAGCATAGAATAGGCAACTAGTATGGGATATTGTGCTAACCAGATGGCAAGGAATCCAGAGTAGTAGTCCAAACAGATTAGGGAAACATAGCTTGGCTTAGCCGGCTAATCTCCAAAGAAGGTGGCCCGGTGCTGTTTCCATTTTGTTGCTTTGAGACTGAGGAGGAGGATGGCTTAGATAGTCTCTCTAGTGGAGAGAGGAAAATCCTTCTTGTGCCCTGCAGAGGCCCACTCTCAGACCAACACTGTTTCACTAGCCACTTCTGCTGTTCTCACTGATAATAGCCTTGTCTGAGCTTACAGGTGGAGGCAAGAATGAGAGGTCATATTGGTATCCTTTACTTGCTTTTGACTTTCCCTCATCAGAAGCTGACCTGGACTGAATTAGGACTTTGGCCCACCCTACTGAGCTCTGTGTTGTCATTCCCAAAGGTTGAGTGAGTCCAGAACTAAAAGTGGTTGGAACTGTAGCAAAATGGACATCTCCGTCTGACACAGGCACCTCTCTTTTCCTGCCATTCGCTTTCCTCTCCCCTCTCTATGTACATCCAGTCATCTGCACTTCCTTCCTCTGCACATGCATCCAGCAACGTCATCTGAGAAGTGCTTGTGACTATTCTCCTACAGAGAACTCTGTGTGTGTGTGTGTGTGTGTGTGTGTGTGTGTTAGACAAGCACCAAGATTGTATATGCACCCAGGCACCCATCTCTTGGCCACCAGCACCCCTCCTCCTTCTGCAGTTTCCGGGGAGAATTAGTGCTAGAGTGTTTCATTCCAAAGAGGCGTCTTTTGAGAAGTTACCCAGTCACATCATTTCCCCCACCCCAACACTTATGACTGACAATGCTGGGACATTTCAATCTGGTGTGACTGGCTGCCTCCGAGTGACTGTGTGGAGAAGAAAACAAGTGAGTAGATTGGAGAAAGTGTCAAAAAAAGAGGCGGGTTTGCAGAAGTTGCCTTGCTAAAAGTCGCCCCCCTCCCCCATCTACAGTCAACTTTGCATCTTTGCAGTTACAGATGTATAGTGTTGAAGGAAAAGTCTTCATCATGGTTCAGTCCAAGCCGGGAATAAACAACGGTGACTGCTTTAGGAAGAAGGTTGCAGTTTATTGAAGAGGAGAGCCAGACAGGAAGATGGCTCTGGAAGAGAAGAGAGAGAGCACATGTAAGGGGTGTGTTTTTATACCCTCTGAGGCTTTTGTTTGGACTTGTTTCCTGTTCCTGTTTGAGGCTTTGTATTTCCTGTGTCATGTATTCTGACCTGAGTCTGAGTGTGCTCCTTTGGCATCTCTGTGTTAATCCTATTATGTCCTGTCTTAGAGTTTGGGTGGGATATGAGGATTTTAAGTGTCTTTGTCTTCTTAATCTTCTAGCTTCAACCTTCCTGAATGGTTTACATCTGCATTTCTGTAGAGCTGGTTTCTGCTTGGGGAAGGGAGACCTGGGGCTATTAAGAAAAACCGGGCATGCTTTTCTGCCTCTTTAAGATCCTTTGAGGAAATATATTTTTCCGCCCTTTTAATATTTCCTTCTCGGGGGGGGGGGGGCTGACTTCCCACAATAGCATAGGAGGCTGAGGTCAGGATTTCCTACCCTTTTCTGTTAAGTATGCCAAGCTGTTCTTGCCATTTGAAATAGCAAGAAGGGGAGAATGGAAAAGATAGACATGCCTGCAAATGAATTATCTCTGTTTAGGCGTACATGATTTCAAGTTACACGTAGTAAGGGAATAGTTTTGTGGCCAAATATTTCAGTTGATCCATGTTGTTAATTGAGCAGCTTTTCTTATTAAGAACAAGATATTATTTTATTTTTTATTTTTATTTTAATTCCATTTATATCCCGCCCTTCTCCGAAGACTCAGGGTGGCTTACAAGCTTAGCAGTAGCCTTCATTCTATGTATATGCCTGCTTATTAGGGCTTTCACACACACCCCAAGCGGCATTATTACAAAGTCAGCTTAATTGCCCCCAACAATCTGGGTCCTCATTTTACCTACCTCGGAAGGATGGAAGGCTGAGTCAACCTTGAGCCTGGTGGGATGCGAACCTGCACTAATTGCAGGCAGCTGGTGTTACTTAAGGAGGCATTAGCCCACTGCTCCACCAAGGCTTTATTAGGAATAGGGTCGTGTTTTGTTTTTTTTGCTCCTGACTCATTTATGTCTTCAGCATTGATTCTGAAAAAGGAGCAGCTCTGCCCAATGATCACTAACAGAAGTTGCAATTGTGACTGGAAATACTTGATTTCTCTTAGCTCAGGAGTGAAGCTTAAGGAAATGGGGCATTCCGTTGTTGACGTTACTAATATCTTTTTCTAGTCAAGATGCATCTGAACACCTCACCCTGCTGGATCCGGAGTTGATTAGTAAATCCTTTGAATTGCAATGAAAACAATTCAGTGTTTGGTGACAGAGGGCTCTTTTTCATTTTTTTTCAGTTCGGCTTGCCTCTGTTGATTAATGACACTGACAGAACCTGAATCATTTATATTCTGTTCTGATATTTAGGCAAAGCAAAGCCAGCGACCTCCTAGGCTCCAGTCTGTACTTGGACTCCAGAGAGGTTTCTTTCAACTTTCGTTTCTTTCAGCTCTCGGCATTAAGGCCCATATGTAGAGGCATAGTTGTGGTATTTGTCTGCTGTGTTGTTGTAACACATTCTTTAGAGCAGGGGTCTCCAACCTTGGCAATGTTAAGACTTGTGGGCTTCAACTCCCAGAATTCCTCAGCCAGCTTTAGAGTTGTGAGAAGTCAGGTCCCCAGAGAAGGAAATATTAAAAGGGCAGAAAAATGTATTTCCTAAAAGATATTGAAGAACCAAGAAAGCATGCCCAGATTTCTTAATAGTCCCAGGTCTCCTTTCTCCAAGCAGAAAAACCAATTTTATTGATATGCAAATGTGAACCATCAGGAAGGTTGGAGCTAGAACAGACATGTCAAACACAAGGCCCAGGGGCCAGATCCAGCCCGTGAAGTGGTTTCATGTGGCCCGTGAAGCCATCCTGGAAACAGTGAGGGAATGGCCCCCACTGCCTTGGCCCTGGCCCAGAGACCCTCCTTGTGCCAGAGACCCTCAGATCTGTCCCACTCCTGCCCAGGCCCCCATAGGCACCCTTGATGCAAACAATATAGAGCTGGCCACACCCACCCAGTAGGCCATATGCACTCTAGCCACGCCCACCCAG
Source organism: Vipera berus (assembly GCF_964194415.1). Classification (NCBI taxonomy): domain Eukaryota; kingdom Metazoa; phylum Chordata; class Lepidosauria; order Squamata; family Viperidae; genus Vipera; species Vipera berus. The sequence goes on along the minus strand of NC_138202.1, from coordinate 161,366,804 downwards.
TAGGCCACGCCCACCCTGGCCATACCCACCCGGCCCCCTGAGGGCAACCGCAATGCTGATGCGGCCCTCAATGAAATTGAGTTTGACACCCCTGAGCTAGAACATCAAGAAGACAAAGACACCTAAAATCTACATACCCCAGACCCAAGGAAGCAGGACATGACCTTTGGACATATACAGTGGCGTAGCGTGGGTTGTCAGCACCCGGCGCGGGGCAAGGCAACCGGAAGCGGAAATAGAGGGGCGGGCGGGCGGTGACGTCACGGCACTGCTGAAAAGACGCGCCCCGCAGCGGCGTAGACTTTCCAAGAAGAGTCGCGCGCATGCGGGATGCTTCCGGGTCCCTCTCGAGGGCGGCTGGGCGGGGCTCCGACCTGCAAGAGCCGCTGCATTCAAGCTCGCCGGCTATCACGGAGCCGAACCGGGCGACTTTTAAGGAAGGCTCTTATTCTGGAGCAGTCCGGTGCGTTGAGAAAGAAGGGACCCCAGTTTCTTCCTTCGCGGAACTGGAATCCAAAGTCACCCTGCCGCCGCCCTCCCGCACGCCCTTACGTCCGTCCACTACCCTTTCTGGCTCGCTCTCCCGGAGCGGATGAAGGAGACACGGGAGGGGGCGGGGGCCGGGAGAGGGGGAGGGCCTCTGCAGCAGGGGGCCTCTCCTGGTTGGGCCCGCGTGCGCCGCCTGTCACTGGGCGGCGTGTATGTCGGCGGCCTGGCCCCGCCCCGCCTCTTCGCAGCCCGCGGCGCGGACAGAAATGACACAGAGCCTCGGTGGCTACCGAGCAGCTCAGTGCGAGCGCGCCCCCCCAGATGTTGCGCCCGGTGCGGCCGGCCCCCCCTGCACCCCCCACGCTACGCCACTGGACATATTATAGGATCAACCCATCACCATCAGAATGTCAGAAAAGCACACTCAGACTCAAAAGTTCAGGTCCAAAGTTCATGACACAGGAAATAGCTTCAAACAGGAACAGGAAGCAACTCTAAACAAAAGGATTCAGAGGGTATAAAACCCTACTCCTTACATGTGGTCAGTCCTTCTTTTCTGCTGGAACCATCTTTCTGTCTGGCTTTCCTCTTCAATAAACTACAACCTTCTTCCCAAAGCAGTTGCCATGTTTATTCCCAGCTTGGATGAACCATAATGAAGACTTTTCTTCCAACAGAGTGATGTATATTTCTGATGACTCCTGTTCTAGAGCACATGTCATAGAAAGTCATCATCATTACTGTTGTGTAGCAATTCCTTAAAGTCCAGTTTCTCAAATCACTCATATATCTGTAGCCCTTGAACTAAACTATCTCAGGTTTGGGGTTTTTTTTGTTTTTTTTCAAGAAAAAAATTGGCAAGGAGAGAATCGGGGAGGGAGGGAGCAGGAAGCATGATAAAGTGTCACCTTTTCAGCCAAAGCTGATTTAATAATTATTTTGCACCTAAACATGTTACTAGTAAGCTGATGCAAAAAAAAATATCTTTTTCCCCCCAAAATTGCATAGTGAGATTTATGAATTCTTATGTAAGTCAACACCAAGGATTAGATTTTGTATGCAGAAATGCTGGTTTTATATGAATTTATGATTTTGCACCCAGGAAAATTTAGAAACACAGTGCAATTTGGACGATGAGAAATTGCTGTGTTTTTATAAGTATAATTAGCTGCATTTGTTTAGATTAACAAATTGTAGTGCATCCACCAGAATTCAGCAGCACTGAAAACCACTGTTTCCTAGTGAATGCAGTCCATAAATTGGGATCAGGACAATTTAAAGCATCGGAGTAACATCTGCACCAGCAGGGGGCAGCAGTAAATTTGGTGTACTGTACTAGGCAGTGGCTGCCCTGCAGTATAAGCTTCAGCTAGAAAAGTGACAGCAGAAGGGATCCTGTAAACCTTTGGCCTATGTGCTGCAAGACAACAAATATACCCAGGTTGGATCTGAGCTTAATGTAAGTTACTGACATCCTAACAATGATTTCAGCCAATTGGAGTTAGGTAAGACCTTTACATCAACACCCGGTATTTTTTTTCAGGTACAGCGTTCAGCGTGAGAACAGCTTTTGCAGATTTAAAAAATAGTTTATAATTCCACCTGATATAGTAAAAGGAAACCAGGTTGCCAAAGAACATGGTAGCTAGACATCATCAGAGCTGAAACCAACGAGAGCATAGAACAACTCAAAGTAGTAGTGCAAGATTAGAAGATGTGCAGAGATCAGCCCCACAGAATTGCCAAGAGTCAGACACAACTGAATGGCTAACATCATCATCATAATTTCACCAGGTAGTAAGATGAGCCTTAGTAGGCCTTTTCCCCTCTTTTTTAAATAAGCCTATCCTTGAATTAGGGGGAAACAATTATTCTGTCTTCATTACATGTTACTCTGTGTGCAGCTTGACATGCAGCTAAACCCACCTAACCTCCAATAAAACAGACAGTGTGCATAGATCTGGATGCTTTATTTAAAGAACAGGATTGGTGAAACCGGGAAATATAGAAATACATACAATAAGAACCCAAATACAAAACAAGCAGTATTGAGTTGCTGGTGAGCATAACAATCAACAAATAAAGATAAAGATAAATCCCACCAGCGATGCTGTGTGTATGGAGTGTTGGTTTTGTCCTCACATGACCATGTGCCACAGATTAGGCTGGATTCTACCTGGTGCTTCTGCCTCCTTCCAAATGTTAAAGGAAAATGGAGTCTGGCTTCCCAGCATGCACTTGTTTGGGGAGTGAGGGTTGATGGGTAAAGGGTTGAGTCAACTTCCAAACAATAGATTGCTATTTGGCCCCTGGCCACTAGATGGGGCTAGAGAGCAACAAGAATATATATACAAATTATATGCTGGGGACCTGACAACAATACTGGTATGAAAGGGGAAAATGCTGTTTTAATAAGTTAAATCTGTTTCATTTGTGGACTGAGGAGGAAATGAAGGCAACGTCATGGGAAAACAGCCAGAAAAAGTTGTGGGAAGGGGCCACAGTTAACTGCAAGTGGGGGCAGGCCCTGAGTATGGTTAGTGAGAAAGCAGAAATGTCTCTTTTGGTGGTTTTTGTTTCTTCATGCATTCCACTAGTGTCGATTTCTAGGTGGATTTGATTGAAACGAAATTGAGGTAAGTCATGATTTAAATTCATCCTGTTTTAAATCACTAGTCAGAAAGAGACAGTTGAATTCTTTAAATTATGATTTATTCATTAGTCAGTTATCCTTTGTCTACTGTGGAGAACTGAAACAAGAACTTTAGTTCTGATTTATTGTACTTCTTCATAACTGTTTTGAATTGTGTTGCTTTTTTTTTGATGCCTTCAAGTCTGTTTTTGACTCCTGGTGACTGTTTGAACTAGCCTATGAAGTTTTCTTATCTTTAATGGCATTTCTGAGGTAATTTTTTTGAGTCAGGAATTTGTAACTGGGCCAATATACTGTCAGTGACTTAAACACCAACAGGAGCTGTACCTTTAGAAGAGGCCATTGACTGAAGGAGGTGTAAGGTGACATGCTTCTTTATCTCTTTCCTTCCTTCTACAATGAAGAATAAAGTCAGCTGATTAGAATAACAATTACAGATTTGGCACCTCCTCACTGTCAAAATTGTTATATGGCATTTCAAAGAATTCTGTCTAAAGTGTCTTCACACTTTGAATAATACCCACATCCCCATTTCTGTACCTCTATTTTTATCAGATGTAAAGCAATTATTTCTATATCTGAAGTGTACAAGCATATATATCTATATACTTACAGGATACGTGAAGGAACACCTCTCTCTGGATGTCTCTACCTACTGGGTTAGTGTAGAGTAGGGTTACTCAACCTTGACAACTTTCAGAAGTGTGGATTTCCCCAGCCTATTGGCTGGGGTATTCTGGGAGTTGAAGTTCATGCCTCTTAAAGTTGCCAAGGTTGAAAAACATTATGGTAGAGATAATGATGGCAATATGCAAGATCTTTGACCAAATCAACAAGGGGTGAAACCTAGCTGAAGTCTGTAAAAGATAGAAAATATGTGGAAGAAGCTCAGGTAGACACTTCCCTGGTTCACAAGTGTATAAGAACGGAAGGAGGTATAACACAATCAGATTTGCAAGCTTGTTAGGAGAGCCATTCCTAATAAAAGTAGTTTTAGCCTTCCGGTGGAGATGATTTCCTGATTGGTCTAGACTCTAGCTGGTGACTGACAGCTCTGATAGAGGGGCATCCTTCAGGGCTTGTCTGTTAAAGAATGCTGTTTGGTACAACCCAGGAAGCATGTCTTTGTTTGTGTATGTGGTGCTCCCCTCTGGAATACTTTACTCCCTAAGATTAGATTGGGCCTGACCTTGCTGACCTTCCAGAAAATGCTTAAGACCAGGCTGTTTGCCCAGGATGGTGGTGGTTTGTTATTATTTTAAGGATTTCATTCTTGGCTGCTATTTTTTTTTCCTCTCTGATTCTGTGTTGTGTTTTATAGCAGAGGTCTCCAACCTTTCCGGGCTCGCTGCCCGGAGGGAAGGAAAGCAGGTTCCAGATTGGTGCGCAAGCATGCGTGCATTCAAAAGGTGCTGCGCATGCTGGCGCAGCACTAGTAGCCCCATTTGCACATGCGCAAATGGGCCACATGCACCTGCCTGGTGGGGAACGGCCCTATTCGTGCCTGTGCAAATGAGCGGCGAGGAGTGCACGCGCATGCATGCGTGCATCGGCCAGCCATTTCCGCAGCCCGCTGGCCAAGAGGCCGCAGGAACTCTGTTTTATAGTCATTTATGTAGGTTTTATTTTAAGTTCTAGTCACTGTCTAGAATCACTTTGGTAAGCGGGGAGGCCGTATAGATTGAAATAAATAAATATGTATCTGCTCAAATAACAACTTTCTGTGCAAGTCTTCTGAAGCTTGGAAATTCTTGTTCTTGGCTTGTTGGATGCAAGAAACTAGTAACTACTGGTATACACATTTGACTTGGCACTGTAATCTGGCTTCAGGAAATAAAACGCTCTTCATTTATTGGCATTTATTGGGATGAATTTTCTACCACACTACTCAAACGCATCTTTCTTTTTTGACATATTTTGAATATATATTCTTCTGAACTCAGAGATGTAGGTTTTATTTCTGCAATATAGATATACATGTACATATTTAATCAGAATTTGTTCAGATTAATTTGCATGAAAATGGAATAATGAACTCAGTGCTACACAGATACATACTTGTAAAATCATTAGGAGCTGAACCGTCTCCAGTTCAATTAAATGTTGTGGATGTTTGGAGTATATTTTTTTGTGTGACGATATGCTAGAAGAACAATCAGCACCAGCTTTTAAATTGTAGTAATAATCTCATTTGTTCTGGCTAGCTTCTTCTACAAACCATAAAAATGTATATATTTATTTTTTTAAGAAAATGAATTCACTTTTTTTATTTCTAAATAATTAAAGCAAGCCATTTCTGCACAGCAAACCCCCTAAAATATGAGGTGGCAATGATTTCATCCGGGCCTTCCTTTTTATTTAGAGTTTGAAAAAGAAAAACGATGCTCCCTTCCACTTTTCAATGTCTACTATAATTCTGTTCACCCATATTGGAGTTGAGAAACTGACTATTCCTAGAGTTCATCCCTATTGTGTTTCCAGTGATTGTTAGTCACCTGACCTCTTTCCATAATAAGGGGTCCCAAAGCTTAATGCATGTTATGTACCTTGCAACTTCCCTTGGGTGGTCCAGTAACAGTAGGAGAGGGATGTTACAACATGACCACCAGTGCAGCTAAGAGCAATTTTTAAACATGTTTTAACTTATGGGCTAGGGATGAGATGAAGGCAACTCCGTGGGGCATATTTGTGAGAGGCAAGACCTCCACCCCAATGGAAGGAAAGGCATTTTCTAGACTGGCAGAAGAAATTAACATCACTTTTTAAAAGTTGAATTATTATTCAGTTATCCCTGAATCCAACATTGTAAATTACTTCTGTGCTTCATCTAAATCATTATAAATGAATATAGATATTTGTTGAAGGAATCATATTTTGTCTTGAATTTTATTATACTCACTATTACAGAAGGATGATTACTGGTTGCCTATGTCAGGGGTCCTCAACCTTGGCAACTTGGTAAGACTTGTGGACTTCAACTCCCAGAATTCCTCAGCCATTCTGGGAGTTGACGTCCACAAGTCTTAAAGTTGCCAAGGTTGAGGACCCCTGGCCTATGTCATAGCTGACTTTTCTTCGTCAACGGTTGACTCTGGTACTGAATACTGAGAACACCAGCAAGAAAATGAGCAGGAGACAGTACTTATTCCATTCTTTTCTTATTGCCTGTAGTATACTTATCTCATCATCTATTTCTCTTTTCAGGATTATACTGGGATCCTTCTAGGTTTCGATAGCATCAGAAATTAAACCGTTATTTCTCCATAGTAACTGCTGCAAAATAGTGATTGCAAAAATACAGGGTGATGCATTACATTTGCCTTTGTTTCTGAAGCTCTGAAGTCTTTAGCTAGAAGATGCATTAAATGTTAGCTCTGAGGACTTCTTTCCTTTCGTCTAAATTTCTTTTTATCTTGGATAGCTTTGCAGCATTATCTATAGCAAAGCTGCATGACTGGTATTTGAAATGCTTTTGACAGTTTATTCCAGCTTTTACTGCTGCAACTTATAAATATTTAACAGTGTGTACATTTTCTGATTTATCAATAATTTCAGCAAGGAGGATGCTCCCTTCTACTGATACATAGGCACATGTAACAATTTCCCCCAGTAGATTATCTGCACATTTCTCTATTTCTTCCTTTATAGACACTATCCAATTTTTTCCCCTGGAATATCTATTCTTTTGGACAAAATGTAGCCAGATGCAACTGAACCATGTCAATGAAATGGGTGCAGTCAACCATATGGGAAGGAGAGTTCGTTGCATAAACAAACCAAACAATTATTTTAATTAATTGCTTTTGGAAGTAATTTGCTGTTTTTATTACAAGGTTATCTGTGGTTTCTGCATGATAGAGTTTCTTCTTTTTGGAGCTAAAAGTGATATAGTAGGTGTTTTTGATGTACATAACATGCCTGAAACACTGCTGTTAGGTAGCATTGAAATGGTAGATGTTAATAATGACATTGAACAGGATGCAAGTAGACAACAGCCATAATAATCTCTTTATGAAAGTGAATTAATCTAAAACAAGTAAGTCAACATTTAGTACCCCTGTGTTGTGTTACTGCATAAAAATGTATCTTCCTTGTTTTGATTTAATATCTTGAGCTACTTGAATGTAACAACATCAAGCAAGCAAGCAAGCAGAATAGAGCTGGAAGGGACCTTGGAGGTCTTCTAGTCCAACTCCCTCCTCAAGCAGGAGACCCTATACTATTTCAGACAAGTGACTATCCAGTCTCTTCTTAAAAACCTTGAGTGATGAAGCACCCACAATGTCTGAAGGCAAGCTGTTCCACTGTTTGATTGTCCTCACTGTTAGGAAGTTTCTCCTTAATTCCAGGTTGTTTCTCTCCTTGATTAGTTTCCATCTGTTGTTTCTTGTCTTGCCTTCTGGTGCTTTGGAAAATAAATTGACCCCCTCCTCCTTGTGGCAGCTTCTCAAACACTGGAATACTGCTATCATGTCCCCCCCCATAGTCCTTCTTTTCTCTAGACTGGCCATTCTCAAATCCTGCAACTGTTCTTCATATGTTTTAGTCTCGAGGCCTTTGATCATCTTCTTTGCACTTTTTCCAAAGTTTCAACATCTTTTTTGTAATGTGACTAAAACTGGATGCAGTATTCCAGATGTGGCCTTACTAAGGCTTTATAAAGCAGTACTAATACTTCATGTGATTTTGATTCTATGCCTCTGTTTATACAACCCAGGATTGTATTAGCTCTTTTGGCTGCTGCCACACACTGCTGATTCATGTTTACGTGATCGTCCACTAGGACTCCAAGGTCCCTCTCACAGTTACTGTTTTTGAGCCAGGTTTTGCCTAATCTGTACTTGTACCTTTGGTTTTTCCTGCCCAGGTGTAAAACCTTGCTTTTGTCCACATTAAATTTCATTTTGTTGGATAGGGCCCATTGTTCAAGTCTGTCGAGATCTTTTTGGATTCTGAGCTTGTCTTCTGGGGTGTTGGCTATTCCTGCCAGCTTAGTGTCATCTGAAAATTTGATGAGATCCCCTTTTATTCCCTCATCTAAGTCATTTGTGAAGATATTGAAGAGTACTGGGCCTAAGACAGAACCTTGTGCTACCCCACAGCTTACGTCCCTCCATGTAGATGTAGTACCATTAAGGACTACTTGTTGAGTATGGTTTGTCAGCTGCTTACAAATCCATCTGGTGGTGATGTTGTCTATCCCACATTTTTCCAGCTTACCAAGAAGTAGGTTGCAGTCTACTTTGTCAAATGCCTTTGCTGAAGTTTATATACACTATGTTCACAGCATATTGCTGGTCTACTAATTTAATCACTTTGTCAAAGAATGAAATAAAATTGGTTTGGCATGATCTGTTTTTAACAAATCCATGCTGGCTACTAGTTATAATTTATTTGTTTCTAGATGTTCCCAGATCTGTTTATTATTATTATTATTATTTACACTATCTTCCCAGGTATTGATGTCAGGCTGATTGGTCTGTAGTTTCCTGGTCTGTTTTCTTTCCCTTTTTTGAAGATGGGAATCACATTAGCTCTTTTCCAATCCTCTGGTAGTTCCACAGTGCTCCAAGATTTTTTTAAAGATATGAGACAATGGTTCTGAAATAACATCTGCCAGCTCCTTCAAACCTCTGGGATGTAATCCATCAGGTCCCGGTGATTTATATTCATCCAGGTCAGACAGGTGTTCTCTTACTATTTTCTTGCTTATTTTTATTTTTATTTCTAGTCTGTCTTTTACAGTTATGTTTTGGTAGGTTGGTCTATAGTTTCTTTTTGTGTGAAGACTGATGCAAAGAATGAGTTAAGCAGCTCTGCTTTCTCTCTACTGCCTGTTACTTCCTTGCCATCTTCTCTCTTTAGTGGACTGACTGTTTCCTTGACCCTTTTTTTGTTATTTATATGTTGAAAGAAACTTTTTAAAATTATCTTTGGCTTTTGTTGCAAGTCTTTGTTCATTCTGAGCCTTTGCTTTCCTGTCTTCACCTTTGCAGATTCAGGCTATCTGCTGATATTCTGTCTTAGTTATGTGCCCCTCTTTCCATTTTTGTACTTATCCTTTTTGTCCTTCAGTTTATCAGAGAGATTTTTTTTTGCAACCATGCTGGTTTCTTCTTGGATTTCTTGTTTTTCTTTTTTAGTGGTATTGTGTTGGATGGGCTTTTATGATAGTATTTTTCAGTTTTTCCCACATATCTTGAGTTATTTTTCCCTTTAGAATTTTTATCCATGAAATTTTGCTTAGACTCTCTCTGAGTTTGCTAAAATCAGCTCTTTTAAAGTTTAGGACACCGGTTGGATTATTTTCTATTGCTTGTGTTTGCATTATATTGAATTCCAGTGATGTGGTTACTTTCACCCAAGGTTCCAGCAATTTCAACTCCCTCTATCACTTTTTCTCTATTAGTAAGAATTAGGTCTAGTATAGCTTTTCCTCTAGTTTCCTCCTCTACCTTTTCGGTGACAAAGTTGTCAGCTAAATTGTTAGGAATCTGTTTGATCTCCCACTTGCTTCTCTCCCAGTTGATATCAGGGTAGTTAAAGTCTCCCATTACTACTGCGGTACGTTACCTACATACATTTGTTAATTGATTAGCAAAGAGTTCATCTATTTCTTATACTTAGCTGGGTGGCCTGTAGTATATTCCTATAGCAATGCCATTCTTTTTTCCTTTATATTGACCCATATGGATTCTAGGAGGTTTTCATCCTTGGTTTCGTGTATTTCTGTAGAGATGTAGTGATCTTTAATATATATTACATTAAAATAGTGTATTTCTTAATAGGATCTCTTTTCTGCTGCTGTTATTAGTTTTGATTCAATGGAAGGTATATTATGGAATCTACAGCCGGGACAAGCAAAGGGCGGAGGGCAAATAATCAAACATATATTCCAACATTGAGAAATAAACTCCACCTCTTTGGACTTTTGTCTTGATGATACTGAAAGTCTAGAGGAGGTAAGCCTTGCATTGTGACATCATAATACACATTTTGTCAATTTGGTGAGATCTTGGCATCCTTCAGAAATCCCTGACAGATGTTCGGGATCAATAATTTACTCCTGAAATCCCCAGGACTGCAACAATACATTCATATATTTTGGAAATGTCATTTTCTTTTCCTTTCCTCTCTCTCTCTATTTTTTTTTGCATTTGTACCCAGAATTTTCTCTCCAGCCAGATCTCTCACATTATCTCACATTCTCTATTTGTTGATCTTCTATGTCTTTGTACTTTTAAAGAAGGGTTACTTACCAGGTATTAACTTACCTCTTATTTTCACATTATCTTCACATCAGCAGGCCAACTAGAATGCAATTAAGAGTCAGGTTTATAGAGATATCTTTGAGTTGTTTTTGCTCCCCAAATATTTTATATTAAGTTTTAACATTAAATAAAAAACCTGATTAAAATTTAAAAAAAAATGTTTTAAATTTGTCCTCTTACCAGAGTATACTTGGCAGCTTCTTGCACAATTGGCCAAAGGACTTCTGTACATAAACCTGTTTGGAGACAGCAAAAAAACAGCTTATGAAGAAGTCACATCAATATCATGAAGATACCCCAAGATGTAGCTCCTTTAATAACTCAGACAGAGATGTTGTATATAGTATGTGAGAGATGAAGCACCTGTGTTGAAGAATTGATACAACTCTGTTAGGTCATATACTTAGTGTACTAACTCTTCCACGCTTAGAAAAACAACACCTGGGAGAGAGCACAATCTGAGACAGAAATCTTACTCTTTTCTCTATATCAGGGGTGTCAAACTCAATTTCATTGAGGGCCACATCAGCATTGTGGTTGCCCTCAGGGGTATGGCAAGGGTGGGTGTGGGTGTGGCCTACTGGGTGGGCGTGGCTAGAGTGCATATGGCCTACTGGGTGGGCATGGCCAGCTCTACATCGTTCGCATCAAGGGTGCCTATGGGGGCCTGGGCAGGAGTGGGACAGATCTGAGGGTCTCTGGCAGAAGGAGGGTCTCTGGGCCAGGGCCAAAGCAGAGGGGGCCGTTCCCTCACTGTTTCCAGGATGGCTTCGCAGGCCACATGAAACCACTTCGCGGGCCGGATCCAGGCCCCGGGCCTTGTGTTTGACATGTCTGCTCTATATAATTAATTGATTATATGCTATCAAGTCCATGTTGACTTTTAGTAATCCAATAAATAGAGATTTTTTTCCAGCAGGATCTGATCTTCATTTAGTTCAGGTCTTCCATTGCCACCATAATTGAGTTTATTCATCTTGCTGCTGGCCATCATCTTCTCTGTATATTTTTTCTAGAATGTGTCCCCAAATCTGTTCTCACCATCTTCTGTTCTGTTTGCAAGTTATCCTGAAAGCCCCTTAAACCAAAGATACATTTTTTGATTTTGAGGCACCAATGCCCACCCCACATTTGGTGCAATGAAAGGAGATTCTTTTCAATTTTGATGGAATTCTTTATCACCATAAATGAGATCTGCATCCTCACTCTTGATTTTTTTAGAAAGCTGTTAAAGTCTTGTCTTTTCCAAACAGCCTTCAAGATGGTTGAGAAAAGATAGGATGTACTTGAGAAGGATTGGGGCATTATCAATATGAATATGTATGTATATAGGGCAATATCCAGTGCTTTTTTTGTAAAAGAAAAAGGTGCCAGAACTCACACACGTCATACAACCCGCCTTGCCTACCCTACAAGGTTCCATCCACAAAAGGTGCCGGAACTCCGTTCTGAGCGTTCTATGAGAAAAAAAGCCCTGGCAATATCAGTGTGATTGTTTTGATAGATTGGATTACTTAGAAATTTTTGTAAGTTGTAGCACTGATAAGTATGTGTATGTATGTATGCATGCATGTATGCATGTATGTATGTATGTATGTATTTGTATAGTATCACTGACTCTCTGCTGTATGATGCTTAGAGTTGGAAGATTGAAGTAATATAAGTACACTTGCAACAAGCAAGCAAAGGAAGCAGTCAACATTTGATTTAAATGGTAACCATTTGGGAGGTGAGACTGACAGAGATGTACACTGGCTGGTTTCCCAGAAAATGCTAAACCAGAATTCCAAAAACCTGGATTTATGTTTTTTAATGGAAATGATCCATTACCTCATTCTTCATGATTATAGGCAATTATAGATATTAAAACAGCAAAAAGTAATTCAATAACATTATAAAACTAATATCAAATAATTTGAAGAACACACAAGCATCCACATATATAAATGTCCCTATATGCAGTAGCTCTACTTTATGTTTCTCAACCTTGGCAATTTGAAGATGTGTGGACTTCAACTCCCAGAATTCCCCAGCCAGTATGGGGTTCTGGGAGTTGAAGTCCATACATCTTCAAATTGAGGTTGAGGTTGAGAAACACTGCTTACACAAAAGCTTTCAAGAAAAGCCTTTTTTTTTTGCTAACTTCAAGAAGACCATGAGCAGGGCTTTTTTTTTCTCATAGAACGCTCAGAACGGAGTTCTGGCACCTTTTTTGGATGGAACCTTGTAGGGTAGGCAAGGCAGGTTGTATGACATGTGTGAGTTCCGGCACTTTTTTCTTTTACAAAAAAAGCACTGACCACTGTCATGTCCCAGCATATAATTTGTATATATGATGCTACTCAGCATCACTACAGGCCAATGGCAAGCCTCAAGCCTACACACAAATTTTTTTTCAAGCAAAGCTGCACCTCTGATAGCAGACCTACCATCACCCAAGCTACTTGAGCCTGCAAATTATCCTACAGCAGGGGTGTCAAACTGCCGGCCCGCGGGCCGGAGCGTCATGGAGAAACTGCGCCCATCCCATTGCCGGCAATGGGAAAAAGTTCCGATACGTTGCGTGATGTTACGTGATGTCGCGAGTTTGACATGTCTGTCCTACAGGATCAGCCTTCACGCCAGAGCAGCCTAGAAAGGACCAGCTGAAACCAGAGACTCCTAAAAGGTATGACTACACAACACCCTTTCACCACAGCAATGCACAGTCAGCTAATCAAGCCACCATAGACCAAGTTCCTTGCATGACGCGAGTTAGTTGCACAAGGGCTTGAAAAGTTTATTGATCGTCCTGAAAGCTATATAGAGCCTGGCGATTTTCTATTCAAAATGCCATCAGAGGCTTAGATTTGTCGTGGAGTAAAGATAATAGACTTAATCGGTAAATGGCTCAGAATCGACTCTTCTGAGCATGCAAAACGAAATAGGCCTTAAAATGACCTGGGACAGACTTGATGAGTGTTATGGTTCAGCAGAAGCAGTGGGAAATGCGCTGTTCACAAGACTTGACAGCTTCCCCCAAATACCTAACAGAGCCTATCAGAAACTCAGGGAACTTAGTGACTTACTGATGGAACTTCAAGTAGCTAATTCTCAGAAGGGGACTTGCAAGGACTTGCATTCCTTGACCCAGCCAGAGATGTCAACCCCATTGTACAAAATCTACCTTATAACTTACAAGAGCAGTGGATCACACAGGGTTCCCAATACAAAAGAAAGCACAATGTTCCATTTCCCCCCTTCTCTGTTTCTGTAGACTTTGTGTACTTTGACTTTACATTGTCATGTGCTGCTCCTTCGTAAAGGAATCCTCGCAAGCTTCCAGTTGTTGTTAGCTGCGAAGTCGTGTCCGACCCATCGCGACCCTATGGACAACGTTCCTCCAGGCCTTCCTGTCCTCTACCATCTTCTGGAGTCCCTTTAAGCTCACACCTACTGCTTCAGTGACTCCATCCAGCCACCTCATTCTCTGTCGTCCCCTTCTTTTCTTGCCCTCAATCTTTCCCAGCATTAGGCTCTTCTCCAGTGAGTCCTTCCTTCTCATTAGGTGGCCAAAGTATTTGAGTTTTAGCTTCAGGATCTGGCCTTCTAAAGAGCAGTCAGGGTTGATCTCCTCTAGGACTGTCCGGTTTGATCGCCTTGCAGTCCAAGGGACTCGCAGGAGTCTTCTCCAGCACCATAGTTCAAAGGCCTCAATTCTTTGGCGCTCAGCCTTCTTTATGGTCCAACTTTCACAAAACTAACATGGCTCCTCCAGATTCCTTTCACAGGTCTGCCAGCTCCCCTCACACAGAAACTGAGATCAGAGATCCTGGTCCACGCTGTCCTTCACCTCAGAAGCCCCATCCTCTCTCAAAATGCAGAGCCTTCGGAGAGAAGCCCATAGAAGACCGCAAGGCTTTCCTGAAAGAAAACAACATTTGCCGCAAGTGCTTTCTCATCAGTCCCTCACTTTGCCAACGACTGCAAGGTCAGTGTAAAATGCACAGAATGTGGCAGCATAGGCCACAGCACAGCTTTACATCCGTGGCCAGCTCCATGGACTTTACAGCACATTTACAGTGCCAGTGAGCATGGTAGGAAGAACACACTGCTACAACCACAACAGAAATCAGTGCCTTCAAATGTGTCTGCAATCAGTCTCCTCAAAAGAGCACATGGACTTTCAGCCCATCTCTCTCTTCTCACATGGGAGGGGCCTGGGAAAGAATGATAGGCATAACTCACAGAATCCTTGGTACTATATTTCTATAAGTAAGATCTGCAAGACTCACCCATGAAGAGTCTGACAACCTTCGTGGCAGAAGTATTGGCTGTTATTAACTCCAGACCTCCTGCTGCCTCAAATGACGTAGATGAACCTTTCTTGCTCACTCCAGCAACACTCCTCACTCAGAAAACTGAAGCAGTCAGTGCTTCTTCTGGAGACTTTGGTACCAAAGACCTATACTTGCACCAGTGGAGACAAGTACAAAGTCTTGCAAATATCTTCTTGGATAGGTGGAGGAAGCAGTATATCTCCACTTTGCAGACAAGGAGCAAATGGCAAATTAACAGACCTAACTTTGAAGTCTGGTGATATTGTTCTTATGAAAGACTGCCAGTCTCAGAGCAATGAGTGGCTCCTAAGCCGCATCGTCAAAATTCTCCTGAGTAAGGATGGGAGAGTCAGGAAAATTGAAGTTAAAATTCGTAAAAACAACAGAACTAAGTTGTTCCTTAGATCTATTTCTGAACTGGTTCTGCTGTTAAGTCTGAATATATATAAAGCATCTCTCTCTCTGTCTCTCTGTCTGTCTATCTATCTATCTATCTATCTATCTATCTATCTATCTATCTATCATCTATCTATCATCTATCTATCTATCTATCTATCATCTATCTATCTATCTATCTATCTATCTATCTATCTGTATCTGTATATCTGTATATCTATCTATATATCTCTATCTCTATCTCTATATCAATATCAATATCTATCTATCTATCTATCTATCTATCTATCTATCTATCTATCTATCTATCTATCTATCTATCTATCTATCTATCTATCTATCTATCTATCTTGTTGGCCCATTTGCACATGCATGAACAGATGCTAGCTGCTGCGGGTGGTATGCAGATGTTCACGCATGGCGCCAGTGCATGCTGCATGCATGAACATGGCCACTAGTACTACACCAGTGGATGTAGCCCTTTTGTGTGCATGCATGCACTCACAGTAATTTGGAACCTGCTCTCCTGTCCGGACTGCGAGCCTGGAAAGGTTGGAGAACTCTGCTCTAGAACATGTACCTGCCATATAACACTCCATTGAATAGTGGACATTGCAGTATTTGGAGACAGCAGAGAAGGGGCAAAAAATGGAGAAAAACAGAATACAAAGACCTGCAAATAGAAGTAGAATGACTGTGGCAAAAGAAAGCAAAAATTGGTACCAAAGATCTGGAGCACCGTTTGAACACCATGGGCACTGACAAAATCACTACCAGTCAATTGCAAAAGACAGTTTTACTTGGAACAGCTTACATCCTGTGTCAATTCCTTTGACACCATCAAACAGCAGCACCTGCCTATCCCAGGTCCTTGGAAAGGGCCAGATTGGTGGATAAAAGTATCAGATTCAGTCTAAACATCTGACTGTGTGATCAGCCTTAATAATAAATATTGTGTAGTTAACAATGTTAATCTTTAGCCAAACTTAATGTATCTTATAAAAAAAAACTATAAGAAGTGCTCCTTGTGAGCATAATCCTTTTTTGAAGGAGGCCTGGAAAATAAAACACTTTCTTTCTTTCTTTCTTTCTTTCTTTCTTTCTTTCTTTCTTTCTTTCTTTCTTTCTTTCTTTCTTTCTTTCTTTCTTTCTTTCTCTCTCTCTCTCTCTCTCTCTCTCTCTCTCTCTTTCTTTCTTTCTTTCTTTCTTTCTTTCTTTCTTTCTTTCTTTCTTTCTTCACTCTAGAGCTTGGATACTTTCAGAACTGACAAAGTCTTTTAACCTCTTTACCATATTCAGTACTAAAAATGATAAAAATAGCTCAGTGGTTTGGCTGCCATCTGCTGTTGATCAGAGCACATGTATTATTTCAGTAGCAGGAACTGTGTTGCACTTGAATGAAATTGTATTTGTTGTTGTTGTTGTCCTATTGTACCGTTAGTGCCTCAGAATTAAACTGATCTCACCTCAGACCCAGCAGATGCAATACAGTTTTGCATTGTGCTAAGTCACCTCTACAACCTGTGGCCCACTAGGCTGATCTGAGTTCTCCCCTCCCCTACTTTATAAAGGAGAATTTTCTATCTCATAGTTTCCTGGGAGACCCTTCCACTACTAGTCCAGTAATACTTACACAGAAAGATTAAAGCTGCTCATCCATAGTCATTGCTGCTCAAGCTGTAACATGCTCTAAGTAATTGAGGAGAAATTGTTGGGATTTTTATTATTATTATCTAAGATGGATGTGTTCATTTTATTCATTTATGAGAGAGATGAGGATGAGAGAGAAGAATGGTACCGTGGAGCCATTATTGGTGCTCTCTGAGCTTGGTTGTTTGCTTGCAGACATTTCATTACCCAACAGTGTTCCTCTCTGAGGGAGATGGGCAGTTCAAAAATGTGAATGAATGAATGAATGAACTAGGTCAGGGGTAGGCAACCTTGGCTCTTTGATGACTCATGGACTTCAAGTCCCAGAATTCCTGTGCCAGCCATGCTGAGGGGAAAGGGAGAGGTTTCCAAGCTGAGCCATGCTGGCTCAGGAATTCTGGGAGTTGAAGTCCACGAGTCATCAAAGAGCCAAGGTTGCCTACCCCTGATACTAGGTAATATCTTCCGTGTGAATGAGTTTGGACTTTCCTCCCTGTTTATGTACAGTAATGTGCCCTGCCATTGTTGGTGGTGGTGTGGTAGAAGGACCTGAGCAAAAAGGAACCAGCCTGATTTTCTCTGGCAACAAGTTGAGAGTAGATACACCCTGTGTCCTCAGCTTTCTGTATTCGTATGAGGAGGAACTAGATTAGAAGATGCATGTTGAAAAATTAACAGGAAAAAAGGATGCCAAAGTAGAGCACTTTATTCTTGAGATATGGGCCACCCAGTCAAAAGATGTATATGGTGAGTTTGCGTACACTGGGAGACGTCTGGGAGCTTCTTTCCTGGCCAACCCATTTTATTAAAAGGCTTCAACTAATAGGTCGCTTTATGAGATGCATGGAGTGGCTAAACTGATGCGGGATTTCAAATGGGATGATGTGGCATTTGTATTGGGGGGGCAAGGGAGAAGACAGGGTGGCTATGCAGATACATGTTACAGGTGTACCAGGTTAGAAGTAGCTGAACAATTGTAATATGATAAAAGCCCATTGCATTCCCCAATACCTTTTGAGATGCCCTGAAGCCATTATCAACAAAAGCCTGCTGGATTCCTATACATCAAAAAGGTTCAGGTCATCTCTGTCTCAACAAAGAGGTTTTTAACGTGTTATGCTTGTTTTAATTGGCAAGATACTTGTAATTTGTTTTATGCATAACCTGCATCTGTATTATCTCTCTGCCTTCTGCTTCCTTCCCACTTTCTCCTCCTCATCTAAATTTGAATCCTACATTTTTCCTTTTTTTCATGCGAACACCACCCCCAGAATACTTTCTTACAAAAGCCTATGCTGCAAACTTTAGGGTTTATTCCTACATGCATTCTATCCACTGAACAAAATAGTTGGCTCACCAAAGTGATGGTCATTAAAAATTTCCTACGGCTCTTAATTATCAATGGTAGATATCCATTTAAAATAAGAAAATAATGTATTTTTTTTTAAAAAAGAAAAGTCTTGCGGGAACAGGAAAGTATTCTCAAAGCTGGTGCCAATATCTTAGGTTGCTGCTAGAGATCCAGAGTCCTAGCAGGACCCACCTTGGCTAGGGAATTCCATGATAAATACCTTGGGAAAAAGCTTTGGGACTTTTAATCTCAGGGGAATACATGGCAGGATGAATTCTAGCCATTGGAAAAAGTCAACTAACGTTTTATTCTTGTCTTTGGGGAAAAAAATGGAATGGGTCTAGCAGGTAGATTAAAAAAAAAACCACACACAGAGAAGGTAGATGGGGATTCCATTCTGTCTTTATATTTTAATAGCCAGCTTACAGCAAATCTTCCATTATCCAGCTGTGCACTTGATATGATGAAGCACATCCCGGCAATTTCAGCCACACTGGCAAAAGAGGCCTTTTGGAAAAAGCCCCATAGGGTTGAAAGTGTTGACTTTTAAAAAAAACCAAAAAAAAATTCGTCCCATCATAAACGTGCTTGGGACCTATTACAAACCCCCTCCCCCAAAAAATCTCCTTTTGCAAAAATTCCTTCAGTTTTATTTTTATCCTAAAAAAATTCTAAACCTGAAATTACCCGTTCGCCCTCCTACATCTGTAGATTTTATGGAGAGAGAGAGGTCCATTGTCATTTAACTATCTGGATGGTGTTTTTAGTTGTGGCAACCAGGTTATTTTATTTGTTGTTATTTATTAATGTAGTTATTTGCATGATGACTCGCCTAACAATTTTCTTCCCTTCCGTAGAGGGAATGTCTTGTCTTTTGGTGTTTTGCCTATTTTTTGGTGGTTTTTTTTGTTTGCTTGCCTTTGTTTTCCCCTTGCTCTGCTTTTAGATTGATTTTAAATTCTTCCTGTTGTGAGTTATGTTTCAGCCAAATCCAGTTTGTGCTTTTCTATTTTACTCTGATTTATCTTGTGTTTGAACTTCTGTTTCTGATCTGCCTTGAGGTTTCCAGATGGGGCAGAAAGGAAAGATAGAAATGTTTTTATAAATAATGAAGGGCAAAGGGAGAAAAATAATGGAAAAGGCTGATGCCTTTAATGAAAGAAGCTGATGTAATGAGATTTGGCCGTTACCCAAACCAACACCTATGCCATCTTTCCACCTTACGATACGTTATTTCTCCAGCTAATAAATTCTAAATGCCAGAGTGCTTACAGTGAAAACAACGATCTGTAGGTACCCAATGAGTGGAACCCTCTGGTTTTTTTCTTCTTCTTCAGATGTCTGTATACAAGTGGGACACACAAGGATTGTGAGGGAAAACCAAAACTTTCATTTTGCTCCTGTTTCCATGGTTAATGCTGTCCCTCCCCTTTATAAATAGCTAGGCCATTCTGTTATGCCCATCTGGAATTGGGTATGTCTAGTTTAATGAAGAGAAGGGTGAGGGGTGACATGATAGCAGTGTTCCAATATCTCAGGGGCTGCCACAAAGAAGAGGGAGTCAAGCTATTCTCCAAAGCACCCGAAGGCAGGACAAGAAGCAACGGATGGAAACTAGTCAAGGAGAGAGGCAACCTAGAACTAAGGAGAAAGTTCCTGACAGTTAGAACAATTAACCAGTGGAACAACCTGCCTCCAGAAGTGGTGAATGCCATTTGCCTGAAATGGTATAGGGTTTCCTGCCTGAGCAGGGGGTTGGACTAGATGACCTCCAAGGTCCCTTCCAACTACTACTTCTTCTTCTTCTTCTTCTTCTTCTTCTTCTTCTTCTTCTTCTTCTTCTTCTTCTTCTTCTTCTTCTTCTTCTTCTTCTTCTTATTATTATTATTATTATTATTATTATTATTATTATTATTATTATTATTATTATTATTATTATTATTATTATTATTATTATTATTTCATGCAATATCCATAGTATAAAATTACCTGTTCTTTTTTCTTTATTATTTATGGAGATTTTGAAAAGAGTTGAGGTAATTGTTTGTGAAATGGGTAGTAGAAAGTGATGGTGATGCTATAGTCCATCTATGTAAAAAAAATGCTGTTTCTGCTAACATATATAACATATATGTTATATGGAGGTTTTTAAGAAGAGGCTAGACAGTCACTTATCTGAAATGGTATAGGTTCTGCTTGAGAGGGCACTGGACTAGAAGAATTCTATTCTATTCTATTCTATTCTATTCTATTCTATTCTATTCTATTCTATTCTATTCTATTCTATTCTATTCTATTCTATTCTATTCTATTCTATTCTATTCTATTCTATTCTATTCTATTCTATTCTATTCTATTCTATTCTAAAACTAAATCCAAACTATATTCCTATATAACCCTGAAAGGTAAATCAGAGATGCTTTTCCATCTACAGGTACTTCTGGAACAATTTCTGAATTTTCAGAATGTGCCATTGTAAGGATGGCAACTAGCTGCCCATATCAGGCACATTTTTTCTTATTTCTAATTTCTATTAGCAAAAGAGTAGGATAAGGGTGGCATACAAGATTAAAATCTGAGAGATTTTAGTGTTATATATTTTCAAAATATTTGTCCAACTACTAATGCATAGTCTATTTTTAACGTATTTTGTTCAGTCCTCTTACAGTTTTCTTTCAAGAAAAATACACAAGAAAAGACTCACCTTCAGTGGAAATTTTAGTACATTTAGTACTAAAACATACAGTTATATAAATTCTTGCTTGTTAGATAATTACTATAATACAGGTAGTCCTTGACTTACAACATTTCATTTAGTGACCATTCAAAGTTACAGCGGCACTGGAAAAAGTGAGTTATGCCCTTTTTTTCACACTTATGACCATTGCTGCATCCGCACGGTCATGTGATCAAAATTCAGACGCTTGGCAGCTGACTCATATTTATGATGGTTGCAATGTCTTGGGGTCACGTGACCCCCTTTTGTGACAAACAAAATCAATGGGGAAGCCAGATTCACTTAACAAGAGTGTCATTAACTTAACTGCAGTGATTCACTTAACACAGACATGTCAAAACACAAGGCCTGGGGCCTGGATCCAGGCTGCGAAGTGGTTTCATGTGGCCCGTGAAGCCATCCTGGAAACAGTGAGGGAATGGCCCCCACTGCCTTGGCCCTGGCCCAGAGACCCTCCTCCTACCAGAGACCTTCAGATCTGTCCCACTCCTGCCCAGGCCCCCATAGGCACCCTTGATGTGAATGATGTAGAGCTGGCCACGCCCACCCAGTAGGCCATATGCACTCTAGCCACGCCCACCCAGTAGGCCACGCCCACCCTGGCCATACCCACCCTGCCCCTTGAGGGCAACCGCAATGCTGATGCGGCCCTCAATGAAATTGAGTTTGACACCCCTGACTTAACAGCTATGGCAAGAAAGGTCATGAAATGAGTCAAAATTCACTTAACAAAGGTTTTGCTTAGCAGCAGAAATTTCGGGCTTAATTGTGCTTATGAGTCGAAGACTACATGTATTTTGAGAGAAATATTCAGTTTGGTGATATTATTGGGCTTTTTTTAAATAGACTGAAAACACCAAAAGCACACAACTTAATATGACCAGTTGGGATGTTGTGGACGTAATATGTAATAAGTGGTTGGCATCTATTATTAAATTCACCTAGAATACATCTTAAGAAAACATAACATCTAGAGGCATTGTTTGTGTAAGTCTGTGATGGAGAAAGCGAGAGCAACATATATTTGTTTTGGCCAATTAAACAGAAGCTATTGGCTTTCATTATTGGAAGAAAGGTAAATGTGTGAAAGGTAATAATGGTGCTTTATAGGTTCAATCTATAAAGCATAAAATGGAATCCATGGAGGGAGGAGTAGCGACAGTTAAGAACATTAGTCTAGATTTGGGGCTTTGCCTTTGCATGGAAGTTTGCAGGATGGATTGAACGATAGGGCATGCATTCCAAAATCATAATGCAAATTATGTTAATCAGGTAGTTCAGGCAGACATCAGGATGAACTATGTAACGGTGGTGTTGGTATGGTTTGGCATCATGCACTTGACACTGCTTTGGTGTCATTGCTATTGGCTGCAGGAGCTGCTGTTTGTTGCAGTGATTTTTATTTTTTTCTCTCTCAAGTACAGAGATATGAAGATGAATTCTGAAAAGCTTGGTGTCACCTTCTAACTGCTACTTAATCAAATAGCAGCTATGTTTTAATATTTAACTGTGGACAACTGATCACTAACAAGGAAGAAGGGCAGGATCGGATTGGACTGGGAAAGGACTGGAAAGTCTTCCTCAGGCACAGATTTTATGGTCTTGGAAACAAAGATATTTTTGATCTCTCAGGCCTGTTAATATATGAATATGTTGGTTTTAAAGGTATAAAAGGTAAAGGTAAAGGTTCCCCCGCACATGCGTGCTAGTCGTTTCCAACTCTAAGGGCCGGTGCTCATCTCCGTTTCAAAGCCGAAGAGCTAGCACTTGTCCGAGGACGTCTCCGTGGTCATGTGGCCGGCATGACTAGACGCCAAAGGCGCATGGAACGCTGTTACCTTCCCACCGTAGTGGTCCCTATTTTTCTACTTGCATTTTTACGTGCTTTCGAACTGCTAGGTTGGCAGAAGCTGGGACGAGTAACAGGCGCTCACTCTGTTACGCGGCACTCGGGATTCGACCCGCCAAACTGCCAACCTTCTGATCGACAAGCTCAGCGTCCTAACCCACTGAGCCACCGTGTCCCTTATAAAGGTATATGCTGCATCCAAAGTTTCCAAGCAGGCTGGTGACTGCTTTTTCTGTTTATTTTAATAAATATATTGTTATTATTACTTCTTTCATGCTTTTACGTTTACTGGGACAATTTGGTTTCAAAGAGTAGCATCAATTAAATCAATAAAAACAACCAGCCTTGAAAGTGAAAGCCGTGTAACACAGAGTCTACATTAGGATTAGTTTTATCATTCTTATGAGAATCATATGGATATGTGGACCTGGATATGCAGGTATAAATTTTTACCTTATTTCTGGGATGATATCCTGGAACTTCCAGGATGGAGAGAATCTAATCTCCACTTCCATATAAAGGGGAAAATTAGTGAGATAGACCTAGATCAACAGTTTTCCATTGCAGGAATGAAGTGCTTGCCACCTATCCTTGGTAGAAAACTATACTGACATGACATTACCAGTTCCTAACAGTTCCCTCTGTTGCCTTGTTTGCAGTTATGGCAGCTATTTGACTTGACATGGAGGCTGTCCTTGGACAGAGAGTAAAGATACTACTAAAATCCTGGCCCAGTTAAGGGCAACTTAAAAAACGACTCACTCACCATCTGAGAATAAGATAAAACTAGTGCCATGGTAATGTATCAGGGGGAAAAAAAGCATGTTGTGAACCATCCTTGAATGATGTGAAAGTGGGGGAAGGCCCTGAATAGCCTATCTGAAATAAATCAGAATTAGATCACTTGGGCCTAAAGTGGTTTCATTGATTTCATTGAAATTAAAGGGTGAAGAATGAGGAGGCTAAACACCTTCATGATGTGCAGAATTCTCAGCCATGGCCATGATGGATAGAGATTTCTGGATATTGAAATCCATAACATCTGGAGAATGCCCAGGTTGAGGAAATTGGATAGGGCTGAGCAAATTTCTCCTCTGCCAACTGAGGGGAATTTTATTACATACAGACTCCAGCCACTTGGCAGCTCAGTGCTATCCATAGGCTTTTCTTCACAGCTGCATTAAAATGCAGTCCACCAATCCTTGAGCCTGGCAGAAGGGTTATGCTGGCATAGCATTTGTCATCCTGATGGCTGAACTCTGCTCCAATAATGAGGCCAGTGAGTGCTATTCTTACAGATTTAATTCAGGACAAGTTAAGGGAAAGGGTTGGCAGATTTCCTTGGTTTTGTCCTTAACTGGTGGGACCATACGCACCCATCACATTCCTTAATATGAGCTGGGGCTGGGAAGGTGGTCACTGGGTGGGTGGGGTTAATAATCTCTCAATTGTGAACCCTGGTGGCACAGTGGGTACAGTGCAGTATTGCAGGTAAACTCTGCCCTCAGCCTGGAGTTTGATCCTGACTGGCTCAAGGTTGATTCAGCCTTCCATCCTTCTGAGTTTGGTAAAATGAGGAACCGGATTGCTGGGGGCAATATGCTGACTCTGTAAACTGCTTAGAGAGGGCTGTAAAGCACCGTGAAGTGATATATAAGTCTAAGTGCTATTGCTAAATGTGTAGAGGTCTTGCATGCATGTTTGCATTAGTTCAGATGTGAATTGCTAAGTGGAATGGAAAGAAACTCTCTGATTGCACTGAGAAACTGTCTTCTGTACCTGTCAGCTGTGTTTAGGGACTACTTCCGGTAGCAGCCAGCCTGAAACATGGCTGACATCTCTAGAGAGCAGCAGGAAGAGAAGAGACTGGGAAAGGGGGACAAAAAGAGGTGTTAGGAAGCAGCTATTCTTCCCATTTTACAGATGGGGAAAGGACGAGTGAGATTGAAAGATAAAGGCTTTGTCCAGTCCAAGGAAAAGTGGGGCCTTGTTCCCATTTCCTCCGGATGCCACCACCATGAACAGAAAGGCCGAGGGTTCTGGCAGCCTGAAAGAGATGGGCTTGCTTTGAGAGACAGGTCAAGGAGAGCAGCTAGTGAGCATAGGAAAAGAAAGGGCGGGGAGGATCTCGCTCATTAGCCTGAGCATAACAAAGAAAAGGAGAGTCTCACATTGCACTGAGCTCACATATTCTCAGTTGGGGCTTTATTGGAGCAGAGCAGAGCGGCATCAGCAGAAGCAGCCAAAACTGGCAGAGGAAAAGCACCATGATTTCTCAGGTCACTTGCCCTAAGGAGCTGGGATGGGTGTCAGGGAGACCTGGGTGGGGAATGCTGAATCTTTATGTACCTCTGATCCTAAGGAGCTGACATACACCTGCACTCGCACAAATGCAGATATACACCCAAGGACCTATTTATCAAAACATGGGTCTGTCTCTCATTCAGAAGACCACTAAACCAGTGTTTATAATGTTTGCATTATACTTTGCTTGGCAAATACTTTAGAAATAGCAGATCAGGCACTAATGGTTAGATTGAGGATAGTGCCCACTGACTGGAGGGAAGAATGTGTGCCCGCAGCAATAGGAGCTGGGCACGTCCCATCCTGCGGTGGCTCAGTGGGTTAGGATGCTGAGCTTGTCGATCAGAAGGTCGGCAGTTTGGCGGGTCGAATCCCGAGTCCCACGTAACAGAGTGAGCGCCTGTTACTCGTCCCAGCTTCTGCCAACCTAGCAGTTCGAAAGCACGTAAAAATGCAAGTAGAAAAATAGGGACCACTACGGTGGGAAGGTAACAGCGTTCTGTGTGCCTTTGGCGTCTAGTCATGCCGGCCATATGACCATGGAGACATCCTCGGACAAGCGCTGGCTCTTCGGCTTTGAAACCGAGATGAGCACCGGCCCCTAGAGTCGGAAACGACTAGCACGCATGTGCGGGGGATCCTTTACCTTTACCTATATGCATGAAGCATCTGAAAACAAGTATAGAGCAAACATTGCTCTGAGAGAAGATGGATAACATAACTTGAATGCTGAAACGGTTGAACAGCTACTTTAGTTGAAAGCTGGAGGTGAGGTAAGGGCAATGTCATGATGACGTGCCATTAAAAAAAAATCTATTGGTAGAACATCTTCATGAAGTGATTAGTGGGACATGAAGTTTATTTATTTTATTTTATTTTATTTATTTAGATTTATATACCACCTTTTCCCGAAGGACTCAGGGCGGTTTACAGGATATTTAAAAGAAAATCAATACAAAAGTTAAAACAAATTAAAAAGATTAAATGAAACCCTGAGAAAAATAAAAAACCCAGTTATAATTAAAATTAAAAAATTCTCAGCCTGGGCCAGAGAGCTCGAAGAGCCAGGTCTTCAGGTCCCGGCGGAATGAACGGAGGTCGGGGGCAGTCCTAAGCTCCGCGGGCAGCTGGTTCCAAAGGGCAGGCGCGCCCACTGAGAAGGCCCTCCCCCTGGGTGTTACCCGCCGGCAATCTTTAATCTTTGAAGTTGAGACCACTGAGAAGATTCTGGAGCCAACATTCAAAGGCACAGTAGTGCATCATCAGTTTTTGTTCCATTCGGTCCAAAGCTCTGTATATCCCGCAAGGACCCATAGCTTCAGGCCCCTTGGCAGCTCCAGTCTGGCACAAGAAGCAAAACCTATGTACCGGTATGTATCTTTCTTGAGATTGCTCTGAATCAAGTACTCTGCTCTTTCCAATTTTCCTTTGGATCTTCTAGCCAACGGAATGCAACCCAGTTGTGTCTTTTAAATTGGAATCATAGCAAAGACTCTAAAGCGCTTTGCACATTCATCATGCTGTATAAATAACTCTGTATACAGAGAGCCCGATTAAAAATAACACAGCACATTTAAAATTCTCTCCTGTTATTGATATCACTGGGAGTTCAGTATTCTTATTTCAGGGTTGCAGCCTTAAATGACAGATTTCCACTTTTAAACTGCCTGATTTTAGGCAGTTTGATTTCTATTTTGAAACTGCATCAGTGGGGGGGGGTGTTGTTTTTTTGTAAAAATAAAAAAGGTTTGTTATTACACTGGCAAACTAAGTAGGGAAGGTGGACTAAAATTGAGTGGGCTCTTGATAGATGTTTATTTATTGATCGCAATTTGCCACTTTTAAAAGGAATATTGAAGAGGTCTTTTTTTAAAAAAAAAAGTGTGGATGAGTGAAAACATTCTCTCTTCTTTGTGTACTCTTCCTGAAAGCTAGTAGCATGCTTCACCTAAGCGTATTGGTGCAAGGAAAATAATGGTACCCAGCCTGGATCTGAGAGAGGGAGAAAGAAAGAGAGAAGGGGGAGGGAAGACCCCACACTGGAACTTCACATTAAAGTGCCTTCTAGATAACTGACATGACGCATCTAGTCGGACGTAAATAATGACAGAAGGAAACTATCATGAGGTCTGCGAAGCATCAACATGCTGCCATCATTTTTTCCCCCTTCCTAACCTTGCCTTACTAGCGGCTCCCAGGCTTACCGGCTGAGAGATCATTCAAAAAGCAAATCCTAATGATGCCGCCCACCGTAGCAACAGCCAGTGAGACTGGCATCAATTTAGCTTCGGTTTACAAACTCAAATTGCAGACGTTGCTGACTCAAAGACACACTAAACTTCCATCTTTCCCCTTACTCCTCATTTAAAATGAGTCACTTCTGCTGATGTTGGGGTGGTGATGGTGGCGGCGGTGGTGGTAGAGGGTGGGGGGAACCACAGTCATTCTTTGTGATTTCCCTGACAGAAAATGTCTTTTGATTGCTCGGGGAGGATAGAATGAGTGTTTCTGAGTAAACAATGCCTCCAACGCAGGCTCTCATTTTCTTCCACGTTCATATTTTCTGTGCATTAAATTGGCCCAGGTTAATAGTAACTACTGGGCATTCCAGATCTCTCTAATGCTGGGTTCATATGTTGATAAAAGTATCTCAACATGGCTGCCGTCAGCAAGATGGACTGTCAGAGGCATTCTGCCAAAGTAGCTCAAGCAGCTCTCGCTCTCTCCCCAACCTCTGTGTGTGTGTGTGTGTGTGTGTGTGTGTGTGTGTGTGTGTGTTTAGAGAATTGGCTGAATTCAGTTCAATCTGTCTCACAACACTGTGTAAAATAAAAGAGTAACACGTATTGTTTGTTAAGCAAGTGACTTCTTTGCACACACCACTGAAAACTGGAGCTGATGTGCAGGAAACATCCTGGCATGATCACTTTGCAAATCAGCAGATGGCTTTGCTTGGGTGCCAGGGGGGCACAAGGGCTTGGAGAGAGACAGCTGACAACATGCAGAAACAAGCAAATCACATCACTTGGCCTTGATTGTAAACATCATTTTCATAGACAACAATGAGTTGTCACTCCCCCTTTGTAAATCCAACCCTTGTCTCTGTACTGAATTTGCATTCTCTCTCTGTGTGTGTGTATTTTGGAAAAGCACACTTGGAAACCAGCTTCCTTGAATTTCTAAGGGGGCAAAAAAGATGTCAGCTTGTTTTTGAAAAAAAGACAGTTCCTTTGCTTTGTTTCATAATGCATTAGTAGTAATGAATAATCTGTGATCCTCAAAGAAAATGGGTGACACTGTAGTACCAGGTAGCACAGGGTTTAGGTTTTATATCTCTTGGCATTTTTGAAAAATGTACTGTTTGGTTTTTAAATTTAAACTTAATAAATAGCTAATTTAAGATCTTGTTCTGTATGCAGAGATGCAAATGCAAGACATCATTTTTTTAAAAAAAAAAATGTTCCATTTATTCTTGTTAGCTTAATTATTGCAAGGAAACGGCAAGCAAATTTTTTTTTTTACCCGTGTCTGATTTCTGAAAATGGTTATTAAATATTAAATGGATGCATAATTCAGGCAATTAAGAAAGTAATCACACAAAGTAATGTAATGGAAGTTAATTATTACTGCATAAGCAAATAGTTCATTAATGCTAGTAGTTGCTATGACTGCATTCTTAATACATGCAAACACGAGGCATAAATCCTCTGGGTGTTCGAAGAGAAGTAGTAGGAAATGTGGGAACTGCAGAAAAAGGCTACTAATAAAAAACATAAGCAAATAAGGTCAGGCTGACCCTTCGCTTCTCTAAATAAGAACAATCATGGCTTTTAAAAAAGGAAAAGAAAAAACGTTTTCAGACTCACACTGGCCAGCCTACGTGCCTTTCATCTTTAATAATTTGCTGCTACAATTCATGGCTTGAAATGAAGGAAGAGCTTAAATACCTAGATCCTCAAAAGCATCCTACTTGCTGTATATTATTTTAAAGGACTGTACTGCCTTCAGGTGATTAAATTTAGGTGATCCATGTCACAACCATCATTTTGAATTCTTCACCCCTCAACCAGTCCCTGCTTCTCTTTGGTCTGCAGTATCATGTTTTTGAATTTTCCCAACATGAACTGACTTTTCTTAACAAACTTAAAATTTCTTGTATGCTGGAGACTGCTTCCATGCCCAAATTGTACAAGCAGCACCCATTTTTCCAGTTTATGCCAGCCTGGAGGATTTAGTTGGAAGGGATTTCAGAAGAAAAATATTACATGTGATGAGAGCACATTACCAACTGGGAGAAAGTTAGAACAGTGAGAGGTCATTAGGGTGCCCCTTGTTAGCAGTGAGGTCTTAGCATCTTTCCAGGTTGCTAAGCAACTAATGTCAGTTCTGCATCTTTCTCCACTTTAGTGCCTTAGGCTGGCAAACAGGTGGGCAAGTCCTGGAAGGAGGTGGTTGTTGTCCCTAAAAGGGACACAAATGCTTGGGTGGAGAACAGTTAAGTTATATAAAAGAAGACATGATGCTCCTCTGTTAGGACCCTCGGTTTGATTTTTCTTTTGATAATTCATTAAAGTCTCTTGCCTTGTTTTGAGAGTCAAACATGATGGGGACCTTTCTCAAAATAAGAGCTGATTGCAAGGGCACTTAATTCCATAAAATGGCTTCAATCGACACATTGCCATCTGGCTTCAAGTTCAGAATAGTCACAGTCTCTGTTCATGAAGCACACAAATTGAAAGGCGGATGGGTGGGGAGTTCCTTGATGGGAATCTAGTAGCCCCATGGTGAGTTAATTGGCAAATAAATTTAACAAACAAACAAAGAAATAAACAATTTTCCTTCAGTAACCAAAGGAAGCAAAGCCCATCTGACTACAGAAGAGGTCTTGGATAGAGCAATTTTGGTGTGTGTGAGAAAGCCTGATACAGTCTTGGATTATGGCTGCTACCATGCTTGCCCATAGTTATACTAGATCAGGCAATGGGGTGGGTGCGGTTTTGCTATGATGCATCCGGCCCGTGGGCTGGCAGTTTGACACCCTTGTACTAGATGAAGATATTGGAAATTTGTGGACCAGTCTTGGAAGGGTTAACTTAAATTTTAATCTGGTCAGTACACATCAGTCTATAGTTAATGTTTCTTTTGTTTAACCTACTGTGCAAAAGGAGCCAATTATTATTGTTTTAACCCCGCTCAGGACAATCTCTGATGGACAAGAGCCAACTCTTAGTATTGTTAATGGAGAGCAGGATTTCTCAGCCTCAATTACTTTTAAGATGCATGGACCTCAAGCCCCAGAATTCCCCAGTCAGTACTGGGGAATTAAAGTCCACACATCTTAAAGTTGCCAAGGTTGAGAAATGGTGGCATAGAGGAAAACAGAGGCAATTTTGGTGAAGGTATGCAAGAACGATTTGTGGGTAAAACAGATAGCAAATGCCATTTCACGCACTCGTGACCTCTCGTCTGGACTACTGCAACGCTCTCTACATGGGGCTTCCCTTGAAGACCACTCGGAGGCTCCAGCTGGTACAGAATGCAGCCGTGAGAGTTGTCTTGGGAGTTTCCCGGTACTCCCATGTTACACCTTTGCTCCGCGAGCTGCATTGGCTACCAGTTGTCTTCTGGGTGAGGTTCAAGGTTTTGGTAATGGTTTTCAAGGCCCTACATGGCATGGGTCCGGAGTACCTCGGGGATCACCTGCTGCCGGCGTCAACTTCCCTCCGCCCTGTGCGTTCCCACAGAGAGGGCCTCCTCAGGGTGCCACCGGTCAGAGAATGTCGGCTGGTGGCCCCCAGGGGGAGGGCCTTCTCTGTGGGCGCCCCGGATTTATGGAATCAGCTGCCGGTTGAGCTCCGGATGGCACCTGACCTTCGCTCCTTCCGACGCGGCCTGAAGACCTACCTATTTGAGCAAGCCAGCCTGGCCTGATGGGGGATGTGCTGGGGTTTTTATTGGGGATTTTTATTACTCTACTGTTTTTAGCTCGGGCTCTTATTTAATTCTTTTTTAATTTTTGTATTCTGTATTTTATGTGCCCTGTTCACCGCCCTGAGTCCTTCAGGAGAAGGGCGGTATACAAATATAATAAATGAAATGAAATGAAATTTCAGTCCTGGAAAAGGAGGAGGCATGTGAACGAGACTCGGAATAATACACCTTGATCCTGCAGAAAGATACCCTGATGGTTCTTAAAGGTTCTGTCATTATACCCTGGAGCAATAAAATAGAAGGTCACTAGTCCTTGTGATCTGCGTTTTCTAACCTGGCCTCTCTCAAAGGGCTGATACTTTGGAGGGCTGAAGATCAGAAAGTGAGCAGGATGGCATTATACAGGAAGGATGAGACTGAGGTGTTTTTTGATAATTTGGAATGGGATTGCTCAACATTTTAACACTGATATGCGGCTATTTCAGAAGTTACACAATACTCTTCCATTGTTTCCCTTGGAAATATGGTTTGAATTTTTGCTGACCCTTTTCAGCATTCACATTTTTCTTCCCTGGCTTTGTGCAATGTACAAATACTGGATCTCGTGTTGCTATTGCTTAGAGGTTTCATAAGGAACAGAGGGTGTCAAAGAAATGCCCCAAACAAAAATGATTGTGGCACCAATACAAATCTGTTTAGTATAGAAATGCAGCTACTATAATAACTTAGGATTCAGATACAGAATTCTTGAGTTGGTTGCCTATCCGCATGGAGTCAGTTATAACGTATTATCAAACTATTCTGGGAATTCCAACAATCAGGACCTTAGGTTGATTGGCGAATAGACTGACTGATATAGTCTGCCAAAGCCCAAGATGTATTCTTCATTGATAGGATTATTTTTGTAATTCTTTTATTCTTTTCTAAAGTTAAACTTCATTCTTGAATAATAGAATTAGGTGCCATTTTTTTCAGTAAAAAAATCACCATTGATTATAATGAATTGCCTGCTGATTTTGGAGCTAACACTCTCATATTAATGGGTTCAAATGGTGTGGAGTAAGTGCCTTTTCCCATCCAGTGTGATAATATATTCAAATATACAGGCAGCTCTAGGTATAATCTATTCAAATATATAGATACCTCTAGATACCACTGGGCTTTAGTTTAGGTTCACATTTTCTAATCTGGCAACCTGCAATGTTTTGGGTATAATCCACAACTGTCATGTTCTTGTAATCCAGTGAATTTGAAGAATACTGGTTAATTTAGATGAAGGGTGGACACAAAATTTCTTTTGCCCTGGGAGCCTCTTCTGGTTATAACTGATGTAATGTTCTGTTTTGAAATGGGAAACACGTCAAAACTAATGTTAGGGTTGAAATAGGCTTAATCAAAAAAACTCACCAGAAAATCCTCCTCCAATATTACTACTATGTAAGTAGGAGAAAGAATTTAGATCGTGATTTTGCTACAACTACCTGTGACTAGAATTCTTTCTTAATAGCTG
Organism: Vipera berus; assembly: GCF_964194415.1. Classification (NCBI taxonomy): domain Eukaryota; kingdom Metazoa; phylum Chordata; class Lepidosauria; order Squamata; family Viperidae; genus Vipera; species Vipera berus. Next base: position 161,334,344 of record NC_138202.1, on the reverse strand, counting down.
CATTTGCTTTTCTACACTAAACCTACTTATTAAAGCTTTTTGGGACATTGGAAATCTGTTTGTGCCAGTTCCCAGGTGAGAAGCCAGCCTGCTCAGGGTTGCCACCCAGCCAGACAATGGTGACGTAGCATGATTTATCTCCAGTAGATTATTAGATTCTGTTTTAATCTCTGCCCTAATCTTTCCCCAGCCAGATAACTGAGACATAAAAAACATTCAACATAATCATAATTCATTCCCCTATAGTTGTAAGTAGTTACACCACATTTCTGCTAAAATAATGAGATCTGTTAATTATATGAGCTGGTGTAATATTTAGTGAGTTGTTGAATGCAGACAATAAAACATTCAGCTGTGATAAGTATGGAGAGGTGGGGAAGGGAAGTTTCTTCAGAAAGGTCTTTCTAGTGGCTTGCCATGAAATGCTTACTAATATCTAGTCTTGGCTATATAAAGCATATTTTTATCAGACTTTCTAAAGCCACATTCGATGTTCCATTAGCAGCATGCAGTAGGCCCCTGTGTCCTCTGCAGTACACTAATTGTTTAAGCATGACAGGTTATTACTTCAGTCAGAGGGATAATGTAGGTTGGAAAAAGTAGGGCACAAACACAATTTTCTGTTTCTCCAAAAGCAATTATAAATAGATGAGAAGCCATAAAAATATTACACGTGGGAACTGATTTTCAGTGCCAATGAAATGGATGTTGTGGAAGTAAAACAAAGAGCAAGACAGGTTCAGAGCTGACAAATTGCAACTGGAGATTGCAATTAGAAATATATTCAGCAGGAAAATGGACCAGCACACTGCAAAATCAGGAGGATTCTCACTAGACTTTGGCCCAATGCATTTCTAACAGCGAAGCTGGTTTTACACCAAAAACTCTGTACATATTTCCTCATCCTTCTTACTATTAAGAAAATGGGGACTGCTGCAGTCAGAAAGCTGCCATTTTTAAAAAATTCTTCTTCATACCAAGTGTTAGCTTGGCTCTGTCCATCCTTCTTGGGTCAGTGGGCACATGTGATATTTTACATGCAAGTTGTGGGTGCTCAAATAAAATACCTGCAATGCGGACATGCCCATTCATAAATGGCTACAGTTGGGGGCAGGATAAACTTCAACATATTCATTTATTGGCAGGCTGATGATATGGCAACTCTCCATTCAGTGTTTAACTGGAATTCAATGTGGTCACTATCGACCAGGAAAACAGCATTTTTAAAGACTGGTATATTTCCACTGGGGCTGACTTTAGAGTGGCTCTGCATTTGCTGAATGCTTGAGCAAAGTTGTGGGGGAGGAATGTGATTAAATTCACATGATCAAGGGATCTTAATTCTAGATAAGATCAGATTGTAGCCAAAGTATATTTACCTTTTTCAGATGGAACAGGGCAGTGAATAGAAGACAATGCCTTAATACTGTTGTTTCTGTAGACTGACACTTTTAATAGCACTAGCAATAGCACTTAGATTAATATATCACCCCATAGCACTTTACAGCACTTTTCAGGGTGGTTTACAACATCATCATATTGCCTGTAACAATCTGGGTCCTCATTTTACTAACCATGGAAGGATGGAAGCCTGAATCAATCTTGAGCCGGTGAGGATCGAATCCAAGCTGTAGGCAGAGTTTGCCTGTAATACTGCATTTTAACCCCTCACCACCAGGGCTCCACATTTTTTCATATATTTTTCATATTTTTAAATATTTTTCTATATATTTTTAAATATTTTTCAGGTATTAAAGGCTGCTTTGTATAAATAAATACAAAAATGGCCTTCTATCTATTAGTTTTATGTTTCCTTTTATTTATCAAACATTAGAAAACCAATAGGCTGGTAAGGTTAATAGAATGAATGAGAGGCAGAGTCATCCCCAGGGGCAGTGAAGAATATCAAAATGGCGGATGCAACTGGGAGATCACACACAAATGAGGAGGCTTCATTTGCCTGACACATCTACCATTTTGATGTCATTGACATCATCTATCTCATGGACGTGCCTCTACTTCCTTCATGGATGATGTCTTTGACACCTCACTTACAGTATACCTTGTAATATTTAAGAATATTTTTCAGCTGAAAATACTGGGGAAAAGGGAAGGAAAAGATTGGAGTTTGAGGTGAGAAACCCACTTCAGAAACTAAATGAGGGTTCTTTATGGCCTACTTGTTTCTGAGGTGTAGTTTAGGCAACCTTCACCAGCCTCGCACCTTTCAGATAAAGAAACCAACTCCCAAAGCTTTTCTGTCAGCATGGCCACTACTTACAATATGGCAATGAAGGTCTAGCAGGAATCTTTAGCTAAATAACTATTAATTCAGAGTAGTGGCTTTCCATGGGAGAGCTGCAATAAAATGTGTGTAATAAACAGAAATGTTTTGGGGGGAAAACAGTGTGAAAAAACAGAATTCCATATAAATGTTCCCTTAAGTCAGAATCTTAGACTCAGGTCCGAATAGACTAATATACTGGCAATGCCAGAGCAAATAGTAATAATGAAGATTAGACAAAGATTGGCAAGCTTGTTACTTGTGGACTTAATTACATTAATTCTAGAACAATTTTGTGCCAAATATTAATATTTTGAATCAAAGTGATTTTTTTGACTCCAATCTGAAGATCATGGGTATAATATAACTGTATATTTTGGAAACTAAAACTTGGTCTAGAATGCCAAAGAGGAATGCCACCTAAAAGAAATCTTTTTATATCCCATAATACGTTTATGGAATTGGGCACAGCCAAGGGAAACTGGGAGTCATTTGGATCAGCTATACAACACTGAAAAGCCTAAAAAGTCACAAGAGCAAGTGAGTTTGACTTTGAACATTGATATGACTTTACATAGTGGAGAACAGATTCCCAGACATAGGAAAAATGAGCCTGGCCCAGGCAAAGATAACAAGTCTGAAGTTCCATTTATGTAAACAGGATACATAGAAATTAATATAGCATTATTTCTATGCCTTAAATTAACTTTATGGAACAATGCAACATTGTCACCCATTTTGCGTGTGTATGGGGTGAGTGAGCGGGATAAAGACTGCCTTGCTTGGTGTGTTTGTCACAAAGATAAGATCTGAATGGGCTATCCGTCCTTAATCACTGTTTTATGTCTTCCATTTCTCTTTCTTTTCCATTCAGAAAGTTATTATTCTAGCATATACTTGACTGCAACTTACAGCTGAGTACAAAGCAAAATTCTCATTTTTTTTCATATGCATTATCAGATATTTCACCAAATCTTCTCTTATTTCTGGGAGCTCTCAGTTTAAATGAAAAAGCCTGGCTGAATTCTTGAGTCTGGGAGTATCTGCTTAGCAATACTGTATTCTTAGGGTTTTATGGTGCTTTATTTGCAATAACACAACAGCAACATTGATGCTGGGGCATCCCTCAGGGAAGCTCAGATGAAATGTTTTGTTTTTCCCTGACTCTCTGTAAGAAATTTTGTTTCATGGGATATATTTTTTTAACTTATTTTGTATTGATTTTTGTAACTAAGAAGCTGTAACTTATATAGACAATATGAGACTTGCTTGAAATTTCAAAGGATGTGTATGAAAGATTTAGGACTGAGCCTTTGATTTATCAATAACAACAAGCCTTTCTCCGCTAGTGGGTATGGGATGTGTGCATGCACCACACAGACATACACAAACCTGATAATGCCTCCAATAATCTCTGCATGGCCTCTCTGGGCCTTGTGGACTTGTTTCAGAGGTGTTTCAGAGTCAATTGGAAGAGTCTTAGAGAGCTCTAATGCCTTTTAAATCCAATTCCTGAACATCTGCTTCTGCCTTGTCAGGAAGGGCTAATCAGCAGCAGCATCAGGAATGAGGCCTTTCTGGAAAATTACAGCTATTTGGGAGTCTGATGCAATTATTCCCAAATTGTTTAGGATCTTGCATACTAATAGCAGTGTGAATTGACTCTGTAACTATCAACCTGGTGGGTGTTTTTTTTAGGATGGGTATTTGTGCAGTAGGACACCCCTTTATTCTGTAAATTCCAGAGTATGTACAAGCTGACCGCATATAGAGCCAAGCTCAAGGCAGCCAATGCATTACTCACTGTGGCTAAGGTATCCCTGTGTAGAATTAGATGCAGCTTTGGGACCAACTTTAAGTGGTGATAGATGTTCCTCACCATCTGGGCTTCCAGAGCTCAAGTATTGGATCAGCTATTTCAAGAGAAGTGCAACCAGTGGTATGTTGGAGCCAGTCCATAAAGCAACACAATACATTTCCAGTAATTAAAATTAAGCCCTTCAGTGGCCCTCAGCCATGGCAATTGTGATGACCTGTACTTTTCCAATTTGTATAATTTCATATCAGTTCTGAAAGTTTTGAACATACTTGGTTTCTCTTCTGCCTGTAAACAATTACTGTTGGCAACATATTCCCTAATCTTCGGTTCTTTTGCCCTTGGTTCTTTCATATTTTTTTCTTCCCCACAACATGTAATCTTAGAAACAATGCCTCCTAATGGCTGAAAGGTATGGCAACTAACATTTATTATTAGCAGATCACTACACAGAAATGACTCCAACTTGCTTTGATTTAGTGACAGGGCTCGCAGTTAAAAGCTTTCAGCAGGGCCACGCACATACCAACAATGACTGGTGATTTGGATAATTAGTAGAAATGGCTGAACCTTGTCTCTTTACAAGGAAGTTAGAAGTGACATGCAATTAAAAATGCACAGGAAAGGTAATTTCATGAACATAAAATTAAGGAAGTGGATCAGGCTGAGGACAATCAACTAATAACTATTTAGAAAAGGAAAAGGGGTGTGTGGTGACATTTATTTTACTGGAATAGTGAAGTTCACAAGCCACTTAAAGTTCTTGACTTCTATTCATTGTTATTTCCTTCATGTAGGAGATGACCAGGCTGAGCCCAATGGAGGAGTCAAACACATCATCAGTATGAGTCCCTTTGTGCCCACAAGAGATCTAAGTCCAGCAAACCTTGAATTCCTTCTACTTTAATCTTTTGCTAATTTCCCTTGGCCATTAATAGTTCAGATTCTTGTAGAGAGCTTAAGCTTGCAATAAATCTTTATACCCATTTGAAATGTCTGGATCTCCTGATTTTCCTGGCGCTTGACATTTCACTGGAACTTGTCTTTCCACACACTTGAGCTGATTCAAACATTTTTTTTGCAAAGGTAGGTTCTTTCTGTAGAGTATACATCAACCTACAAATCTGTACCAATGGGCATCATGGTGATGGGTTGTATGAAGAGCCATGGTGTGGCTACAGGTCCTCAGAAGATAGCCTACTTGAGAGCCAAGTGATGCATGTGTTTGGATGCAGCTTTCCATGGACAAAAGCAGCCTTTCCCTACTGATAGTTCTAGAAATCGAGGGCCTGTGAGTTTGAGGTTATTGTCTTCTTAAGTCTGCCTTAGTTTTATAAGTCAGAGGAAATGCATCTGAAGAGAGATCATAAAGGTAAAGACTTCTGCAAGTTAAGCACGAGTCCTGGTGACTTAATGGGAAAATGTCTTGGCCACAATATGCAAGCAGTTTGCCATATGTAGTCTTCTCCTGGGAGACTTTCTTGACTTCCAAATTCTGGTTACAGCTGTAGTATTTCCTGGAGACCTTCTATATAGGCACTGCCCAGAACAAGCTGAACCAGAGGCAAAGGTAGCCATGTGCTGCCTTCTCAATATGCCTTTTCCCAGAAAACGCAGCAAGCCATTGCTAGAGCAGATAATTTCCCTACAGAATAATGTATGAGGTTCATCCTACAGCATCTTCAGGTAGCGTGAATACCCACTTGCCAAAGGACCCAATACTGCATAGCATTTCATTCTCAGACTTTTGGTGAATCTTTCTTTAGTAATAAGAGTGTGAGAGATTCCCCCCTTTTGTCTCAGGTTCAGGAGAGCTGCCATACCTGGCTCAATAGTAATAATTGTGAGAGTCTTGGAGTTCTACTGGACAATCACTTCAATATGAGCCAGCAGTGTGCTGCAGCTGCCAAAAAAGCCAACACAGTGCTAGGCTGCATTAACGGAGGGATAGAATCAAGATCACATGAAGTGTTAATACCACTTTATAATACCTTGGTAAGACCACACTTGGAACACTGCATCCAGTTTTGGTCACCACAATGTAAAAAAAAGATGTTGAGACTCTAGAAAGAGTGCAGAGAAGAGCAAAAAAGATGATATGGGGACAGGAGGCTAAATCATATAAAGAAAGGTTGCTGGAATTGGATATGTCTAGTTTAATGAAGAGGGACACAGTGGCTCAGTGGGTTAGGACGCTGAGCTTGTTGATCAGATGGTCGGCAGTTTGGCGGGTCAAATCCCGAGTGCCATGTAACAGAGTGAGCGCCTATTACTCGTCCCAGCTTCTGCCAACCTAGCAGTTTGAAAGCACGTAAAAAATGCAAGTAGAAAAATAGAGACCACTACGGTGGGAAGGTAACAGCGTTCCGTGTGCCTTTGGCATCTAGTCATGCTGGCCACATGACCACGGAGACGTCCTTGGACAAGTGCTGGCTCTTCGGCTTTGAAACAGAGATGAGCACCGGCCCCTAGAGTCGGAAACGACTAGCACACATGTGCGGGGTAACCTTTACCTTTACCTTAGATTAATGAAGAGAAGGATGAGGGGGGACATGATAGCAGTGTTCCAATCTCTCAGGGGCTGCCACAAAGAAGAGGGAGTCAGGCTATTCTACAAAGCACCTGAAAGCAGGACAAGAAGCAATGGATGGAAACTAATCAAGGAGAGTAGCAACCTGGAATTAAGGAGAAAATTCTTGACAGTTAGAATAATTAATTAGTGGAACAACTTGCCTCCAGAAGTTGTGAATGCTGTAACACTGGAAGTTTGTAAGGACTTTCTATACCAAGGGTAGGCAACCTTGGCTCTTTTATGACTCGTGGACTTCAACTCCCAGAATTCCTGAGCCAGCATGGCTGAGCTTGGAAACCTCTCTCTTTTCCCTCAGCATGGCTGGCTCAGGAATTCTGGGAGTTGAAGTCCACGAGTCATAAAAGAGCCAAGGTTGCCTACCCCTGTCCTATACCTTCCAACTCTGTTATTCTGTTAATTTTCTGTTAATTGGATTAATCATCACAGTGTTAGATGGGCCAGCCAATTCACTCCATGTAGTTTCTTCCAAGTTTTCGAAGCCAATGGATGTGAATGTCATTGTTATTTGTTGCAGAAGCTGAATTTGCATATTGACTTTTATGTAAGAACTAAGTGACTGGACAGAACTGTGATTGGTTCTAATAAATGTTTTCACTATTGACTTGCCAGACTGAAGATAAGCTTTTGCTACAAACCATGTTTGCTGTAGACCTTGTCGTGGAGGAAAGAATATGGTTATATGAGCTGCCTTGGAAGATTCTTGGAAATGAAGTTGACATTTTAATCTTTATATTCATCTCTCACTTAGATAGGCTTGTTGTTGCTTATGCTTGTTCTACTGTTGTGAGGTTCATGGTCGAGAACTTTTTGGAACTCATCACATAATTCCCAAGGACACAATTACAAAGCTCTTGCAGTGTATTAACATTCTTTCATGTTCCCGTTGACCAGATGCCTTTAACAATCGATAAGTATTAGTAATGCTTCAGAAGCAGATGGTATCTTTTCAAGGCGGTCTCATCATCTCTGCCTGCAGCACTGACTGCTTGACTAACTCTCTCTTGAATTTATTTCTAGAATGCGGTCTTGCTTAAAGGAAAAGGATTTCAGCATGGCAAGGACTTCAATAGTCTGGCAGACCATGGAAAAACATCATCGGCAATAAGAAATCATGTTTTGTCCTATAGTGAAATGTATTTCCTAAGCTATTTCAAATGCCCTTCAAGGAATAGGTTGCTCTGATTCTCTTGGAAAAATCAAAAACTATTCACAGTGTTGTGAGCAGGAGTAAACAAACAACCATATGATTTAATTGGCTTTTTTGGAAAAGGCAACTCCAACTCAGACAGGATCAAACACTGCCTACTTCACCTCTAGGCCAAATCTAATTCAAGATTTGTACTTCCCATTAACTAGAACGGGAAAACACTAATGGGTGTAACATTGATCTGTTTGTTTGTTTTTTCAACAGAAGGGGATAAAAATTTGCAGGAGCATCACACATGTTAGAGTAGTTCAAGTTTTCTCAAATACAGAGAAAAGAGTGCAGAGATTTGGAGCTAGCCCCTTTAAATTCTCATGCTGATGATAGAAACGCCTGTATCTTTGTCTTTGGGGACAGAATTAGACTACATTTACAAACGAAGATCAGAAAAATAAATCTTACCAGATTTCAAAATAGGGAGGTAGATGGAAGTATACATGTGGTCTGCTAAAACAATTAATTTTCCCTATTTTGTATGGGCTACTCTGCTGAAACCAACAAGCACTCTTAACATGACTCTTTTGTGCAGTGTCAGTTAATTTTTTGTTGTTTGCTTTTGGGTAGAATTAATTTCTATCTCCTAGTAAGACTATGGCTTTAACAAGGCATTTTGATTGGATTTTATTTCATTGATTGTTCTTAAAATGTTTTCTTTTTTTTCTTTTTTGGGTTATTGTGAAATGAACCAGGAGGCATTCACTTTCTTGATAAATAATACTGTCAAGCAGACAGCTATTTTCACTTCTCTTTCCCACCTTCCACTCTCCATTATGGAATTTAATTTACTGAAATCTGTCTGTCTGTCTGTCTGTCTATTTATCCATCTATCTCGTCTACTTTCTATACTATCAGAAGTTAACTCATTCACAAAACTTTGCAGGAGAATTTTGGTATTTGTGGGGACTGTTTTATTCTGCTGAGCCATATAATTAGTCAATTGGGCTTTGAAATAAGTTTCAGGCCAATCCAACACACAGTCCACATAGTTCTTCATGCTGCATATTTATAATATCACCTCCTGACTCTTTGCGGTCCATGACAAATATGTATCAGAGTTCTCAAAGCAATTCAATTTCCCACTGGGAACTTTTGAAGCTTTGGTATCGTTTAAGGTTTTCCAGTGCTTTCAACTCATGAGTAAAAAGGAAAAGTTGTTTTCAGATTCTAATCCATGACCTCTAATCTATACTTCAATTTTAAAGATCAAAGCCAGAGAAGAAAGGAACAGATTAGTTTCATCATGTACTTCATGTCACTGAAGCTTTTAGTTAAGAGAGGCAAAAATACATTTCTGGCTCCTAAACTGCAATCTAGAAAATAAAGTAGCTTCTGTGAAAAATAGGTATTAGTTACAGAGCTGATTTATAATCATTGTAATCACTGCAGTTTATTAAACAATATTTGCTACAGTCTGTTAATATAAATGAAATTGTATGAGTTTTTACAACTGTTGTTCTATATATACGTCTTGGATATATGTAGAGACCACATTTCACATACTTTTTAATATAGATAATGCTGAGCATCATAAAGGGTGTTTTCCATTTTCTTCTATCTTTTCTGCTTGCCCATGTTTTTCTTTTGAAGGGCATATCAAACTATGAAAACACTTGGGTGATTCTGGTGGTGACTGTAAATGCAGTCTCCAAGCTGTTTTTCTGAAGGTTATCAATTGACTTGGAGAAACCGGTTAAATCAGAATAACTCATTGGTGTAAAACTGAGCGTCCCAGCGGAGTGACCCTGAAGTCTAGTGTGCTTGGCCTCAATTCCCTTGGTGCCCATAGCTTCCCTGTTCCAACAGGGCATTCTTGGGGAACAAAGGGGCAAATTATGGTATGTGCATCATGACGTCATTGTGCAAATGATACTACTTTGCATCAGTTGGTACAGTGTTACATAATTGTGCCATTTGCACAGTAACATCCTGATGCATGTACTATCCCTACTGAAATTCAGCAGCAAATCATATTTTTGTGTGACGTGATTGCATATCTTGTCAGGGGTGTGGTGGCTCTGTGGTTAGAGTGTAGGCTTGACACTTGGCAAGCCCGAGTTTGAAATCTGGGTACGGCATGACTGTGTGAACTCCTGCCACTTGCTCCAGCTCCTACCCACCTAGGTTCAAAAGCATGTAAAAAATGTGAGTAAATAAATAGGTACTACTTCAGTGGGAACCTGTGCAGGGAGAAAAGAGGGGAGCCCCCATTAGACCAGGGCTTTTCAACCAGTGGTACGGGTACCACCTGTGGTACATTGGCACCTGGCAGGTGGTACACGACCATGCTAGAAAAGTAGTAGCAGGGGAGGGGAATGAGCTGGACCGATGGCAGCACCATAAAAGCCTGAGTGAGAGACAGCTGGAGCTGCAGGGCTGTCAGGGCTCAGCGGAAGCACCAGGCTCAGCACCAACCTGGTGCTTCTGCTGAGCCCAGAAGAAGCGCCGATCAGCTGGAATGTTGCAGCAACTCCAGGGTCTTGTGATTTACATTCAGATGCTTGGCAACTGATTCATATTTATGACAGTCACAGTGTCCCAGGGTCATGTGAAGTGACCAAAACCTGCTACAACCACCCAGCAGAGGGGGGGGGAATAAAAACCAAACACACCCCACCCCACCCCTGCTGCCAATCCTCAACAGAAATGCTCACAACAATGAAAATCTGGGACAGGAGGAAGAGCGCCGCCGGGCAGGCAGGCAGGTGTCTTGCTCGGCTGTGGCTTGGGGGGCACTGTTTTCAGTGCCATTGTAATTTCGAACAGTCACTAAGTGAACTGTTGTAAGTCGTGGACTATCTGTATGTCATCACTTCTTTCCTTTTCTTTTTTGGTCATCAAGTTTTTGACACCTTGCTAGGCGACTGGTGGTACTGGGATGTGGCCATATCCTAAAAGTGGTACAATGGGTGAAAAGGTTGAAAAGCCCTGCATTAGACATCCTTTGAGCACTTTGATGTCACTGGCTAAATACCTCTTGATCCAGAAGCATCCAGATCTCTTGGTGGCTTCTTCCTGTCCTGACAGCTGCCCAATATCTACTGTCTTTGAACAAGCTGGCCTGGCCTGATGGGACGGGGTGGGATTTTTATAAACGGATTTTAATTTTTAATCTGTATTAATTTATTATGGGCACTGTTTAATTACTTTTTAATAATTTTTAATTTTTGTATCTTGTTTTTTATGTATTGCCCTGTTCACCGCCCTGAGTCCTTCGGGAGAAGGGCGGTATACAAATTAAATTAATAAATAATAAATAAATAAATAAATAAATAAATAAATAAATAAATAAATAAATAAATAAATAAATAAATACAGTAGACTCCTGGCTTTCTGTACATCACCATATGATAAATAAATAATTGTAAATAGGTGTTCAGCCTCTGAAGGCTTAAGAGCCTTGGTGGAGCAGTGGGCTAATGCCTCCTTAAGTAACACCAGCTGCCTGCAATTAGTGCAGGTGCGCGTCCCACCAGGCTCAAGGTTGACTCAGCCTTCCATCCTTCCGAGGTAGGTAAAATGAGGACCCAGATTGTTGGGGGCAATTAAGCTGACTTTGTAATAATGCCGCTTGGGTGTGTGTGTGAAAGCCCTAATAAGCAGGCATATACATAGAATGAAGGCTACTGCTAAGCTTGTAAGCCGCCCTGAGTCTTCGGAGAAGGGCGGGATATAAATGGAATTTAAAAAAAAAATCTCTATTTTTGCATTAAACTCTTCTAACCCTTCCCAAATCTCAAAGATTGGAATTAATTATTTCAGCTCTTTCTCACAACCCTTCTGAAGACATCACTTCGTGCCTCTGTGATTTTTAAAGTCTTGGGCCTGAAAAATCAAAGTATGACCCTTATCCCCAATAAAAGTTGCTTGACCAGGCCAAATGCACACTAAACTGCTCCTGTTACTTTGCATAGTTTTCAGCAGAATTGGTGAGCAAATCTATAAACCCTGCTAGTTTATGCAGATCACTTATAACTCCTTTAACTTTGGGATTAGGTATCGTGATGGTATATTGGAGCCAAGGATACTCCATCCACGGACCTATTCCTGATTTCCTCCAGCCAGAATATTTAAAAATTGGAAGCTGGCAAACCTAAACACAGGTGAAAATATAACAAAATCAAGTGCCTGTCCCTAAGTGGAATATTAGCCACATTTTACTTTGATTCCATGTATGGCAACAACTTGAGAACGTATCTAGAGCTCTATTAAGATGGTAGAATGGAGCTTGGCTGTTTGAGTCATCTAAATAGGTAGAAAGTTAGAAATAAAATAACACCACACCTAGAGGGTACTCACTGCTTTTTTCCTTGTGATTTTGCCATCATCTGATGTACAGGCCATTCCTGAGACAGTCTGAAGTTGCCCTTAACTACAGTATACAAGGCTTGTCTCCTTTATCCCAACACAGGTTTTATGATGGACACGTGATGTGCTGCAGCTGCCACTCTGTCAGTAGCACACACAAGTAACCATAATGGGGTGAGATTGGTGCCTCACCAATTAACTATTTTAGGCTGTTGCAGACATGCCTCCTTTCCTCCTTCCCTCCTTCCCTGTGCTGTACCTTCCAAGCCCATACTTTGGGTAACTGGAGTTCAAATTAGTCCTTTCAAATCAGTATCAGCCCTTCACGATAGACCAGACTAGGATGCCAGAGTTATGAATGCTAATATTACTTTATTATAAGGGTACAGTAATAGAAACTTGCAAGTTTGAATGTGTTTACCTCCCCCCCCCTTTCCTTTATCTTCATGAAGAAAAAGGGAGGGTCATTTTGAGATGCTTTCTCAAAATACATTTCTGCGTGAGTCCCTGCTTTCTGAGCTTGTTTGTTTTCTTGCAGATGTTTCATTAGCCAAAACCATCAGCCATCTAGTTTGGGTAATGAAAGGTCTGCAAGAAAAGAAGCAAGCTCAGAGAGCACCAGGGATCTTTCATTTCAACCCTGAGCAACAAATATTCTCTTTTATTGATACATTTCTGCCCTGGACTCAGATTTCATTTATCTGATTATTTGTCTTGGTTGTGCCTCTTTCTCCTGTTCCTCAAGGTTATTCTCACAGCCTATTACAGTCGTGCTCTTCCCCTGCCTTGCCAGGGGTCCAAACCAATTCTTAATTCTAAAATCAGACTCTTCAAAATCAGTGCCAAGCCCATTTCTAAAAAGAATTTGATTCAGAGCTAATGTCAGCTAGTGTACAGCTGTCTTTGAATGCACCTGAGTAACACATTTGGGCAAAACCAGAGCGGGTTTTGACAGGGCCTGCCATCTATCCAAACCTTCCTCCTCTTCCATCCCCATCCTTTTCCCATGCTATGAAATGATCATTCCATGTTTCCATGCTAGCTGGTGATGTTTGATCAAAGGGGAGAGAAACAAAGGACAATTTGTGTCCTTAGATATCTGTGAGAAATAAGAACTGAACCATTTGTTGGCATTATGCCCATAGCAGGATAGAGTCAGGGCAGCAAATGTTATGTCGGTATAATTTTCCGTTGGCTCAGAAACTGGCGATCGCAATGTAACTGGCTTGTGAGGCACAGCCCTTAATATCATCTTCGCTAGAATTGACATTTTTCACTGTGCTTTCTAATTAGTTTCAAATCATCTGGCTGTGACCTCAGCATGTCTTCCCCCCCCCCCCCCGTTTCTTTTCCTAGCTGCTTTTCAGGAAAGGATGACTTCTATATTTTATAATGCCATGTGAGTTTGGGTTCTCAGCAAGGTGGCAAACAAAGGGAAGAAAATTCTTTGTGGGGTTACCCTTTTCCTTAAGAGGGCCTGAGATCAAACAGTCTCTTAAGCTTCCCTGGCTTCCAGCGAAGTGAGGCATTGAGAAAGCCCCTCTATGCATCACTGTTTGTTTAACTTGGTCTTTTCCCTTTGATCTCATGTTAACATACCTCAATGGCAGGTAATGATTGATAATGTTGTATTGTAAAGTTCAGGTAATAAATACTGCTTTGCTCATAATAATGCCGAATAATGTACTTTTTATGACCCAGTTTGATGGAAAATTTTCTTGTCAGCTCTGCCTAATTGTCCAAACAAAACCACCCATTACATGTCTAACTTAGACATATTAATTAGGGTCATGACTGAACTGCACAGAGGAATATGGTGACACTTCTGCTATCTTTAAACATAATCTTGGGACAGGAGTCCTAATGCTAAGTTAAGGTTTAATGGGCAAACATTGTTTACATTATTATACAGTATGTAAGTGTGTGTGTGTGTGTGTGTGTATGTGCATGTGTGTGTGTGTATGTGTGTGTGTGTGTGTGTGTGTGTGTGTGTGTGTGTACTCATGCAGTAGAATTTATCCTATATGACAGAAAAAGGAGGTCAGGATAGTCTCATCTACAAGATCTCCCAAACCCTAAAGAATGTACTTTAAGAATCTGATATACAATTTGGGGGTGGAAATCCACTAGCATTTGTTTATGTGGTGGGAGTCACTTTCCCGTGCATAGCTTCTGCTGAACTATGGAAGCTGTGGATTTATCAGGACTATTCATATTGTGCCTTTATTCAATGAGAGAAAAAGAGATGAGTCCCAGGTTGGGTTTCTTGCTTTTCCACTGCACTGATCAACATATAGGGACGTTTTCTGATAGCACTTGCAAGAATGCTACAAATCAATCCCAAATCATCCAACCTTTTAAGAAAATGGATGCATTCAAAGGTGTAGCTCAGGCATCACGTTATCAATGATATCCTGAGCTATGGGTAGAACTTTGGACCTCTGATTCGTGCCTTGACCTAATGACTTGCTTTATGGACTTTTTCAAGCTTTTGAAGCTCTTGCTTTCTCGAAGGCCTTTGTCTTGGCTTCTGCTTGGCTTTGGGAATTGAGATTGTTCCTCTTGGTGGAACCAGGTGGGGGGTGGGCATTTGTTATTCAAGAGCTGCTGGGGACTGCATACTTGGGTTTGGGCAGCTCAATAAGGAGCTTTTAACCTACTGCTATGTCTTCATGTGTGAACGGAGCAGCAGCACAGTCTCCTGTTTTTTTTAATCTTGATTATCTAACCACTAGACCCAACTGGTTATCTAGCAAACTTTTTAAAGAACATTCTTAAGGGAATACAGAGATAGGCTAATCTTATATTGTTAATGTTATGCTTGTTCCAGGATATTCCAGTAGCTAGGAATTCTACTGGAGGTCCACCCTTCCAGCTTCTTCCAGACTGAAGCTCTCCCGGTACTTAAATCAGCACAGCTATCTTGGCTGAAGGCAATGAGATTTGAATCCATCAAAACAGTCAAGGAAGCCTAGTTTTTAAAAATGAATGTGTTCTTCACGGCTTATTCGGGCAGAGCTGTGGGAGGAGGAGGGGGGGAACCAGTGATTTGAATTTCAGAATGGGGTCCTAAGTCTCATCCCAAAGGAACAGAAAAACTGTCTTGTCAGATCATCCAGCGGTTTATTCGTCTGATCTACCATTCTCTCTGAGGGCAGCCAGCATTTTAGCTCCCTTATGGAATAACAGCATGATCTCTTCCTGATTTCTTAGCACTTCCATCATCTGGAATTGGAAACCTTGCTGGCATTTACTCCTTTGTTATTCAACCCTGATGAGCAGGATGGAAATTTGATTTTCCTTTTCTCAGCCTTTTATCTTTACCTATGGATATTATGATGGCAGCTATGAGCACAGACAGGGTTTTTTTAAAAAGGAAAATTATAAGAAGGTTTATCTCTAGCTCTTAGTGAAAGGGATGGAAGCAAACCTCCAAGTCCCCTTGTTTGAGGATGGGTAATCTCCATCATGCTGCTCTGAGTCATCTTGTAGGGGAGATGAGCAGCATAGAAACTTAATAAATTATATATATATATATATATATATATATATATATATATATATATATATATATATAGATATAGATAGATAGATAGATAGATAGATAGATAGATAGATAGATAGATAGTGTCCTTTTCTGAGTTTTTCCCCCAAACTCATTACCACTAAGAATATGCTGAAAATTTTGTAAAACCATATAATATGATTTTAACTTGGGTTTTATGAGGGATACCTAATGCATTCCTTTCAAGAAAGTTTTCAGAGTGCCATAAATAGTTGAGAAGTAGCTTTCAAACTTAGGTTAGGGTTTGACAGGGGAGGCAACCATCCCAACTTCAGTCTTACTAATTTAAACTGATTTTACATTATTTATTATCATTGTTTATTATTATATTCTATTACCTACAGTCAATGAAAACTGAGCAATACATAAATTGTACAAATAACTAACTTTTCAGTTCACAGGAGAGTAATATATTTGTAACAAAAACAGTACAAAAATAGTACTGATTTTCAAGTTAGAAATATATAAACATAGAAAACTGATGGCAGAAAAATACATAGTAGTCTATTGAATCTGCCCTTTGAGGGGTTTTTATGTTTTCTTTTTAATTTATGTATTTATTATTTGTGATTATTTTTATTTTTGTAAGTTTTGTCAAATGATGGACACGTGTTTATCCCAAGCATGTTTAAACTGAGTTACTGATGATTAACCCACCACCTCTGCTGGAAGTTGGTTCCAAGCTTCCACTAGTCTTCCTGTGAAGTTCTTCAGAACTGTTATCAAGTAGGGTGTTATAGAAAACATGGCATGGAAAAGAAGCAAAAAAGTCTATAAAATGGAGGGAAATGTTTCATTCATGAGATCTGCATTTCAAAGTGAGGCTCATGATGATAATTGTAGGCTGAATGCATTGGCCGATGACCAATGTTCTTAGTTTTACCTAATATACAGGGACCAAAAAAAAAAGAAAGAAAAAGGGCCAATATTCTTCTCTCAGGCCTAAAAAAAACCAACAGAATAGAAATAGCTTCAGAGACTACGAGTTCCAAATAAGAATAATCTAGAATTCTAGGTAAGTTTGAAATAAGATATATCTTCTACATCTTTCCCTACTACCTTTCAAATAGAGACTTAGAACTCTTATTTTACTCTTCCCTTCCCACAAAATATGGAGAAAAAATCTTATTGTCATAAAACAATGATTTGCTGCTGATTTGTACCAGTGTGATAGAATGGTGCTCATAAGGCTGCGCAATTGGCCAATGAAGTATTCTGTCTTATGCGAGGAATATTGAATTTGCAATGAGCCATTTCTTAGGAGCACCTTATTGCAGACATAAACCTTAAAAAGAAAGCTTTCATGTTTGATAATGGTGGACATCTTCAGCATATACAAAAGCACCTTGATTTATAGATTTGTTTGCAAGAGTGCACAGAATATGGTTGATTAGATATCAGAATAGATCAACACCTGATGACTTTGTGTCTGCCTCTCTCTTTGTCTATGTACAAACACAGAGAGAGAGAGAGAGAGAGAAAGAGAGAGAGAGAGAAATAGGGTGTGCATACACAAACATCGGATATAGTTCCTCGGTTCCTGGGCTCAGCCCCATATCTCCCACAATCCTACTATGTCCTAGCTGTAATTCAAAAGGAAAACTTTGTTTTATTTTCCACGTACCTATAACTAGACACAATACAAAATGACACAGTAGTGAAAACTCAAAAATTAATTCAATAATTCACATTGAAAATACTAACGAAAATCCAGAGCCTTGGCAACCTGAACAGTCCATAACCTTAAAAACACTCATTAAAATCTATCTTGAAATAATACTGCATTTCTGTATAAAATTGGTACTTAAATAAGCTGTTCAAAGCTCCATAAAAAATAAATGTTTTAATGCCTTCTTAAATTTTCATAGATCAAGCTCCAGAAGACTGGCCTTACTTGGAAAGAGCTTTCAGAAGTAACAGAGCTTTTTTAGTATGATCCAGGGCTTTTTTCTTCATAGAACGCTCAGAACGGAGTTCCGGCACCTTTTTTGGATGGAACCTTGTAGGGTAGGCAAGGCAGGTTGTATGACATGTGTGAGTTCTGGCACCTTTTTCTTTTACAAAAAAAGCACTGGTATGATCAATACCGGTTGCTACTGGTTAGATGATCAGGTCAAGTTCTGTGAGCTAATTTAAAGCTTAATGAGTTAACTAGATTGATAAGTCAATGCCTGAAACTCTTGAAATGGAACTTTCCAACCTTCGTTGAAAATAAATAATATACATTTCTTAGTTGACTCTTGGGAATTTTTACACCAAACCTCTCTGTGGCCGTCACTCTTCTCCAGGAGCTTTATCACTGTTGGTTAAATAAGGATAAATGTGACAATGGAGAAAGGATTTTAGATCGAAGGACTGTAAGACTTTTTCTCCAAATTAAATATCCTGGAATGTACGCTATTATTGAGATTCCAGTCTTTATTGTGAAAAGCCTTCTTGAGATGCCTTTTGGGTTGCTAATTGTGCTATGTTACTAATTTTTACAGGTCTTTTTTTATTACTAAGTAGTATGTCCTGATTCTGTCACCTGTTTTGATGCAGGCCACAGTATAATGTAAACACAAATAATTTCCAGGAACTCTTTCAAATGTATTCTCTCTAATACAAAAAGGGCATTGCTGAATGAAGAGCAATTTGTATTCCCCACACAGATCACCTCTGCAATAGCCCTTTCCCATTCCCAAGGGGCTGCTTACAAGGGTCCTTTTCACTTTGGAAGTGTCAACAAAGCATGAGCTCTTCACCCCAGTTGGGTGCCTGCCCTCTCCCACCTAAGTCTGTGATGTTCAGAAGAGCTAAATTTCTTTGCCCTGAAAGAGTTTGTTCTTCTGATCTATTCAGAAGAGCATTTTGTCCATTTGCATTTTGGAATCGCTGACCTGCTTTCTGCGTGTTGTTGGAAATGTGTCATTGCATCCCGTGACCACTGTTCTTTAGCTGATGTTGGACCTTCTCCAACAAATATGGATTATGTTAAAAGTTGGCTGTGAGTTGACGAGGATATGTTAATAACTCCCCAATGGGCATCTTTCTGCTCTCCAGCAGGGAGAGGCAAGCAGTCAGTATACGGCAGGAGTTAGTGTTTGGCAGGTCCATCATTCCGTCATTAAAGGCCACATTATTACCTCCAACTCTGCTCGCATGACAATTGCTTGCCTAAACGCACTTCTCCCTCTAATGATGAACACAAAAGAGTTTGCTGCTGCCTGCTTTCCTTGGGATGAACATGTATGATTGCAGTGCTCTTTTCAAATGATAAGATCTGTTTTTTTAAAAAAAATAAAAAATAAAATCCTGAAAGGACAAATCTGCTGCACAAACATTGCTCAAATGATCAGAGCAAATGAAGAAGCAAAAACCGTTCCAAGGAGATCGGACACGTTACTGTAAAATTAATGAATATGCTCCCTGGGGTGTGTGTGTTCAATTTTGTTTTAGCTGTCATTGTTTTATGGATTATATGGAATTTGAACTGATGTGAGCCACCAGGCAAGGGAGGCAGTCTACAAAGACACTAAAGGCAAGCCATTTATTTTTATTATTAATTTAAATGGTGATTTCATATCCCACCTTACTTTCAGGAACTCTACACGGTATATGTAGCGTTCGCTTCTCCCATTTTAATCCACAGCAAAGTTTTGAAGTAATTTAGTCTGACCCAGAGACATAAGTTTCCATAGTTGAAGGTCCTGGGCTTCCTCAGTCCTTACCACTATAGTACAACACTCTTAATTCTCACAAAAGTGGCATGTTTGCCACTGACACCCTTCAGGCTGATTTTTGATTTCCTAGCCTAGCCTAGAGCCTTGGAGCTTCCTGTTGCCTTGCATCCTTGTGCAACTTTGGCTTTACTTCATTTCTGCATAAAAATAACATTTGGGTATGGAAAAATGTAAAGGTAAATTGTAAAGACAAAACACAAATGTGATGTCTTCTTCCACTATTGATCTCTCTAAGCCTGAAGAACCCCAATTAAAAATGCAGAATGTATTTCCATTTTGCTCCTGAATCGACTCACTCAAAGTTCAAAGTCATGCTGGGCAGAAAAAAAAAAAGATCGACGGGAAAAGTGAGGGAGGATCAGTCTTTACTATCTGTCTTGAGAGAAAGCCCACAAATTTAGCTCAGTTTGATCGCTGGTCTCAATTTCATTACATTTGAAAAGAAGGGCAGTGGGTTAGAGGACCCATAACTATCACACATCTTCTTATCAGTAGGATGAATCAGCTAAAGAGGCTGTTGAGGAGAAAGAAGGGCAACCCAGTTAGATTTCACCATCTGTGGGAAATTTCTCTTCCATATTGGAGTATGAAATCTGACAAACCACATACCATGCGCAGAAGATTTTGTCTCAGATTATAAATAAAAGAAAAACCAGTGGGATTCATCACATGAGCAGACTTCTTCTTGTAAGGGGAGTTTCCCCTTCCACTCCTCCTTTCGATGAAGCTTTAAATGATAATCAATCTGTGGATTCTGTAATTATTTGCTGAGACCCTAAAGTCCCCTCTAAATTATCCACTGAATTTTGATTTCTTATGATTTTGAGGAAGAAAGACATGAAAACTGTTTGAAGAAACCTGCAAGACAAAATAATGATGCCTCCAAGTTTGTCCTTGCTTCCTAAAATTGAACGCAATTGGATGCACCTCTTTTGTGTTCATAATGTCACCCCACATAACTTATCATTTATACCCCTTGTCCCTGCATGGACGTGGTGAACATCTCGTAGTTTGGTAACTTTTTAATAGAAGCCACAGATCTAGAGTTAGTGGGAAACAAAATAAAGGAAAAGAGCAATAAAGAGATGAGGAGGTATACTTAAATAAAGAGAAAAATAATATTGAGGATGCTGCTCTTTTGAGAATCAGCAAATTTCCTAGGTGGATCCCCTTCAGATTTTTCCATTTATTTTTATTTTTTTTATTTTAATTCCATTTATATCCCGCCCTTCTCCGAAGACTCAGGGCGGCTTACAAGCTTAGCAGTAGCCTTCATTCTATGTATATGCCTGCTTATTAGGGCTTTCACACACACCCCCAAGCGGCATTATTACAAAGTCAGCTTAATTGCCCCCAACAATCTGGGTCCTCATTTTACCTACCTCAGAAGGATGGAAGGCTGAGTCAACCTTGAGCCTGGTGGGATGCGAACCTGCACTAATTGCAGGCAGCTGGTGTTACTTAAGGAGGCATCAGCCCACTGCTCCACCAAGGCTCTTTTGTTTATGATCTCTCTGGGTCTCTATCTCCCTTCCTGCTCGACTTATAGTACATACTTCATGTTCCTCCTTTCTTAAATTTAACTTGATTCCTGGTGACTTCTTGGAAGTATGGAGCTACTTATAGCAAATCCTTGATCTCCAGATTTTGGGAGCAGAATATTTACAAAATTATTGGGGAACTGGACATAAATTCCCTGACGTGCGAGTTGAGGGAGGAAGACATAAGCTTCTTGTATTCCAAATAGTTTTCTTTTTGGAGAATCTCCTGACAAATTCACAAATTGAGGGTATATAATGTACTGTGTTCACACCTGCAGGCCACAGGCTTAGATCTTTGTTAAAATATTTATATTGCAATTCTCAGTGGGATCACAGAATGAAACTGAGTCAAAGAGCAAAGTTGCCAAGAGGAATCTGAAACTTTTGCAGCAATGTTCTCATTCAGTGAGGAAAAAATGGTCCACGATTTTCTGAGCTCTTAAAAATATCTTTCTGGTGTTTTAATACTGTGCCTCTTAATGCTGTATAAAACCTTTGTTTCCTACAGGTTTATTGTGCTGGTATATTAGATTTCCTGCTGTCTGAGCAGGAAGATTATGGAAGCTTACATCTAAGTATACTTCAGGGAGACATTTTGCTTTTCTCTATAAATAGTCTTCTAAAACACAATAGGATAACTCTGAATGTTTATACGGCCTTATACATCTCTTTCACTTTACTGTGCTGAGTGTGTAGGGGACAGAATGGCAAAGCTGGAGGAAACATTTTGAGACTTCTTGTTATTAAAAGGCAGCTGGAGTCTAGTTAGTTATTTATCTTTTTAACATTAGGAAGTTTATGGCATCTCCCACGCACAGGAGTCCTTCAGCCATAGTAAAATGGATCTTTGTACAGATCATCCCACAATCATTTAAATCAAGGTGTCGTGATTAGGCAGTAGGAATTTCAATATCCTACAGTGAGCTACGAACTTATGCAAATTCTGTTACCTTTATACAATCCAAGACTTAACGTTTCATTGTTTATAAGGTGGCTTTAGGTAGTATGATTTACAGATAGTCCTCGGCATACAACGGTTCATTTAGTGACAACAGCACTGAAAAAAAGTGACATGACCATTTTTTGCCCTTGTGACCCCCATGTTCACATTGATCAAAATTCAAATGCTTGGCAACTGACTTATTTTTATGACAGTTGCAGTGTCCTGAGGTTATGTGATCACCTTTTGCAAACTTCTGACAAGCAAAGTCAATGGGGAAACCAGATTCACTGTACGACTAATTTTACAACTGCAATGATTCACTTAACAAATGTGGCAAGAAAGGTCCTAAAATGGGGCAAAATTCACTTAACATATTTAGCAACAGAAATTCTGGGCTCAGTTGTGGTCGTAAATCGAGGACTACCTGTATTTATATGTTCAACAGCTCAAGGAGGCCCACTGTTTCTCCACAACAACCCTGTGAGGAAGGTTGGACAGAGAGAGAGAGAGAGAGAGAGAGAGAGAGAGAGAGAGAGAGAGAGAGAGAGAGAGAGAGAGAGAGAGAGACGGGCTATGTGTCTTCCAGGCCCCTTATTCCAAGCCCCGCCTCTAGCTTTGGTCCCACCCTGTCTCTGTGATGATTGGCTGTATCTAAAATTGAAATACTGCATTGTATTGCCAAAGCCCTCCAATAACAGGCCCGCCTTCTCCTGCTAGAACTCAAGAGCTTGCAATAAAGATATTGGGGTTACGGTTCTGGGAGAAGGCTGTGGTGGGTTGTCGGTTTCTTATCAAAACCCCATTCCTCGTTGAAGTTATTTAAATGTGTGGTCTCTGCCGAGCTTGTGAAGCAAAAGCAAAGACGGTGTCCCTTTCCCTTTCCCCAGAAGCCACTTACTCACATCCATATGTGAACAAGCCATTTTGCTCTTTTTCCGAAAACGCTAGCCTAAGCAAGCACCCGCTCCGTCCCTTGTAATGAAAGATGATCATCTCCAAAGGGCTAAAATTCCATCTGATTGCCGGCCCCTGCGAATCACTCCTGGCTTCTGATGGAACATGACGTAGAGGTAATCTGCAATTTGCTAGGGACATTGTTAGCACGCTTTGCCTCCAGGGTAGGATTGCAGGCAGGCCTCCAGCAGATGCGTGCTGAGAAATACAGGCATATTAGGCATACAGAAGGCCCCTGCTATTACCCTGGTGGATCTAGTGCCCAATCCCCCAGCGACCCCGAGGAGGTATTAGGTCAGTTGAGTTACATTAAGTGGCAAGTGATAAATTCAAGATGACAATTCCAAAACAGCCATGTTTCTTCTAGTAATTAATTCCAGTGGTGCCTGCGGCCATGGCAGGCTTTCTTGCCGCCAGTGCTGAGCAGCTAATGAGAAAACAATGCAGCCAGGATTAAAGACCTGTACAATCTAGCAGGATGATCTAACAATTTATTAACCCTAGCTGAGAGGGATAAATGAAATCTATCAAGCAGATGCAGGTTTAACATGCAAAGATGAATTTGTGGTGGTGTTTCCTTTCCCCAGCTCACTCCCTCACCCCCTTGCACTGAAGGCAGGCAGCTACTCTGAATTTCTTTATTCTGGCCATTGACAAAGGAAGGAAATGCATTAAAAAAGATATGTGTGTTTTGGAGACTTTTGTTCCTAGAGCTCATGTTTGCATCTGTGAATTCTCCAATGACAAATCGGAAAGTTTTTTTTTTGTTATTGTTTATTCTTGATGTCATGGTCATCCTTTCTCTTTTTTTAAAAAAAAATCTGCACACATCCAGAGACACTATTTCTCTAAGTTAAGAGTGTCAAATAACGTGTATACATTTTAATTACTTCTAGCCCATCCTAATTTACGCTACACATACATACATCTCGAGCAATCTTGAATAATTTGAAGATCAGCCATCCCTGTTTCTCCATTTATCTACATTCAAATGCATTAGCATTCCCAAGTGATCTTTAAGAATTAATTGAAGGGATGAATGGGTGTGTAATTTTTTTTGCTAATTTTTGACAAGTGGGATTGTCAATATACTACGCATCTTGAGTGATGTAGTCTACCTTCAGTCACGCTACTTAAGTATCATTTTAGTGATACACATTTAATGAGTCTTCCACATTTCTCCAGATCCCAATATTCTGCACACTTCAGGTTGGAGACTAAGTTGGGTAGGTGGCTACCTGGCCCTTGGGAATGACATTGTCTGTGCCCCCCCAATGGTTCCTTCTTCACAACCTTCTTTCTTCCTTTTCCATGGTGTCTCTTTTACCCATCTCCTCCGTTGAAGGTATTTGTTGGCAATGCATTTGTTGGGATCTGGTTTTCAAAGCTTAAGAGACCTACTGCATCCCTTGACACTTGCACAGTTGTGCTTCCACCCAGTCACTTGATATCACAACACAACTTGCTTGCTTTCTAGCAACCCCCAGGTCGGATTGGAAAGCAAAGTATTCCTCTAACAGAGGAGAATATTTGTGGTTCTGGGTTGAACTGTGTAGTTCTTGGTGCTCTCTGAGCTTGGTTGTTTGCTTGCAGACGTTTCATCACCTACCTAGATAACGTCATCAGCATCAGTGAGTATTGGGTTTGCGGTTGATTTATATGCATTATGTGCGGTTTATTCCTTGGTGGTTCCTTGGTTAGAGTATTATTTTCTGTCTCACAGAATATAGCCAAGCTCAGAGAGCAGCAAAATCTCCCCACCAAACAAAAACTGACTCCCTTTGGGAATGATGCTACTATATATATTCAAACTTGATCTGGAGGTGGGATAAACTGCTGCATAATTATTGGGGTAGATAATATAAAATTATTATGAAAATCAAAGCAAAGACTGCTTCAAGTGCTACTTACCCAATTCTTCAAAGAAATGTAGAGAAAGAATAAAATTCAATTCCTTGCCTTTATTCCCAACATCTAGCTGACTATATCATTAATCTTAATTTATTGAATTTGGTTTTTTGGCAAAATAAATAAATAAATAGGGAAGCTTCTTAAGTGCTTGTGAAGATTCTTGGAGTTAAGCCCACATTAGAATCTTCTCTATCTGAACTTAGATCAGTAAATCCTTCTTAAGGATTCTAAGCACCTTGAAGCATGGTTGTTTGATGACCTTGTGCTGGTTCTCCAAACCATATTTTTGGATTTAAAAAAAATGAACTTCCACTCCTAAATCACAAGCTCCATGTTGATCAGAATAGGGTCTTCCAGTCTGAAATGCTGAGGTGATAAATTATGTCTGTAGATCATTCCCAAACTAAATAATAATCTCCTTATATTTTGAGTGCTTTATTGCTTAACTGATAAACAAAAAACTTTTTAGTATAAACTATTTGCCAGTGGTAGGTCTCTTGCTTGAGTTATAGTTGATCTAAAACAGACATGTCAAACACAAGGCCCGGGGGCCAGATCCGGCCCGCAAAGTGGTTTCATGTGGCCCACGAAGCCATCCTGGAAACAGTGAGGGAACGGCCCCCACTGCCTTGGCCCTGGCCCAGAGACCCTCCTTCCGCCAGAGACCCTCAGATCTGTCCCACTCCTGCCCAGGCCCCCATAGGCACCCTTGATGTGAACGATGTAGAGCTGGCCATGCCCACCCAGTAGGCCATACACACTCTAGCCACGCCCACCCAGTAGGCCACGCCCACCCTGGCCATACCCACCCGGCCCCCTGAGGGCAACCGCAGTGCTGATGCGGACCTCAATGAAATTGAGTGTGACACCCCTGATCTAAAACAAAGGAGAGAGAAAACAAACTTTTCCCCCTTTGAGGGAAAGCAGTCTGTTGAACAGACAACAGAGGAAAATCTAGACTTAAATTTAGTCTGTATGTAAAAATACAAGAAATCCACTACTTTAACAGGTGTTTTTTCCCAAGATGCATAAACTTTTAGAAAAAACCCTGTGGATTAGAAAGTGAGGATTTCTATGAGCACGTAATCAAAACAGTAAAGTGAATAGAAGATTACTCCATTTTCAAAACAAGAGACAGATGGAAGCTGACTATGCTGCCAAAACGGAGTGGTTTTTCTAGTACTTTGCATCACATTTATTTAAATGATATACTGTACACTATAATATGAATGATACACACTAGAATGTACAATTTAGAATGATCTATACTATTTAGGCTTAGAAATGTGAAATATAAACAAACACACACACACACACACACACACACACACACACACACAATCACCTGAAGTCTTTCATTATATTATTTCATTATACTAAGTGGACCAGTATCAGATTTGAGAAGCTGCCCAAAGAAATAGGTTGAGCCAAGTGATGAACCAAAGACTTGTATATGGCACAAATTTAGTAAACGGCAGCTGCTATATAATTTGCTATAACTGTTTTATTTCAATCTCTAAGGCCCCTTGTCAAATAAACATGGTAGTATTTCAGAGAGGTTTAAGACCATCCTCAAAAATATCATATTTTTATCAAGTTGGCTCTTGAAAAGAGTATGACACTACAATCTAATTTATATAAAGGAACGGCATGAGTACTTGTGCTGGACCAGATTGTAGCCAGCTTAGAAGTTAAGAATTGTGTTAGAGTATGTAGCATTTACAGGGTTAATGTTGTATCATTGAGAAAACTGTATGTAAGAACGTTTAGCATTTAAAGGGTTAAACACCATTTCCTTAAGAGATGGCTTCTGGGAAATGTAGTCTAGTGTAGTTAGTCCTATAGCTTATCTAGACAGTTAAAAAGTTTATTGCAGGACATCCTGGTTACGTGCCAGGGTTTTATTATCTCTCTGCATGAATCCTAGCTTCGATGCTAGCCATGAGCTCCGTATCAGCATGTAACATTTACACAGGATGGGAAAATCCATTATTCTTTTACCTATGTGATGGGTCCAGATTACAACCTACATTCCGGAAGAACCTCTGCTGTAACCGTGAGTTATTGACTGAGGATACCTGCGAAATAAAAGTAATCTTGTGCGATCTGTCCATTGAGTTAATTTCTGCCTGTCTCACGTGGAGTCCAGCAACCCTCTCTAGGTGGGACAGGACAGTACTTATCTGCAATGTCATGTATTATGGAAAGTTTAATACTACATAGTAATACCCTAGGATTGAACAAATGCTCCTTTGATCTTTATGAGATTTATTAATAATACTTTTTGTGATATTTAGATTCTTATTTGATTCTGTATTGAAATAATGTGTTGACCTATTTCTTATGAAAACACAATTATTTGCACTGAACAGGTACAAAAGTGAACATCTTTCCAACACAATTTGAAAGTAAGCCTGAAAAATATTTTTTTTGTGTTGCCTGTTTAGGATTATCTAGTGTGACAAATATTTCTGAGGACATCCAAATGGGCTTTGGCAAAGTGAACTGTTCTCTATTTTGAAATATCAAGGAGGTACAGAGTTTTGTGGAATTTTGTAGCTTTTACCAGCACTTCATATCTTATTTTGCAGCTTGCACAAAATTTTAATCCATCTTACTCAGAAAATGAACGGCATTTAAGTTGGGTTCTGGTGCACAGATGTTCCGTTTCCTGATAAAGCAAATTATCACCTCCCAGCGCCTTCATCAGTCAGACTTCACTTACCTCTTCAAGTTCAAGTGGATGTTTCTGATTTTGAGGAAGAGTGACCTTTCTCCAGGTGGCTGAATATTTTTTTCTTCTCTATTTTTTTCATTAGGAAGATATCTGCTTCCTGGTGAAATAAACTTTAATGTTGTTTTTTTTAACAAGGAACTAATTGTGATTACACATATTATCAATACTTCCACTATCTCACCTAGAGATGAAGTAATTTGATTTAAAAGTGCTCAAAATTTGTTGTGAAGCAAGATATAAGTGAGTATCTAGGAGGATGCTTTTTAATATTAGCAATTGTTTCAATAAACATGCTACATTTATTCATTATTTTGACCTATTAAGGATTTCTCAGATATATTATAAGGATGTTTTGAACATCTTTTTACCTTAGTTGGTTTGAGAATTGAAACAAGTTTTAGCTTCATTATATTGGAGTATATCCCATCTAAATCTAATTGCCCTTTTTAATTTATCTTTTTCCTGTTTTCTCTTGTGTATATTAAAGTAAGAAAAATAATATGGATGTTCATTTAAAAAAGAGAAAATGACAATATCTATGTTTCAGTACATTGGAGAGTGATAGTCATTAATTGGAAAATGTATGGCCAAATTTTCCTTTCTGAAAAATGGTGCAAAAATTATTTTAACTATTCCTGCCAAATATTTTGTATTAATAAAGCATAATGGCAATTATAACCAAAGTGATTTTTGTAACACTCATTGTTCCTTCAGAATGCATATTATTAATATTCTCACCATATACATAGCTATTTTAAACTATTTTGAAAAGTAATATAAATATATTACCTTTTCAGTAAATTAAATTTGAGCCAGCTCAATTAAACAGATGCAGCTTTTAGTATACAACTGACAGCATTGTTTTTTGGTCTTCCAGTCTAAAAATGACATAAAACAATTAGATACCTAATGATTTTGCATTGAATTCAATGAGTAGTACAATAGTAAGGCTAAACTTAATTATGCAAATAACAGTATTCTGGAGAATCATAAAAATATTTAGAAAATATTTAACAGATAATGTACAATGGTATGAGCAGTAATTTATAAAATAAAACTTGTTTTTAAGTATTGATTTTTATACAATTCATCATTCTGTTTGTAAAACAAAGTTATATTTTTTTGCAAGTGCTACTTTTCTGAATCAAAAGAGGTAATTGTCCTGTTCTAAAAATTAATAGACTTCCTATTTCGATCTCTGATCATCTTCATATGTCAGTAGCATTTTATCCAGAATATCAGTGAAGTTTAAGGTAATGCTGATGCGAATTCACCGATGCATTTGGGCCCTTATTTACTGGAGCATATATGTATCAGTACAACAAAACTTATGATACTATATAGAGACAAGTGCTCAGAGTCCAAGTGTGCAAGGAAGTTAACATATTTGAAAGTTGCATTTTCTTAGCTTTCTGTACTTACCCTGGGGGAAAAAAAAGAAGGTAGGAGATATTCTACTGTTTTTGCAGGATGAGGAGACTATTATATTGCAAGCAGGAAAAATATTGCAAAGACAAAGAAAGGATAAAAAAAATAGGGTAACCCTTGTTTGCTATCAATATCCCTAATACCCTAGGGCAGGGGTAGGCAACCTCGGCTCTTTTATGACTCATGGACTTCAACTCCCAGAATTCCTGAGTCAGCTGGAATTCTGGGAGTTGAAGTCCATGAGTCATAAAAGAGCAGAGGTTGCCTACCCCTGCCCTAGGGCCAGGATAAAAAGCACAAAACAATCAATAGTTTAATAGCTTTATTTTAAAAAAAATAGCAAACAAATTATACTGACATATGCATTCAAAATATGTTACAGATAGTTCTCGACTTATGACCACAATTGAGCCCCAAATTTCTGTTTCTAAGTGAGACAGTTAAGTGACATTTGCCCCATTTTACAACTGTTCTTGCCACAGTTGTTAAGTGAATCACTGCAGTTGTTACGTTAAATGGATCTGGCCACTTATTTTAGTGCTGTTGTAACTCTGAATGGTCACTAAGTGAACTATTGTAAGTAGAGGTATATCTGTATATATTCTTGTATAACTAGCCCAGTTCTCTGCTATATAGTACTGAGGAATTCAAAATCACAATAATAGAAGCAAAGTTAAAATGTTATATTTATAACTTCTCATAGTTTGAGATATTTAACAACAACGATAGTCAAGCATGCTTTGACAGAAAAGGAAAGCTGCTTCAGGAAATGAATTTGCACCCGCACAGAAAAAGAGACAATAAAGATTCTGAGGAGCTTATCACTAATAATATTTAAAAATGATATTAAAAAAAGTGTTAACTACATTAGGTGCAGGAAAGTGACTAGAGAGGCAGCTGATCCAGTGAATGATATGGAAGACAGAGAATAAGACAGAGAACGGAAGATAAGTTATGGAGAATAAGATGATTTCCAAAGAAGTGGAATGTATTATTTAATCTGTCTCCCTTACAAATATATTACGCAGACATTCATTCATTGTCAGGACAAATATCCAACGAGTTAAAGCAAAAAGTGTTAAGATTTCAAGTCCTAAGATTTCCTTCTAAGAAAATAGTTGTAAAAAAACTGAAGAAAAACCTGGGATGGTGGAATACAAGGAAGTACCACAGCAGAGAATAAAAAGGGCAAAAATAGTATTAGAATGGAAGTTAGCTAAATAACAGGCACATATTTCTTTCTTTCTAAACATAGTCCAGAGGATAAATACTTATTAGTTAATAACTAACACTTTCATTGCTAGCTCTTTTTATACGTTAAGGCCTAAGCTAGAGGGAGTTACCCATTGGAATTAGAGTGAAAGCTGAATGCAACATGGAGGTGGACTATGCCTCCCAAAACTCATAATAATGATGATGCAGTTTTGTACCTAAATTGCCCAGGTTGATTCCATAACCACATATTTCTGCAGGTCAATTTTCCTTCAATTAATTTACTCCAGAATTAATTTCCCTCTGCTCACCTGCAGAATAACCTTTTTTATTCAACCAGGCCAGATTTGATTCCCAGTTGAATAATGTTCCGTTTAGAATAATAATAATAATAATAATAATAATAATAATAATAATAATAATAATAATAATAATAATAATAATAATAATAGTTGTAATGTACCTTGAAGGTCATCTAGCCCAACCCCCTGCTCAGGCAGGAAACCCTACACCTTTTCAGACAAATAGCTGGCCAGTCTTTTCTTAAAACCTTCCAGTGTTGGAGCATTCACCGCTTCCGGAGGCAGGTTGTTCCACTGGTTAATTGTTCTAACTGTCAGGAAGTTTCTCCTTAGTTCTAGGTTGCTTCTCTCTTTGATTAGTTTCCATCCATTGCTTCTTGTCCTGCTTTTAGGTGCTTTGGAAAATAGCTTGACTCCCTCTTCTTTGTGGCAGCCCCTGAGATATTGGAACACTACTATCATGTCCCCCTTCATCCTTCTCTTTATTAAATTAGACATACCCAATTCCAGCAACCGTTCCTTATATGTTTTAGCCTCCAGTCCCCTAATCATCTTTGTTGCTCTTCTCTGTACTCTTTCTAGAGTCTCAACATCTTTTTTTACATCGTGGTGACCAACACTGGATGCAGTATTCTAGGTGTGGTCTTACCAAGGCATTGTAAAGTGGTATTAATACTTCAGGTGATCTTGATTCTATCCCTCTGTTAATGCAGCCTAGCACTGTGTTGGCTTTTTTGGCAGCTGCAACACACTGCTGGCTCATTTCAAAATGGGCTGAAGCTTCTTCAAGTAACTATCTACTAGAGATGAGCAAACCTCTTGCCACTATTTCTGAGATCGCCACTGTCTGATAAAGTGGAGAGATGGAGAGATACCCCATATCAAAATGAAGTAGGCAAGAAGTATCTGCTAGCACACTAAACCATCACCAGAGCTTCATTTCCTTAGTTCTGTACTGCAACATAATTCCACTGCAAATTACTGAGAACAGAGAAGTGTAATGGTTTTTGAGCAAGAAATCTGCAAAATGTCCTTTTAATGTAGCAGCGGGATAAAATCTCAATAATTTTTTTTTCCAAATTGGCCATTGTGAACTGCTCATTAAATATATAATGTTAATATAGCTGTAACTGGAATACTAATAAGGACATTTGTTTTTTTTATTGAAAAGTTTTAAAATACATTTTAAAAACATAAACTCCCTCCCTCCCCTCCCCCCCACTTACCCTCCCTCACCCTCCCCCCCCCGACTTTCCAGAGCTGAATACAGGGTATTAACTTTTACAAACTTAAGCTAAAATATGCTAATTAACTAAAAAAAACCACATTAAATTCTATCGCACTTTAACTCCCCTTAAACATAACTAAATAACTAATTAATAATGAATACTACATCATATAATAATAATGAATAATACATCATATAAAACTAATACTTATTCATATGCTAAATGAAACTTTATAGTCCCATATTTATTCTGAATATACTCGATCCATCTTCTCCATTCCACAATATATCTCTGTTGCGACCTCCAACATTTAGGCTGACAGTTCGGATACATATTTGCTAATTTTTTAGGATCTAAATGCCATCTATAAAACATTTTATAAAAATTCTCTCTTAAATTTTGAGCCTGTGTAAATTTTACATTTCTGACCCATATCTTTTCCCAAGTATCCATTGTTATAACCTCCTGAAAATTCTGGGCCCATTTTATCATACAATCTTTAACAAGTTCCGTTTCTGAGTCTATTTCTATCAATGCATTATATATCCTTCTTATATGTGCTTGACCTTGATCTCTAATTTGTTTAACCAAATTTTCATCAGTTATCGAAATACCAACTTTCTGATTTTCCTTCCATCTAGCTTGTAACTGCCCATACTGGAACCAAGTTTGAACTATTTTCCCTTCTTTTAAAATATTATATGGCTTCAATTGCCATACATTCCTTTCCATCCTAAGAATTCCTTTATATGTAGTCACATCATGTTTAAATCCCACACTTATATTTTCTATTGCATGTTTAGGTATTGCCCAAATTGGTATTTTATAATTTAACTTATATCGATATTTTTTCCAAACTCGCAACAGAGCATACCTTAATATATGTGTCTTAAAAACTTTATCCACCTTCTTGTCATACAATAAATATGCATGCCAACCAAATAACAAATCACAACCCTCAATATTCAATAATCTCCCTTGTGTTAAATTAAACCACTCACTAATTGATGATAAAGCAGCAGCCTCATAATATAATTTAAAAATGGGCATTTTAAGACCACCTCTTTCACGTACATCTTGCATTATCTTAAATTTTATTCTTGGTCTTTTCCCTGCCCAAACAAATTTATTAATACCTTTCTGCCATTCCTCCAAGTTTGAATCCTTTTTAAGTATAGGTATCATTTGAAAAATAAAAACTTTGACAAAACATTCATTTTCACTGCTGCAATTTTTCCCAATAAAGATAATTGTAATTTTTTCCAACTATCTAACTCTTTTTGTATTTTTAACCATAACAATTCATAATTATTTTTATATAATTTCACATTTGAAGCTGAAAGATATACCCCCAAATATTTAGTCTTTTTAACTATTTCAAATGCAGTTAGTTCTTCTAAAACAACCTTTTGTTCTGTAGTAGTCATATTTTTAGACAATATTTTAGTTTTTTGCGTATTTATCTTAAATCCAGAAACTTTTCCATATAACAATATTATCTCCATCAAATCTACAACTGAATAAGTCGGTTGACTTAATGTAATAACCAAGTCATCTGCAAACGCTCTCAATCTATAATCTTGACCTCTTATTTTGATTCCCTTAATTTTATTTGAATCTGTTATCTTAATCAATAATATTTCCAATGTTAAAACAAACAACAAAGGTGACAACGGACATCCCTGTCTTGTCCCCTTTTCAATGTTACGTGCTTCTGTCAAACTACCATTAATTATTATTTGAGCTGTTTGCTTCTGATATATTGCCCTAATAGACTGCAAAAAATTATTCGTCTAATTGCAGCCCTTGTCATTCTTTGTTCTTTAATCTCTTCTGTCAAAGTCTGGGGCTGCTCAACTTCTACAATTAACTGAGATTCTTTAACCATCTGCGAGGTAACTCCTTCTTCTCCTAGTTTACTCTCCATTTGAGTCTGACGCTCTCCTTCTTCCTTCCTTCCTTTGAATTCTGAAGATGGCGGAGGACCTGCCTTCAATATATTAGAATAAAAATCTCGTGCCTTCAAAACTGTATTAAGACGATATCTCGTGCCAGCATAGTTAACCACCAAGCCTACTGGTATCTCCCATCTAAACTGAAGCTGCCGTTTCTTTAATTCATCTGCCAAAAAAGCAAATTCTTTTCTTTTCCTTAAAATTCTTGGAGGAATTTCTTTCAGAAGTAAAACTTCTTGCTCTGCAACTTTAAATCTATTATTATAAAAGGCTTGGATAATCACATTTCTAATCGATCTCTTTGTAAAATAAACCACCACATCTCTAGGTAATTTTCTTTGTCTGGCAATCCAAGAGTTAACACGAAATATTTTGTCTATGTCCCCCATAATATCTTCCACTTGATGCTCCAAGATCGGTTCAAGGGCTTATGCCAATAACTCTTTCAGATCTTCCTTTGGGTCCTCTTTCAATCCTCTAATCCTCAAAGCAAACTCCATGTCTCTATATTGTATCATAACTACATCATCATCAATCTTTTCCATCTTATTTTCCACTTCCAACATTTTAGCATCCAATCTCAAATTATTTTGATTCAACTCTTCCACATGATCATCCAGGCGCTCAATACAAACTGCAAGCCCCTGAAATGCTGCTAAAATGTCTGCTCTTATTTCAGTATTCTTCTCCTCAATAAGTTCAGCTATTTGCTGGGATTGTATTTTTAAATCATCTTGTAAATCTTTTAATGTTAATGCAGGTGCAGGTGCCACAGGAGGAGGCATCAAAGCCTGTAATGAAGTATGCTGAACTGGAGAAGCACCAGCACTTCTAGTAACAGAAGCTTTGGTTGATTTAGAAGCCATCTTAGCACCCGGTTAATTTCCGTTGCGCACTTTCACTTTCCAAACCACTTGCAACTTTTTCTTTCAAAGTAAACCAGAGTTAAAGTTCAAATACTTGCTATTTCAATATTCTCCTGCACAGCTCTGCCTGCATCCAAGTAATCCAAAGTTAATTGTTGATTGCAGGGATGGTTGCAGCATCCTGCTCCGCTCCAAAGCCTTGGAGCAGAGAAGTCCCCGAGTCCGGAGCAAATTCAGGCTTCGGGGGGGCTCTCACCCTTCAACCCCCAGAATTTAAACTCTGGGGGTCTAGGGGAGCTCTACCCCTACCTGAATGCTCACCCTCCCCTATTCTCCTGAGGAGAGGGTTTCCGAGCTGCAAAACAGCTGATCGTCGCTGTTTTAGCAGCTCCAACGGAAAACAGCGGGGCTGACGGCCGAAACAGCCGCCATCGACGGAGACTTGCCACCCAGAAGTCCATAAGGACATTTGTTATGATGAATATATCACATTATTTTTTTAATAATATCAATTAAATCAACAAAGTACCTTGGTTCTTCTTAAATTACTCAGCCCCTAGGCAATGCTGCTCAGATGTATTCTACTACTTGGGAATGGACATTTAAAGAGTCGACAGGATAGTTGTAGTGGTGATATGCTGTTGGGGAAAAGTATGGGGCAATTTCAAAGAGGAAAGTATTCTGAAATAGCACTTGAAGAGAAGGACAAGTCAAGAAAAAGAATAAAAGAAATTCAGTATGACATCATGAGTAAACTTTCTACTATAAGAAAATAGCTACATGATTAGGAACTCTTATTCATAAACATATTACTCTTGTGCCTTTAGATTTGGTGTGAATGAATGAATGCAGTTCAATTTACATGCACGCACACACACAGAGAGAGAGAGAGAGAGACAAAGACACATAGAGTGAAAAATTAAGAATTTGGCACACTAGCAGGTTTTGAGATGAATAATCAGAAAAGATGTTAACAAAAAACCAATGAAAATAGAGGTCGAAAAGAATTGATAAGAAAACGGGTTTAAGACAGAAAAAAGTAAAATATCTAGTTATTCACTATGAGAAATATAAATTGTATGTTATTTCAAAATCATTATCCTAAAACATGTAAAAAAAGTTTTGAAAGGTATGTTGAGATAGGAGAAATTACGACTGTCATTGTTGGGGAGAATTTCTATGATTAAAAATTGATCTTTTGCCTAAAATGATGGTTTTATTTCCTCTTTTGACAACTGATGCATCATTTACACAGCAGCAAAAGAATATATCTAAGTTTGTGTGGCAAAGGAACAAAACCATGAGCTGTTACAAGAAGCGAAGAAAGGAGGAAGAATGGACTTACCTGATTTGAAATTGCATTTTGCAACTTGCTGTTTGGCTTGGATAAAATGTATGTTGCTGAGAAATAGAAGACTTCTAGAATTCGAAGAACATTACTCAAGATTTCAATGGCATGGATATTTGCAGTATGATAAAGTTCAGGTTAATGTAGATTTTAAAAATCACTGTATTATATATGGTATATTGAGGTTGTGCCTGAAAACACCTTGTGTCTCCCAGAAGAAGAAATACTTTACAAGCAAGAAATAATAGGCAAACACAAATGGCTAACATATGGAAAAAACAAAATTAAATCCACCAATGTAAATATAGTTAAATGTTGAAAAAGTTTGCCACTTGTAAGAATATTTAGAATTTGGAGGGAGAAATAAGCTGAAATAATCACGGTAACAGGATTTATGATAAGGCAACTAAAATGACAACTATGATTATTAAAACTATATACTTAACTGTTGTTAATTAAAATAATGAGAATTGTTGTAATCTATGGTTTTGCAAAGAAAGATACTTTGGGGAAAGGGGAAATCAAATGAAATTAACATATGGAATGTAGATCATAGAAATTAATTGTTAAGGATTGTCTTATAAATGTTACCCAGACAACATTCTGTTTACAAATTACTGAATGATTTATGTTATGTTAAAAAATTCTAATAAAATATTTTTTAAAAAATGGCTAACATACCAGAGAGACTAGAATCCTGTCAAGGGGAATACAAAATAAAATCAAGGGAACATCTGATGGCAAAGGGACGTAGTTCACAGTGGTTTTCCCATTTACAGTAATCAGAAAGATTCAAAGTAGACAAAAGAATTTATGATGCTGAATATTCTGACTGAAATAGAATTGTGTGCAAATGATGAACATACGATTGCTAAAATTGAAATTATTGAAATTTAAAACAAAAGAAAAGCAAATGAAAGAATGATAATTGGGGCTAAAATATTTGGTTTATAATATATGCTTAAGAGGACTGAAATTTACTTTATATTATAAATATAACTTTTGTAAAATGATGTACCACTGGTATAACTATAATATATAAAGGTACTACAATTCTATGTTGGAAACGAGAACAACAATAATGAACATTTTATCATGCTTGGTGGACCTGCAAAAAAAGCTGTAAAATTTCAGATTCAAATGCATTGATTCAGAAGAGTTTAAAGATTACTATACAATGGAAACCAGAATTTTTCCTCTTAGGACTGATAGATAAATCGTTAAAAAAAGTCATGGAATCTGTTTTTATATTGATAACCACAGCAAGATAATTGCATGCAGAAAGATGGAA
The DNA here is from genome assembly GCF_964194415.1 of Vipera berus. Classification (NCBI taxonomy): domain Eukaryota; kingdom Metazoa; phylum Chordata; class Lepidosauria; order Squamata; family Viperidae; genus Vipera; species Vipera berus. The sequence goes on along the minus strand of NC_138202.1, from coordinate 161,297,138 downwards.
AGATTTGGCAATACCTACAATAAAGGAATGGTTGGTGAAGATAATACCGGCCGCCGGTAAAAGATTGCCGGCGGATAACACCCAGGGGTAGGGCCTTCTCAGTGGGTGCGCCTGCCCTCTGGAACCAGCTGCCCGTGGAGCTTAGGACTGTCCCCGACCTCCGTTCATTCCGCCTGGACCTGAAGACCTGGCTCTTCGAGCTCTCTGGCCCAGGCTGAGAATTTTAATTTTAATAGGGTTTTTTTATTTTTTTTCCTCAGGGACTGATTTTATCTTTTTTAATCGTTTTTAACTTTTGTATTGATTTTTCTTTTAAATACCCTGTAAACTGCCCTGAGTCCTTCAGGAAAGGGCGGTATATAAATCCAAATAAATAAATAAATAAAATAAATAAATAATAGAAGTTGCTGAGATGGCCAAATTGTCCTGTTTAATTAGAGGAAAGAAAAGTATCTATGCTTATTGCAGTGGAAACCCCTTATGGCCTTTTTGCATAATACAGAAAACCTTGTGATGCATGCTTTTGATGATTGGACAAGATAGATTATAGAACAGGGGTATAAAACTGCCGGCCCACGGGCCGGTTGCATCATACGGAAGCCACACCCACCCCAGCTCTGGCAATGCCAAAAAAGTCACGATATGTCGTGACACATCACATGACACGGCGAGTTTGACACCCGTGTTATAGAAAGAAGAGAGCCGTGATGTAACTTTAAAGACATAAATTTACACTTGTACTTACAAACTGGTGTAAAGCTGGCGTAAAGCTGGAACCTACTTCTTTTGTATCTTTTTTCTTTTTCTTCTCCCTCTTTTCTTTTTTTCCTTTTTCAACTTTAGCTTTCTCTTTCACTTCTTCTTTTCCTTTTCTTTCTCTCTTGTTCTATTTTAGTTTGTATTATTTTTTACTCCTATTTTAAAACTTTCAGTGAATTACTATACACCCACCCGATATTCAGAGGCCTTACTTTTTTTTTAATTTTTATTTTTAAATATCAGGCATGCCACTCACATAAAGGGGTTAAAGTGATGTCACTCCCTAGAATTTGCCTGAGCCTTTTGGTATCTGGAAGTATGAGGTGCCTTACGAATAAGGTCCCACGAACCTTGAGAACATTGAGGGATGACAGGCTTCTGCTGCACTCTGAAACTAGGGAATATATAATTGCATCATTCTCTCTCCTCCTGTGCCCGGGTGGAACGTGCTTAAATGTCATTTCAAACTACGAATCCTCAGTCTCTTTCTCTCATGGCAAGCCTTATTCAACTGGCGCTCAGACATCCTATAATAGTGCCGTAGCCCAGGGAGTGTATGAGGCTCCCGCGAGGGAATTCATATTCAGGCATCACCAATCATTGACCTGGCTATTGTTGTTTGTGATACTTACGGGTAAACTTTTGCAATCAATACAACATCAGCCCGCATTGCACCTGGGAATGAAAACCTGAAAGAGCGCAGTTAATCTTGAAGCCAGCTTATGCTCTCTGCTCTGTTGCTAAACTGGGTAGTTGGCCTATTTGATACAGCATTATTACTGCAGAGGTCAGATGTGAGCCCGCTTGGCAAGTGCTGATGAATGACTGTGTGGGAAGAACCACCTCTTTCATCCAACCAGAGACATTTAATAATGAGGGGCCATAATGATGGACTTTTGTCACAGGTTGGGAAGTGTCTGGAGTGAATGCTTTATTAATACTTCCTGGATTTTTTTTAAAGGGGAAAATAATGCAATGTAGTTCTTGGGAAGAGATCTGAACATTACACAGCATACTTGTGAAATTATACCTTAGTTCCTAGTAGGAAATACTTTTTGGAAATTGGTAGGGCTGCAAGTATCTATGTCCTTTCATTAGAAGACAGCTTCTCCCATTTGTGAAAAGCTGGCTTGAAATCTAGGCATCGCACAACCACTGAAATTCCACCTCTTCCACCTCCCCCTGGAAGAACATCTTACCAAAACAAGAACATCTCCTACTACTCCTGCACTGCTTAAAACACATAGATGCTAATTAGGTAAAATTTTAATTTTAATTTTAATCCCATTTATATCCCGCCCTTCTCCGAAGACTCAGGGCGGCTTACAATTAAAGCACAAATCAATGTGCTTAGCAATAGCCTTCATTCTATGTATATGCCTGCTTGTTAGGGCTTTCACACACACCCCAAGCGGCATTATTACAAAGTCAGCTTATTGCCCCCAACAATCTGGGTCCTCATTTTACCTACCTCGGAAGGATGGAAGGCTGAGTCAACCTTGAGCCTGGTGGGACTCGAACCTGCACTAATTGCAGGCAGCTGGTGTTACTTAAGGAGGCATCAGCCCACTGCTCCACCAAGGCTCTGATAGTTTACAGGTGGTCCTCAGCGTATGACCGCAATTGACCCCAAATTTCCATGGCTAAGCAAGAGAGTTAGGTGAGTTTTGCCCCATTTTACCATCTTTCTTGCTACAGTTGCAAAGGGAATCTCTGCAGTTGTTAAGTTGGTAGCATAGCTGTTAAGTGAATCCTGCTTCCCCATTGACTTTGCTTGTCAAAAGTCACAAAAGGTGATCACATGACCCCGGGACACAGCAACCGTCATAAATACATGCCAGTTGCCAAGCGTCTAAATGTTTATCATGTGATCATGGGGATGCTGCAATGGTTTTGTGAAAAATAGTCATAAGTCACTTTTTTAATGCCGAACATGCAGTTATATGAGTGATTCTAAGTCAAAAACTACCTGCATTTGGTAATAGCTTTGAGAGAAAACTTTAAGCACACATTGACTTTTCTGTGTTTCTTTTTTCATTTCTGTTTAAATAATATGCTGAAACAACTGATCAAATGTTTACCGTAATCCAAACGCCAAAATCGATCTATTCTTTTAGATGTTTAATTGGCAGTCAGTGTCTACCTGGACTCTAGGTGTGATGTTTTCCAAATCCAATGTACTCCAAAAATTGTGTTCCATTTTGATAATATTTAAAAATTATTAAGTATTTAGTATTCATTTTTCTGTCATGACAAATTGAGCAAAGGTTAGACCAGCTAAAATATGCATCAAAAGTATAATAACATAAAATAATTTAATTATTCCCTAAAGGCCAATGAAGATAAATCATCTTCATTTTCATAGGTTCACTTGTCTAATGGCCTAGTTGAATGCCCAGACCACAAAGTTTGAGGTAGATCCTAATTCCTGAATAAGTAAATATCGATACAGTCTTTAAGATAACTGGCAAAGCTAGTGCTGTTCAGTGCAATCTTCCTGAGTCTGGTATCCTTTGAATATACAGGCAGTCCTCAACTTACAACAGTTCATAGTGACCGTTCAAAGTTACAACAGCACTGAAAGAAGTGACTTATGACCATTTTTCACAGTTGGGACCTTTGCCACATCCCCATGTTCACGTGATCAAAATTCAGATGCTTGGCAACTGGTTCATATTTATGACCGTTGCTGTGTCCTAAGGTCCTGTGATCCCCTTTTGTGACCTTCTGACAAGCAAAGTCAATGGGGAAGACAGATTCACTTAACAACCAGGTTACTAACTTATCAACTGCAGTGATTCACTTAACAACTGATACAAGGAAGGTCGTAAAATGGGGCAAAACTCAATAAATGTCGCACTTAACAACATAAATTTTGGGCTCAATTGTGGTCGTAAGATGAGGGCTACCTATATTGGGGATCATCATGGCCAGAAATCTCACCCACAAACACATGACTTGAGGGCACCAGATTAAGGAGAACAAATTTAAATGGACTAGTAGGCCAGCATTTTCTAACTAGCATTAGAATCAGATGTTCTGTCCAGCACTAGACAGAAGTTTTAAATACCACTTTTATCTGAAAATAAGCATAGAGTATTTGAGATTTGGAACTGTATTGACTGTGCCAAAGAATTCCAAAAACATCTCCCAGTTATATGAGATATTAGCCCTCTGGGATGCAAATAGGTACAAGGTTATCTTCTAGAGTATTTTTTTAAACTCTGTTTGCAATCTATTGCAAAGCAGTGCACATGTAAATTATATTCAAGACTGCATTCACATTGACTAAATCCAAGCTTTGGTAAAGTCCTCAGTCCATTGCCACATTCCCACCTGAAGAATGGAGATTTAAACTTAATTCTTGCTGACTGCAAATGAATGCCTTAAATTCAAGTACTTCAGCTGAAATGGGTTGTAAAAATCAGATCATGAGTAATCTTGCTCCTTTATGACTGAAACTCAAATACTTAATCTAGGGTGATATATGCAAACTTCATGTCTCAATTTCTTACAGAAATACCACCAACAGAGTATAAAATATTTGCTTGCCTGTTGGGTGGCGGTTGTAGCAGTCACGATATGTGTGTCTTTTCTTTTCTTTCATATTTTAATGCGCAAATATCTGAAGTTGTGCAAAGTAACATAATTAGATGTAATGGGATGAAGTTGGAAAAATATAAGGTAATTTTGCCACTGCATAGGTCCTGTTAGAATGTGGAGGCACTCAATTGAGGGACATAAAACTGCAGGAGCTTGAAGCGCTAGAAAATATACTGATGAAATTCAGTTACATTGGCATAAAGAAAGCCATGGAGGTCCTAATAGGCATTCTCCATCTCTAATTCCAAAATTTTCTATAATATTTGTGCTTAATTTTCATAGTTAGAGCTCTGCAGCGTAATCATCCAAACTGTAATAAAAATTGTATAATGTATAAGAACCCGTTAATGCCTCATTTCCCATCAAATGAGGTTAATCTGTCTCAGATGTGAATGACTTTGCTTTCACTGGGTCACTCAGAGGGTACATCAAAACTCTTCCTCAGTTGCAGTGATACACAAAGTCATTAGGGGGAAAAAATGCTACCGTGTTTCCCCAAAAGTAGGACCCAGACAAAAACTAAACCCTAGCTTGATTTTTCGGAGTGGGCCTAATACAGGGGTGTCAAACTCAACTTCATTGAGGGCCACATCAGCATTGCGGTTGCCCTCAGGGGGCCAGGTGGGTATGGCCAGGGTGGGCGTGGCCTACTGGGTGGGCGTGGCTAGAGTGCATATGGCCTACTGGGTGGGCATGGCCAGCTCTACATCGTTCGCATCAAGGGTGCTTATGGGGGCCTGGGCAGGAGTGGGACAGATCTGGGGGTCTCTGGCAGAAGGAGGGTCTCTGGGCCAGGGCCAAGGCAGTGGGGGCCGTTCCCTCACTGTTTCCAGGATGGCTGCGCGGGCCACATGAAACCACTTCGCGGGCCGGATCCAGCCCCCAGCCTTGTGTTTGACATGTCTGGCCTAATATAATCCCTACTCCAAAAATAAGCCCTAGTTCAGGGGCGAAATGCATGTCTAAAAATCAAGGTAGGGCGGGGGTGCAGGGGTGAAGCTGCCCCATGTGCCCCACACCCGCTTACCTTACCGGTGGGACTGCCACAGCCAGGCCTTCCATGCCCTTACACTTGTCAAACCGCATGGCTCATACCCCAGTGCTGCTGCTCACGGCAGGAGGTTGCACAGCGCTTCAGGCTGTTGCTGCTGCTCGCTGCAGGATGCCACATGGTGCTTTCCACCATTTCTGCTGCTCACAGTAACAAACCCAAAGTGCTATGTGGCATCAGGGCCTGAAGCGCTGTGCGGCTTCTTGCCACGAGCAGCAGAATTGGCCAAAGAGCCATGCGGCTCCTTGCCGCAAGCAGCAGAAATGGCACAAAGCACCATGCGGTGTCCTGCCGGGAGGAGTGTGAACGGCGCAATGCTCCACATGGCATCTGGCTGCAAGCGGCGGCAAGTGGCGGCAAGCGGCCGCAGAAGTCAAGCAGTGGCTCAACACGTGTGTCTCAGTGTGGGAGGCCTGGCTGTGGTGGTCGTAAGGTAAGACATTCTCCGACATTAAGACCTAGTGCCTCTTTTGGAGGCAAAAAAATATAAGACTGGGTCTTAATTTTGGGGAAACACGATATTTCCTATCTTGCAGAGAAAGAAACAAATCCAGTATTTTCTTTGGCTTGGTCCCATTTTAAATCTGCCAAAGGAAGATACCCCGGCTTATCTCTCCTGATTCATTGTTTAGAGGAATCACTGGTTAAGTTCATCTCTCTAACCTTTAGTCACTATTACAATGGCCATCTGTACATCATCAAAAAGAAGAAACAACGGCCACCTTAAAAAGAATGCATGTTTGCACCTCCTACTCTGTATGTCTAAATACAATTGAAAAGAAACAATGATTCTGGCTGGGATATTTAAAAAATGGATCTTATCATAGGAGCAAGACCATGACTAGCTGACTATCCAGTTCAGAGCTACTGCTTTTGATATAAGGGCAACCTCAGGTCTTTAGATCTCCCTTCTAGTGGATTGGTTTCTTAAAACCAATCTTTGCCTGAGGAGTCTATCAGACTGGCTTTCAGAAAGTAGAAAGCACAGCCACTTAGCCATTAGGAAACTGTAGCTTTAATTCTGCTAAATCCAATCTTATATCCATTTAGTCAGACGTACGCTTCTCAGTATTTATCTTACATAGACAGGTATGCCTAGAACTTCAGTTATAGTCACCATGCTAGGCAGGTGAATCATCTAATTGGTCTCAAACAGTTTAACTAATTGAATCCTTCCATTGGCTGCTGCCTAGCTAGGTTGAAACTTTCCCCTCCTTGGCATATATCCATTTGAGTTTGAGAATTCCTCTACTTGTAAAGATCAGCTGTGAATGGTAGGGAGGAAAGTAGGTGGAAAATTCAGTGTTAAGGTTCAATTTAGTATTTCCTCCTTCTGAGTCCAAACTTCTGTCTATTGTATGGAAGGAGAAATTTAAAGAACATGTGACTTTTAAAAATAATGTTCTGTACCAGCCTGCTATCGGCCCTGCAGAAAAGGCAGGGACAACCCCTTTACAAACAGCAAGAGGCTGGAATTAAGCCTGCCAAATTTATTAACATAAAACAGAGCAAAACAAGACACCAACCATGAATCAGGAGCTATGAAACAGGAACTAATCAAGCGGTTGCCTTCAGCAAACCAGCCCTCCCACGCATTCCCCTTTTATACAGTTCAGGGCGTGGCTTCTCTCTGCCTCCTTCCGAGGTGCCCCATTGCCTTCCTCTGTTTACTCCTGATTGACTGCCTCCTGCGTCGGGCGTCCTTGAACAAGGCCAGCTGTGGGTCATCTTCATCCATGCTGTCAGGCTCACACAGCTGGGTTTCCGTCATGACCAGGTGGGAGGGGCCTGGCTGAGGGCTCTCATCAGCAAGATCTTCAACCCCCTCAGCAAGCTCTTCAACACCCCCCTCCTCCTCTGAGTCGTCCGACCCAACTGCCGAACCCACAGGCTGACCCTGAATCACAACAACTAAATTAAGATCAAGGGTGTAATGTGTTGGGCTTTGTCTTACTCAGGGAATATCACGTGGGTTAAATTGCTGGAGGTTGCTCAAGCAGGGAACCTGGCTAACGGCTCCCAGCTCCTTAGACAAACCATCTCCAGTGCCACCATTGGCTGCCTCTAGGGCGGCAATAGGTGCTTTAAACCTATTGCCTGCCACCTAGAGCCCAGGGTATAAATTGCTGCATTCGCAGCCCTGTTTCTCAGTTCAGTTCCTGCAACCAAATAAACAATGATCTTTGCTGAACTCACTCGCCTCGTCTTGTCAATCAAGCAACAAACCCAGTATCTAACACTGGTGACGAAGGTGGGATCCTGCTCCTCCAACTGAGCTGAAGAGTCACTACAGGAGAGGCCAAACACGCCTGGTGGGCAATTCCCCCCCCTATGGTCGGTCTAGCACAGCCACGCTAGTGACCACATGCCCAGAGGAGCAGTCCCTGGGCAACAGAGGAGCACGACAAGAAGACAACAAGCCCCAGCCGCGAAGACCAGCAGAAATGGCAAAGGTCGGAAAGCTGGAAGAATTTGACATAGCTCACCCAGAAAGATGGTCTTTGTATCTATCCAGGGTCGAGAACTATCTATGCGTGAATCAAGTTGCCGAGGATGGCTACGCTCCTGTGTGTGTGTGGCCCAGCCACGTTCGACATTGCGGAGAACTTGTTCGTACCAATGCCATTGGAGTCCGTAACGTTCACGGACTTGAAGAAAAGGCTCAGAGACCACTTCCAGCCCAAACTATCGGTAATTGCTTGGTGCCATGCATTCGAATAGAGAGTTCAGCAACTAGGTGAAACAGCATCTGAATTCATCGCGGCATTGAGGCAGGCTGCACGCCTGTGCCAGTTCTCCGATGTCGAGGAGAGGCTACGAGACCGGCTTGTCTGCGGTCTCCTGAATCGAGAGTTACAGCAAAAACTCTTTGCCAAAGAGACTCTGTCATTTCCATATGCGCTGAAAGAGATCATGGTGGACAAAGCTGCTGGCGGGGCCGTACGATCCATGTGGCCCACCAAAACAGCACAGCATGAGGAAGCCATCCACCATGAGGATGCCGAACACACAGAAGACCCCAAAGACAACACAGAAGTTGACAAGCTACAAAGACACAACGACCAACAGCATCACAGTGACAAGCAACAAGGGGCAACTTACAAGGCAGATCCCTTCCTTAGGTGCCCAGGGTGTGGCGGCTGCCACCAATTCATGGACTGTAGGTTCTGGACAGCCACATGCTGGGCCTGAGGAAAGACTGGCCACATCACATCTGTCTGCAGAGGTTGCCAGAGAGACCGGCCATCAAATTGCCAGTCAGACATCCCAACTAGGAGAGGTACCGGGGCCCTGGGACAGTATAGCATAGGGTTTTGCTCCAGCCGCAGAAGCATTTGCTGTACGGGAGCTTGCCGCCCTATTAAGCCGAAGTTTAGACTTCAGGTGGAGCTGCAAGGGGTCCCCTGAAAGATGGAGTTAGACACGTATCCATTATTTTACTTGAAACCTCTAATTTCATCTGCAACCGCAGCAAGAGATGGGCCAAGCTGAGGCCATCTGACATTATACTAACTGATTCTCAGAATGCCAGAGTCGCAGACAAGGGCAAGGCCACACTAGCTGTTAAATTTAAGGGGTTTTCTGGGCACCTGGATGTTGTCGTAGTAGGGGGTCAGTGAACGAGCCTCATCGGGCTCAACTGGTTTGATGAACTAGGCATCCAAGTAACCAGGATCAACCGGACGCAAGTCACAAGTCTAGTGACAGTATGCGAGGAATTCACAGATTTTGACTCAGCCCTGGGGACGTACACGGGCCCGCCAATAACATTTAAACTAGATCCTACTATAATGCCGGTCAGGATTAAACCCCGTAGAGTGCCATTTGCTCTTAAACACAAAATAGACACTGAGTTACATAAACTTTTAGAACAGGGAGTACTGCAGCCAGTAGATGGGGGTGAATGGGAGACCCCAATCGTAATGCCACTAAAAGCCAATGGAGAGGTCAGAATCTGTGCCATTACAAATGCACAATCAATCGTGCACTGAAACAGCACGCATACCCGGTACCAGTAGTAAGCCACATCCTGGTGTCCTTGCAAGGCGGTACAATTTTTGCAAAATTAGATTTGGCTCAGGCCTACCAACAGCTTCCTGTTGACGAGGCCACAGCTGCGGCACAGACAATTGTAACCCACAGGGTGGCGTTTAAAGTAAAATGCCTGCAATTCGGGGTCAGCGTAGCCCCCGGCATTTTTGAAAGCATTATGGAGCAGATGCTCAAGGGCATCTCGGGGGTTTGCCCCTATTTCGATGATGTGCTCATCGCCAGTGAGTCCACCGAGGTGCTAACAAGGAGGTTCAGAGCCGTCCTTCAAAGGCTGCGTGAAGCAGGCCTCAAGCTTAAAAAGAATAAGTGTAGTATTGGAGTCCCCTCAACTGAGTTCTTCGGGTTCCGTATAGATGCCAATGGCATGCACCCTGCTGAGTCAAAGTTTAAAGCCATTCAGATGGCACCCAGCCCCAAAACGAAGGGAGAGCTTCAGGCTTTCCTAGGCCTCCTAAATTTTTACCATGTGTTCCTTCCTAACAAGGCTGCAATGGCAGAGCCGTTACACCGGCTCTTGGTCAAAAATACTGCATGGAAATGGACTAGTGTTCACAAAAGAAGTTTTCAGGATTTGAAGGCTCTACTCTGTTAGTTCCATGATCACTCATTTCAAGGAATCAATGCTGGTATGCCTAGCATGTGACGTGTCCCCATACGGGGTGGGGGCTGTCCTAAGTCACTTAGAGAGCAATGGGACTCGAGTTCCAATTGCTTTTTACTCAAGGACACTGTCCTCTGCCGAGCGTAATTATGCTCAGATTGACAAGGAGGCACTGGCTATAGTAGCTGGAGTAAAAAAATTCTATGACTACTTATATGGCACGGACTTCACAATCTTTACAGACCATAAACCACTATTGGGGTTATTCACTACAGACAGACACCCCACATCTTATCCCACAGGATGCTAAGATTGTCCATTTTTTATCGGCTTAGAGCTTTAAGCTAATTCACAAACCCAGCAAGGATATGGGCCATGCAGATGGCCTGAGCAGGCTTCCACTGCCTCAAATCGAACCAGATCCAGCCCCAGTGGCCCGTGTTTTGTCCATTCAGGACTTGCCGGAGTTCCCCCTCCATGCGGGGGACATAGCAGCAGAAACGGCAGCAGATAAGACTCTAAGCAGAGTGCTATCTTGGGTACACACAGGGTGGCTAGATAAAACCCCAGGTCCTGAGTTTCAGAGCTATTTCACAAGGAGACATGAGCTCTCAGCTCATAAGGGTTGTATTCTTTGTGGGAACAAGGTCATTGTTCCCACTTCATTAAGGGACAAGGTATTGCAATCGCTTCGTGAAGGTCATCCGGGTATTGTTCGCATGAAAGCTTTGGCAAGAAGCTATTTATGGTGGCCAGGATTAGATAAAGCCATTGAGGCTCAAGTGCATGGGTGTTATACATGCCAGCAATCTAGGCCTGAAATGCCACATGCTCCCATTCACAGGTGGGAGGAGACACACACCCCTTGGTCAAGGATTCCTATAGACTTCGCTGGGCCCTTTCAGGGACAGCTTTTCCTGATAGTGGTCGACAGCCACTCTAAATGGCTAGAAGTTATACCAATCGCAAATATGACTATTGCTAGGGCCATCCAGGTGCTTAGGAAACTCTTTGCAATGCACAGGCTGCCGGACGTCATAGTGTCCAATAACAGGGCCCAATTTACTGCAGCAGAATTTCAGGCCTTTCTGAGGGCAAACCTCATTAGGCATGCAACATCGGCTCCATTTCACCCATCCAGTAATGGTCAAGCCGAACGAATGGTGCGCACCACAAAAGAATCATTGAGGCGTATAGTGACTGGGGACTGGCACCACAGACTGGCCGACTTTTTGCTCTGCCAACATTTCATGCCATGCACGGCAATGGGTAAAAGCCCAGCAGAGCTGCACTGGGGGAGGCGACTAATCAGAAAACTGGACAGGTTGTACCTGGACCGGGTGGCAGCTGAGGCGTCTTGTCCAAAACCCCCCTGGGGGGGCTGCAAAGTGGGCGATGGGGTGTGGGCCAGGAACTATGGGCATGGGAACTTGTGGGTGCCAGGAAAAATCAACAAAATGTCCGGCCCCCTCTCATACGAAGTGGGCCTAGAAGGCGGGTGAGTCATCCGTCGCCATATCAATCAGTTTACAAAGCGTTTTCCACAATGGCCACAAGGCGAGGACTTCATCCCAGGCTCCAGCCATGGACCACAAACTGGCAGCCAGGCCAATCAATCCATAGGCTCTGAGGTTCCAAGCAGTCAGAGCAACGGGGAGGTGGCCATAGGGGAGCCAAGCCCAGGAGTGCAGCAGGGGCCCCCAGATGGAGAAAGCCAACCAGAACACTACAGCTGCTGTGCTAACTATGCGGAGTGATTGGACTCTGGGGTGGGCTGACCTGAAAGGGCCAGCCAGAGAATTCTGAGTCAACCAGACTCACTTGAACTTATGTACCCTGGTCTACCCTGCCCGGTGGGCAAGCTGGTAGACCAGGGAGTGCCTGGCTCTCCCAGGCATTCCACGAGGGTTTGCAAGCCTCCTGCATATCTACAAGATTTTGTTCTGAAATAACTGAGCTATAATGTTGTTGTATCATTAATGTGCTGCTAGCCAGAAGACTCTCTGTATTAGCCAGTATGCAAAAATGTGTACATTGTATATTACTGTTGTACCTCTGTAAAACTTTTATTGCTGTAATCATTCTCCTTTTGTTGTTGCGTACTATCTCTTAGGGATAATGTTGATGAAAAGCAGACCTGTTCTGAATCTCTCTTAGAAGAGGTCTACCAGAATTTGTATTTATTGGCAATAAGGAGAAGGCCCTGCATTCGTTCCCCCCCCCATTTCCCAAAGAGCTTTTGCACAACAAAGTCACATTTTTTTAATATTTGTATATATTTTTATATTTGTTTAAATTGGTTCTCAAGGATGTTAATTCATTTATATATTGTGAACAAAGTGGAGTATCAGAAAGGCAGAACAAAAATGTTCTAAATTAAAACAAGCTATTGTTGAAAAACAAAGAAACAGGGTACCTATTTAGAGTAAAAATGAGCTGCAGCTCAGTAATAATGTCACAGCAGAAAATTATGTTATCCAACCTTTCCTTCACCAGTTGTGTTTCGCCACAGTTGCTTGAGACCTGTTGCCTTTGAATTGTGGTGAATTGAAGTTTCACACATATTGAGATTTCCAGATTGGAAAAGGTTGTGATAGGGAAGAAGTTACTCAAGAATGCTTTTTAGAGTCCAGTCAATTACTTCTAAAATCAAATTCGAAAGGGGCTATGAATCTTTTGGGATGGTTTTCTAATTCACCATTCATTCCAGAAAGAGACAGTTACCGGTACATAAAATAACTGAATAAGTAGGGCTTTTTTTTTTTAAGAAAGGAAACCTTTAAGTGACGTTGGTTAAGATGGTAGATGGGTCATAGGAATCATTGCAAAAAGCAAGGTATTCCTTGTGTCACAGTTTCTCTTTACAAACATTTTTCCACTTCACAAAAGACCACAGGGAGGAAAAATCAGTCATATGTCAGAGCTGAGACCTTTCACCAGATTAGTGACTCTTTTCAGAAGCTTTTTCTCAGAACTTCTAAACTCCCAAATACCAATCCCTGGATGTGACTTAAACTAGGCTCCTTTGCGGGCTGCTCCTAAAGCCAATCATCCAAGACCTTCGAATCAATGAGTTCCAGTAACTACTTCAAATGATAGTTATAAAGGTGAATGCGGATATCTCATCTTTACTGCTCTGAGTTCATGGAAGGAAAGAGGGAAAAGATAACCCCATGGTGATCGTTAAGGTGTGTGCTTTAAAAGATGGAGGGAGAACTATGTGTTTCACCATTCAGAAATATTCATATACACCAGACATGTCAAACTCAAGGCCCGGGGGCCGGATCCGGCCCACAAAGTGGTTTCATGTGGCCCATGAAGCCATCCTGGAAACAGTGAGGGAATGGCCCCCACTGCCTTGGCCCTGGCCCAGACACCCTCCTTCTGCCAGAGACCCTCATATCTGTCCCACTCCTGCCCAGGCCCCCATAGGCACCCTTGATGCAAACGATGTAGAGCTGGCCATGCCCACCCAGTAGGCCATACGCACTCTAGCCACGCCCACCCAGTAGGCCACACCCACCCTGGCCACACCCACCCGGCCCACTGAGGGCAACTGCAATGCTGATGCGGCCCTCAATGAAATTGAGTTTGACGCCCCTGATATACACAGTGGGGTTTTTTTTTGTAAAAGAAAAAGGTGCCGGAACTCACACATGTCATACAACCCGCCTTGCCTACCCTACAAGGTTCCATCCAAAAAAGGTGCCAGAACTCCATTCTGAGCGTTCTATGAGAAAAAAAGCTCTGCATATACATCTGAATCATAATTAGCAATCTTGCATGTGTCAGTGACATCTACCATAACTACCTTTTTTTTTAAGAAGTAAGGTCTCCAGTATTTCATGTTGTTTTATTTTATTTTTTATTTATTTATTTTATTTTAATTCCATTTATATCCCGCCCTTCTCCGAAGACTCAGGGCGGCTTACAAGCTTGGCATGCTATTGCACTTTTACTTTAATATATCTCTGAGGAAAATGTATGGACATTGCATGGATAATTGTTTCGTTCCTTCTTTTCTTTTTTACGATACTCTCACATATGTGTTTGCAGACAATTATTTATCTCAGCAGTAATGTTTTCAGTTGCCTTGGTGAAATGTTTTTATTTTTTTCTGATTACATAAACCTCTCAAGTATATCATGTTTGGTTTAAAGACATGTACACCATATGTAATTTCCCCTATTCCCCACCCATAAAAACCTTATACCAGGTTTCTTTGAGACAGGATTTATTAATTAGTAATTAATAATGGTGGAAAGCCAATTCTGGGCTTGTACAAAAAAAATCTTCTTTAGTCCTTATGACCGTCTCATGCAGTACCTTTTAATTAAATGCTTTCCATCTGGCCCATCATCTTGAGGTATACAAAGGATATTTCCATGGATATTTCCATTAAATTCAGCACAGAAAAGCTGATTGTTATATGGAAAATCAAAGGGGAAAAAATGATGGCAGCCAGCTTTAACTGT